>NC_091123.1:18837567-19156317 GCF_040183065.1 Periplaneta americana | reverse complement strand
TAATTCTCTGAGATAAACATTATTTTAAGAAATACAGGAAACGAATACACAGAATAGCCTATCAAGATGTTTGTGCATAAGAAGCTATTTTAATATTACCTACCCTCAGTTCACTCCGAAGTTACTGTAATAACATTATAGCATTATGTCCATATAGAGAAACTACACTTTCCAATGGTGAAATAATAATTAATTACACAAATCGGTTAATTTAGCTTCCGATATTACTTCATACAAACACAGAAACATTCTCTGTAGGCTATGATTCATAGCTTTCGATTGTTGTTGACTAAGGCCCCTTATAGACGAATTCATTTGTCTATTTCATTACACCGCTTTAGATGGTAGTTATTTTAATTTTGAAACTCATTTATCTCATTAAATATCAGTCCTATCAAAATTTTTCAAAGAATAAAACTTATCGGAAATGATTTTCAAAGAAATGTATCTTATGTAACATTTTTCACAAAAATCAATAATAAGCGAGATATTTCGATTTGTTTAATACAGACCCCCTTATAACCCCCCTTTTACATAATGCATTTTGAATGCCATATAGCCTAAAATCTAAGTTACAACGAACTTAATTTATATTCCAATTTTCATAGAAATCGGTTCAGCCATTATCACGTGAAAAGCTAACAAAGGTACAGACAGACAGACAGACAGACAGACATACAAACAAAAATTTCAAAAAAACGATTTTCGGTTTCAGAGTGGTTAATTATATATGTTAGGACCAATTATTTTTGGAAAATCGAAAATTACCAGAAAAATTTCGGCTACAGATTTATTATTAATATAGATTTATTTATTTACTTATTTATTTATTTATTCATTGTCCATTTATTCATCCATTTATTTATGCATTTATCTATCTATCTATCTATCTATCTATCTATCTATCTATCTATCTATCTATCTATCTATCTATCTATCTATCTATCTATCTATCTATCTATTTATGGAATGTATTTATTTATGTCTGGAATAATAATAATAATAATAATAATAATAATAATAATAATATAATAGTAATAATAATAATAATAACAATAATAATAATAATAATCCGTGGCGCCACAGCACTTGAAGCGCCAAGACCGACCAGCCGGCTGCTGCCTCACATTCACATACCGATATAGAAGTGAACGATCATCAACCCGAATGGAGGTATCGTGTGGTTAGCATTATGACACCCCAGGAGTTATAGGTGGCTTTCGCAACCGGACTTCGCTATCTATCGTAGCTCCCCAAGTGCATCACGATGCTGGTGGGCACTGGTTCCATACACTGACACAAATTTTCATGAGAAAATGTCTTTCCCCATGAGGATTCGTTTCAGAGCGCATTCCATAACGTGACTCCTAGGCAGGAGGACTTAGACCACGACGCCACGGCGCGCGATTTCTGTCTGCAATAGTAAAGAGATAATAGACGCTTTCTGTAAACTTTGAGTAGTCCGCCGAATTGCCTCTGTGGTAGCATGTCTGCCTCCAGGCCAGCCGGCCCGGGTTCGATTCCCGGCGGGGTCAGAAGTTTACATGAAATTTTCTACCTCGTGGCTTAGAGAGATGGCGATGCACAACTTCTAATCACTAGATTGTGCACCAATATGCCTGGGTTAAATCCTAAATCTCTCCGCAGTGCATATGAAGAGAAGGCATATGCCACTGTTGATAGTGATTCGTCCGTCGGATGGGGACGTTAAGCCTGGCGGCCCTCTTGGTGCTATTCGACAGGAGTAGGCTACATGCCGGCACCGGGTTTCCTCTTCTCCCTCCCTCATCTTCATCTTCATCACTGATTCCAGACACCACACTTACACATACATTCACCCTAGTTAGTACAGGACATAACTCTCCACAGATACCCATCATGTACAGTGTGACCCGCCGAAGTGGTGTACAACTAAAAAATGGGTTCCAGTCATGCCATCTATCCGCAATATGCGGAACCCGAATCACGTAAAGTGATGTAGGTAGGCACATGTTGTTAATTTTAATAGATTTAGGTGTGTTATTCGTGAGTGGCTAATCAAAAACCCTTTTTATGATATAAATGAATTTATGGAAACTAGTGTCGATATAGAATTTCAGTTTGTTTATCTTGTTTTTCTTTTGACTTTGTCTATGTATCTGTGACACCACGACATTTTATCAATAAATCAATAAAACAATGAATACACATACATACATACATACATACATACATACATACATACATACATACATACATACATACATACAGTACATACCTGTGGAGTAAGTGTTAGAGCTTCTAGCCGCGGAACCAGTGGCCCGGGTTCGATTTCCGGTCAGGACAAGTCACCTGGTTGAAGTTTTTTCCGGGGTTTTCCCTCAACCCAAAATGAGCAAATGCTGGGTAACTTTCGGTGATGGACCCCGGACTCATTTCACCTTCATCTCATTCAGACGCTAAATAACCTAAAATGTTGATAAAGCGTCGTAAAATATCCTACTAAAATAAATAAAAATGAATATATATATATATATATATATATATATATATATATATTACATAGTTACGTACATACATACATACATACATACATACATACATACATACATACATACATACATAGTCGATACCTGTGGAGTAAGTGTTAGAGCTTCTAGCCGCGGAACCAGTGGCCCGGGTTCGATTTCCGGTCAGGACAAGTCACCTGGTTGAAGTTTTTTCCGGGGTTTTCCCTCAACCCAAAATGAGCAAATGCTGGGTAACTTTCGGTGATGGACCCCGGACTCATTTCACCTTCATCTCATTCAGACGCTAAATAACCTAAAATGTTGATAAAGCGTCGTAAAATATCCTACTAAAATAAATAAAAATGAATATATATATATATATATATATATATTACATAGTTACGTACATACATACATACATACATACATACATACATACATACATACATACATACATACATACATACATACATACATACATACATACATACATACATACATAGTCGATACCTGTCGAGTAAGAGTTAGCGCTTCTTGCCGCAAAACAAGGTGGCCCGGGTTTGATTCCCGGTCAGGGCATATTACCTGGCTGAGGTTTTTTCCGGGATATTCACTCAAACCAATCTGAGCAAATGCTGGATAGCTTTCGGTGTTGGACCCCGGACTGATTTCACCGGCATCATCACCTTCTTCTCATTGAGACGCTAAATAATCTAAGATGTTGATAAGGTGTTGTAAAATGGGCTGCTAAAATAAATAAAAATACATACATACGTACGTACATACATACATACATGCTTGCATACATACATACATACATACATACATACATACATACATACATACATACATACATACATACATACATACATACATACATACATACATACATACATACATACATACATACATACATACATACATACATACATACATACATACATACTGTAATTGCAAGTTATCTTGAACCTTCTGAGCGGGGACAGAGGGGCAGAGGGAAGGAAGCGAGTAACGCGGGTGGAGCCAACTGAGTTGTTTGCGCATGCTCCGCAGCATAATGTCTTGTCAAGAAACATGGAGCTATTTCCTTCACTGCGTACCAGTAGTGTTAACATGGAGCAGCAACCACAGGGTAGTAATTATGGTGAAATCACACCACCGCGGAGAAAAAGTAACGCTGTTATCCACAGCCGAGAAAGAGAAATTATCGCAAATATAATAAAATTATGCGTTGCGAGGAGGAAAAATTAAACAAATATTTGCTCGAACGTCTTGATAAGGAATATGAGAGAGAGGCTAAATACTCTGGCAAAAGTATTAGTTCCGTGAAGAGAATTAAAAATAATATTGAATAACAACCGAATGAACCTCACACTACTCCGGGAAAGAATAGATATGTAATGTTTAGAATTATTGCTATAATAGTTATGTACAATAGTGTGTGTATTGAGAGCGACATAATGAATTACTGTTGCAAGTTATTTCCTTATAGTTCTACTAAACATATTATTTCATTCCAGAATTAGACTTGTGTAAAGTTGAAGTGGACGACTTCGATCAACATGTTATTCGGGATACAATCGAAGAATTCTATCGTGTTCAGAAAGTAGTACCTACGATTAAGAAGATAATTCCGAATGGATGATGCCATTGGTGAAATAATTAATTTTGGAACAAGCGATGATGGCAGCAATGATAGGGATATGGATTGTGTATGATTGTAAATTAATGTAAATTCAAATAATAAGCCTATAAATATTGTTATAAGAATATGTACTTATTAGCTGAAGGTGTAAGTCATGCAGGCCTATATAATGTATAGATATAGCTGTAGTAACTCCTCCATTGCCGGTCCCCAGCCCGGATGAGAGAGGAGGAGTGTACACACGATTATATTTAAATACTTACTCATTACAGGTTAATTAAAGCTTGTTACGAAACTATGTTCTCCTCTCAAAACCGGAGTATCCAGAGAAGATGATGTCTGTATTGAACCAAGTTCTTTTACAGTAGAGAGCCGTAAGGTAAAAGAACCAACGTTTTTTGAAAAGAGTCACGTTACCCGAGGGAGGGGCATCCTTGCCGTGTCGTTACGTTGATGAGTACATGCCGAACCGAGCAGTTCCAAAGACAGACTTAGGGGATGTAAGGTTCAAGATAACTTGCAATGACAGTACATACATACATACATACATACATACATACATACATACATACATACATACATACATACATACATACATACATACATACATACATACATACATACATACATACATACACACAATTTTTTGTCAGTTAGGACTAATTTCGGAATGTCGTTTCATATGACGAGAATATATATTGCATGCCATTCATTCAATAGGCTATTCTCTTGTCAATACCCTCAATTGGTAAACTGAAGCAAAAAGAAAGCATTCAAACCGTACTCTAAGTGCTGGTGCATCCCTGATAAAGCGCAGATTTTCTTTTTTGAACACTCGGCGGTGTAATATAAAAGAAAACCCGCTGTCCTCCGTAATTCGAAGCACCGCTATCATATAAGAAGAGCCTTGTGATGGATAGTGCCAATAACAATACAGGAATTTTAGAAATTACATACTTTCACCCACGAAACAAGAAAAATAATATTTCTATAATCACTGACAGGGTACTATCAGTTATTTTTTGGTTATTTAGCAATGCTATATCAACTGCGAGATTATCTAGCATCGGTAGTATTGATGATGGTAAGATAATATTTTGAAGCGAGTAAAGAGATAGGTTTGGAAGTAAATCCCGAAAAGACAACGTATATGATTATGTCTCGTGACGAGAATATTGTACGAAATTGAAATATAAAAATTGCAAAATTATCTTTTGAAGAGGTGGAAAAATTCAAATACCTGGGAGCAACAGTAACAAATGAGCCGTTCAGAGCAAAAATGGTGTAAGTGAAAATTGGGTAATGAAGTTTAAAGTAGAAATTCTGTAAAATACAGCGCAAAGTAGCAATAATTAATATAGCCTACTTGCTATCCACTGAATACTAATAGTTTAAATAAATAGAATATTAATTGCTACTTTGCGCTGTATTTTACAGAATGTTTACATTAACTCTCATTACCTATTTTTGACTTACACCACTTCTGCACTGAACGGCTCAAATATAAATGATACTCGGGAGGAAATTAAACACAGGCTACAAATGGGAAATGCCTGTTATTCGGTTGAGAAGCTTTTATCATCCACTCTGCTGTCAAAAATCTGAAAGTTAGAATTTATAAAACAGTCATATTACCGGTTGTTCTGAATGGTTGTGGAACGTGGACTGTCGCTTTGAGAGAAGAACTGAGATTAAGGGTGTTTGAGAATAAGGTGCTTAGGAAAATATTTGGGGCTAAGAGGATGAAGTTACAGGAGAATGGAGAAAGTTACACAACACAGAACTGCACGTATTGTTTTCTTCACCTGACATAATTACGAACATTAAACCCAGACATTTGAGATGGGGAGGGCATGTAGCACGTATGTGAGAATCCAGAAATGAATTATAGAGTGTTAGTTGGGAGGCCGGAGGGAAAGAGACCTTTAGGGAGGCCGAGACGTAGATGGGAGGATAATATAAAAATGGATTTGAGGGAGGTGGGATATGATGATGGATACTGGATTGATCTTGCTCAGGATAGGGACCAATGGCGGGCTTATGTGAGGGTGGCAATGAACCTCCGGGTTGCTTAAAACCCAGTAAGTAAGTAAGTAACATAATATTTTGGGTAGATGAGCTGAAATATTCTCCATGAAAACATCTGACATTCGCCTTACAGTTAAATAAAACATCGAAAAACACACTACAGTAGATAACCTGCGAAAGCAGGATTCGAGCCGATGGACGAACAAGCTAGTAGTCTCCAAACTTTCCTACATAATTCCTAGGTACCAAATGAAAAGAAACTAACCCAAGGGAATTTCATATGATTTTGGAACTGAAAATCGTATCTTTGGCCCAGGGGAAATACTTGTCTTTGAAAACATACCACTATTCCTCCCTGAATTATCGCGTCATAAATATTAAACTTCATCTCCACAAAGACTTTTTTTTCTCTTAATTACACTTCCAATTTCTCACTCTTCCACTTTTCATTTGTTCAGAACTTTTTCACTTTAATTCTCTTTCCTTCTATGCCTAACTTTCTACAGTCTTAGTCTACACTTTCATCTGATACATGACATTTTCTCCCCTATTCTTATTCTATCACTTTGCCACCTCCGATTTTCTTTCATTCAATTTTTGTACACTTCTTCCTTGCTAAATTCACCGCCCTTACCATTCTGTCTTCCATTTCGCCATTTAATAACCTCTCTCAAAAGCCCTATCTATTCTGTCCTTATAATCACTAATATCTGGTAGTTGCTTCGTTCCTTTGTTTCTCCTTACCATGCCTTCTCTTTCATTTTTTCTGTTCGTCTTGTCTATGCTCTTGAGTAGGTGGAATATAGCCGTTACGCAAATACATATCTAAATACTTAATCAAAAGTCAAATTAATAAATAGAAAAAAGTGTATTTTGAAACTTGAATTTTATACAAAGTAATATAAATAATAAAATATCAACAATTCATTTTCTGTTCAAGTAAACTTTTACGACTCAAGAAATTTTACGTAGGCTATCTTCATTAACAATATAGCCAAAAAAGAGCGATTATTCAGAGTTTTAAACACTGATAATTTCGAAATTTACAAATCATTATGTTCATTGCCAAGAAAGGTAATTATTTGGAGTATAAAAATGCTGATAAGTTTCACATGTGAAAGTCATTGTGTTCTTCTGCATCCTCCTCATCTTGTGCCTGCGTTGCATTATCATCTGTCTTGGACGTAGATTCCTTATCATCAGAATCCTGGTTTCCTGGATTCTCTCCCTTGCGGTCCTCGGTTTTCTGTTCCCGTTCTGGGCAGGTATCCGCAGACTTATTGTCTTCAGTTTCGTCATTATTATCCATTTTGCTGTCTGCGTCATCATTCTGATTTGTTACGTCCTTAGATTCGCTGGTCGACGGCATTTCTCCATCTGGATTGCGATTGCAGGCTATGAACTGTTGAACGCAAACATTCAAATGTCAAATTAAAAAGAAAAAAAATACGTCAACATAAGAGGAAAGAAAAAATACGGTGATTGTCAGTTTACTGCATTATACTCGTACAGTTTGTGTCCAGAGTGGTGCGAGTCTATGTGCAAAAAGGATCTGAAATTTTACAAGACTCATAAGGCGTAAGATATATTGAATAAATGTGTTATTAGTGTGACAGCCATTTTGATATATTACATTGCATACTTACTCTGCCTTTCTGCGTATGGCAGCAGCACACTTGGTGTTCGATGCGTTGACGCTTTTGTTTTCGGCGTGGCATTGTGTAGACACTGCTTCTAGTGGAAAGGCTAGTCCTGCTACCGCTGCTGGCGCTGCCCTTGCTCTCGGAATAGCTCCTGCTCCTGCTGTCCCTGGAATCGCTGCTGCTTCGTGACCTCCTACGTTCCCTGGTTCTGTCTTCCATAGGTTCAGCTAAGGGTCCGTACAATCTGCAACGATCCATGCAATAAATGAATTCGCGGTGATCAGCTACTGACTTCATCATGACACCTGCTTACTTTCACGATTTATTTGCACTTTATGTTACTGAATGATATCATGTTGCAATGCTTATTTTCTGCTTGTCTCTCTGTCTGTCTGTTTGTCTGTCTGTCTCTCCGCCTATCACCTATCTCTCCGCCTATCTAGATACCTATCATGTTTGTTTCCTGTTTTTCTGAAAATAATATTTATGCGCCATCTTACTTTTCATTTGTCTTTATTTACGTCAACAGTGATGCATAGTGGGAACAGCACAAAAATTAATTTTTTTACACAATCTGTACTATATTCACATTGATTTTCGGGTGATATATTAAAGATTCATGTTTTCAAGTCTAATTTTGAAATATGTTAAAGTAATTATCCCAGCACAAGAAAACGGATACTCTTTGAACCAAATGAACGTATTTTAAATATTGGCTACAATGGTAATTAAGGAACATGAGGAATTATCCTTGTACCAAAATGTACGCTCTCTGGTCCAAAATATTCGTATATAATTTATTGCATTAATTGCATTTTATTGCATCAAAATAGGATATTCTTTGGACCAAATGATCGTATTTTAACTATACAATTACAATCAAAAAAGAGTTTAACGAATTTTCCTTGCACCAAAATGGACGTCCCCTGGACAGAATTATTTTAATTTTATATAATTACTTCATAGTTTCATCTGGTATAAAAATATGTATGGACAAATAAAGAGCTGATAGACAAGGAGAGGAGATAGAAATATTTACGGTCAGCTGAAATAAAATCAAAATTTGGAAAATATGAAGGAAGTTAGGAATTACCTATATCGTTCTGAAGGTAGTTCTTCCACCAGTCCTTGCCTGACTGCACTTCTCAGTGACGTGTTTATCTGGGATCTCACATCTCCAGTGGCAGACATGTTCTTCCGCATGTAGCTTACGATGTCCCTCAGGGAAGACCCGTTATTACCGCCATCTTCATCTTCGAGTGCTCTTAATGTCGTCAGCAACCTGGCGATGGAGCGCTGAGCCATAGTGGTCAGTTCTCTATCAATATTCAATTTAGCAAGCTGGAAACCAGGCGATGGTAATTTTCGAATCCTGTAGCAGATAAGAAAGGAGTTCACGAACTTAATTCTAAACAAGACTGCAATGATATTGTGTAAAGTCGTTTCCACAGATACGGAAACAATGTCACTAAGAATGGAAACTTGCGACAATTGCCTATGGTTTCCCAGTGTAAAAATGCAGATTGTTCATGGACTGGCACAGAACAATGGCATTTGCACTTATCATAGTAGGTACAGCCCAGTTACTTTATGGTGACAGCTCTGGCCTGGCGACGCAGTGGTTTGGGCGAGTTCACTGTTTGTTCGAAGGGGTGGTAGTCTTCCCCCGGCTGCGTTACCGGTCACATCTCGGGGGCGTTAGTATGGGTGTACAGTCGCGCTAAGGACGTACTACACCACCACTGTCTTGTGTGTTGCAATTTAGTGTGTTTGTTACGTACATTTCATTTAGTTATTTAAACAGTTGTAGTGCTTCTGTTTTGTATTGTTTAGTGTGTAGTATTTATTGTCTAGATTCACTGCTATTTTCTGTTTGTGAAAATGCTGCCTGTTAGAAGTAAACTGAAACCTCGGGTATTGCATTCGCAGTCGCGAGAAGTCGTGAGCAACGTGTAGCACTTTATGAAGATAGCGTCGGAAGAAAAAACGTAACAAATGTTGGAAAACTTGTAGCAGAGTTTACCGCTGTGTCTGAGAGCTGTGTTAGCCAAATAATAAGGGAGACTAAAGACATTGATAATCGGCGCCAAAATCAACTGTGAACAACTTTAATGAAGCTGTCATAAGATAAACCATAGCACGAGTTCTATATTTCACAGAACAGCGGCCCACACTTAAAAAAATATATTATTGAAATTGAAAGACTATCTACTTTCAGGGAGGTATCTCGACTTTGAGGAAAGTTATTATGAAATTAGGATTTCATTAGAAAAAAACACAAAATAATCGCTAAATTCTGGTGGAGCATCACTGCATTAGGGCCAAAAGTTTGCAGTATTTGAGTAAAATAAAGAAGTACAGGGAAGAAGGCCGCTCCATCTTTTACATGATGATGATGATGGGAAAGGTAACAGTGAAGCACTGATGAACATTACCGTTATTTCCGCATGAGTATATTTCATTGTTAATTTGTGATTAACTGTTAAGTATAGTGATTCGATTGCTGCTCATTGTATTTCCACATTAGTGTTTATTAGTGACTATTGTTCCGGAGTATGAAGTGAACACAGTGACAGGAGCTCAAAATTATGCAGACGCTGCAACGTGAAACTTCATTTCTGATATGACTGTATTTCCCTCCCTCCATTCGCTCCGTCTCGGGTCGGTCTCCCTCCCACAGTCGAACCTTCTCCTCTCTCGCGTCGACGAGCTGTCACCATAAAGTAACTGGGCTGTACATACAAAGGTACCAGTACAAAGCAGTGTCGTCGGACGCCGTAGCGCCCTTCATAAAAGTCCTTAATTGCGTTGGTTATTTTTATATATTTATTTATTATTACTACTTATTTACTTGTTTATTTATTTCATTATTTATTTATTTATCCAGCTAATTCTTTTACTGGTATTTATTTATTTATTCATTTATTTATTTATTTATTTATTTATTTATTTATTCAAAAACGTATTTATTTTTTCATTTTTATTGCTATCTATTTGTTATTTATCCATATATTCATCAATTTACTGATGCGGACATCTTTCTGCCTGTCTATCTGTCTATTTATTGAATTTATTTATTTATTTATTTATTTATTTATTTATTTATTTATTTATTTATTTATTCAATTATTTATTTATTTATTTATTTATTTATTCAATAATGTATTTATTTTTTCATTTTTATTAGTTTTTATTTATTATTTATGCATATATTCAACAATTTACTTATGCGGCCACCTGTCTGTCGGTCTGTCTGCCTATTTATTGAATTTATTAATTTATTAATTTATTTTTTATTTATTTATTTATTCAATAATTTATTTATTTTTTTCATTTTTATTGGTATTTATTTGTTATTTATCCTTATATTCATCAATTTACTTATGCGGCCATCTGTCTGTCTGTCTGTCTATCTGTCCCTTTATTGAATTTATTTATTTATTTATTTATTTATTTATTTATTTATTTATTTATTTATTTATTTATTCAATAAGTTATTTATTTTTTTCAATTCTATTGGTATTTATTCATTATTTATCCATATATTCTTGAATTTACTTATGCGGCCATCTGTCCGTCTGTCTATCTGTCTATTTATTGAATTTATTTATTTATTTATTTATTCATTCAATATTTGTTTTTTCATTTTTTTTGGTATTTATTGATTATTTATCCATATATTCATAAATGTACATATGCGGCCATCTGTATGTCTGTCTATCTGTCTATTTATTGAATTTATTTAATTATTTATTTACTTACTTATTTATTTATTTATTTATTCATTGTCCATTTATTCATCCATTTATTTATGCATCTATCTATCTATCTATCTGTCTATCTATCTATCTATCTATCTATCTATCTATCTATCTATCTATCTATCTGTCTGTCTGTCTGTCTGTCTGTTTATGGAATGTATTTATTTATGTCTGGAATAATAACAATAATAATAATAATAATAATAATAATAATAGTAATATTAATAATAATAATTATAGTAATAAATAATAGTAGTAATAATAATAATAATAATAATAATAGTAATCCGAGGCGCCACAGCCCTTGAAGCGCCAAGACCGACCAGCCGGCTGCTGCCTCACGTTCACATACCGATATAGAAGTGAACGATCATCCAACCAGAATGGAGTTATCGTGTGGTTAGCATTATGACCCCCCAGGAGTTATAGCTGGCTTTCGCAACCGGACTTCGCTATCTATCGTAGCTCCCCAAAGTGCATCACGATGCTGGTGGGCACTGGTTCCATACACTGACTCAAATTTTCATGAGGAAATGTCTTTCCCCATGAGGATTCGTTTCAGAGCGCATTCCATAACGTGATTCCTAGGCAGGAGGACTTAGACCACGACGCCACGGCGCGAGATTTCTGTCTGCAATAGTAAAGAGATAATAGACGCTTTCTGTAAACTTTGAGTAGTCCGCCGAATTGTCTCTGCGGTAGCATGTCTGCCTCCAGACCAGCCGGCCCGAGTTCGATTCCCGGCGGGGTCAGAAGGTTTCATGAAAAGTTCTACCTCGTGACTCGGGCAGATGGTGGTGCACAACTTCTAATCACTAGATTGTGCACCAATATGCCTGGGTATAAATCCCAAATCTCTCCGCAGTGCATATGAAGGGAAGTCATATGCCACTGTTGATAGTGATTCTTCCGTCGGATGGGGACGTTAAGCCTGGCGGCCCACTTGGTGCTATTCGACAGGAGTAAGCTACATGCCGGCACTGGATTCCCCTTCTCCCTCCCTCATCTTCATCTTCATCACTGATTCCAGACACCACACTTACACATACACTCACCCTAGTTAGTACACGACATAACTCTCCACAGATACCCACCATTTACAGTGTGCCCCGCCGAAGTGGTGTACAACTAAAAATGGGTTCCAGTCCTGCCATCTATCCGCAATATGCGGAACCCGAATCACGTAAAGTGAACTGGGTAGGCACATATTGTTAATTCTAATAGATTTAGGTATTATATGATATTCTTATTGAATTAGGCATTCCCAAGAAACTAGTTCGATTAATTAAAATGTGTCTCAGTGAAACATACAGCAGAGTCCGTATAGGTCAGTTTCTATTTTATGCTTTTCCAATTCACTGAGGGCTAAAGCAGGGAGATGCACTATCACTATTACTTTTTAACTTCGCTTTAGAATATGCCATTAGTAAAGCTCAGGATAACAGGCAGTGTTTGGAATTGAACGGGTTACATCAGCTTCTTGTCTATGCGGATGACGTGAATATGTTAGGAGAAAATCCACAAACGATTAGGGAGAACACGGAAATTTTACTTGAAGCAAGTAAAGCGATCAGTTGGAAGTAAATCCCGAAAAGACAAAGTATATGATTATGTCTCGTGACCAGAACATTGTACGAAATGGAAATATAAAAATTGAAGATTTATCCTTCGAAGAGGTGGAAAAATTCAAATATCTTGGAGCAACAGTAACAAATATAAATGACACTCGGGAGGAAATTAAACGCAGAATAAATATGGGAAATGCGTGTTATTATTCGGTTGAGAAGCTCTTATCATCCAGTCTGCTGTCCAAAAATCTGAAAGTTAGAATTTATAAAACAGTTATATTACCGGTTCTTCTGTATTGTTGTGAAACTTAGACTCTCGCTCTGAGAGAGGAACATAGGTTAAGGGTGTTTGAGAACAAGGTGCTTAGGAAAATATTTGGGGCTAAGCAGGATAAAGTTACAGGAGAATGAAGGAAGATACACAACGCAGAACTGCACGCATTGTATTCTTCACCTGACATAATTAGGAACATTAAATCCAGACGTTTGAGATGGGCAGGGCATGTAGCACGTATGGGCGAATCCAGAAATACATATAAAGTGTTAGTTGGGAGACCGGAGGGAAAAAGACCTTTAGGGAGGCCAAGACGTAGATGGGAGGATAATATTAAAATGGATTTGAGGGAGATGGGATATGATTATAGACACTGGATTAATCTAGCACGGGATAGGAACCGATGGCGGCCTTATGTGAGGGCGGTAATGAACCTTCGGGTTCCTTAAAAGCCATTTGTAAGTAAGTAAGTAATAGATTTAGGTGTGTTATTCGTGAGTGGCTAATCAAAAACTATTTTTATGATGTAAATGAATTTAAGGAAACTAGTGTTGATAGAGAATTTTTGTTTGTTTATCTTGTTTTTCTTTTGACTTTGTCTATGTATCTGTGCTACCACGACATTTTATCAATAAATCAATAAATCATTGAATACAAATACATACATACATATATACATACATACATACATACATACATACATACATACATACACACATACACACATACATACATACATACATACATACACACATACACACATACACACATACACACATACATACATACACACATACATACATACATACATACATACATACATACATACATACATACACACATACATACATACATACATACATACATACATACATACATACATACATACACACATACATACATACATACATACATACACACATACATACATACATACATACATACACACACACACATACATACATACATACATACATACATACATACATACATACATACATACATACATACATACATACATACATACATACATACATACATACATACATTCAGTCCATACCTGTGGAGTAACGGTTAGAGTGTCTAGCCGCGAAACCAGGTGGCCCGGGTTCGATTTCCGGTCAGGCCAAGTTACCTGGTTTGAGTTTTTTCCTGGATTTTCCCTCAACCCAATATGAGCAAATGCTGGGTAGCTTTCGGTGTAGGGCCCCGAACTCATTTCACCTTCATCTCATTAAGACGCTAAATGAACTAAAATGTTGATAAAGTGTCGTAAATAGCCTACTCAAATAAATAAAAATGAATATATATATATATATATATATATATATATATATATATATATGGGCGGCTGGGTAGCTCAGTTGGTAGAGCAGCTGTCTACGGACTGGAAGGTCCGGGGTTCGATCCCAGGTGGTGACAGGATTTTTTCTCGTTGCCAAACTTTCAGAACGGCCCCGAGGTTCACTCAGCCTCCTATAAAATTGAGTACCGGGTCTTTCCCGGGGGTAAAAGGCGGTCAGAGCGTGGTGCCGGCCACACCACCTCATTCTAGTGCCGAGGTCATGGAAAGCATGGAGCTCTACCTCCATGCCCCCCAAGTGCCTTCATGGCATGTTACGGGGATACCTTATTATACCTTATATATATATATATATATATATATATATATAGCTGCATGCATACATACATACAGTCCACACCTGTCGAGTAACAGTTAGCGCGTCTAGTCGCGAAACCAGGTCAGGGCAATTTACGTGGTTGATGTTTTTTCCGGGGTTTCACTCAACCCAATACGAGCAAATCCCGGGCAACTTTCGGTGTTGGACTCCGGACTGATTTCACCGGCATTATCACCTTCTTCTCATTCTAAATAATCTAAGATGTTGATAAGGCGTCGTAAAATGGCCTGCTAAAATAAATAAAAATACATACATACATACATACATACATACATACATACATACATACATACATACATACATACATACATACATACATACATACACACACACAATTTTTTGTCAGTTAGGCCTAATTTCGGAATGTCGTTTCATATGACGAGAATATATATTGCATGCCATTCATTCAATAGGCTATTCTCTTGTCCACACTCTCAATTGGTAAACTGAAGCAAAAAGAAAGCATTCAAACCGTGCATCCCTGATAAAGCGCAGATTTTTTTTTTTGAACAGACGGCGGTGTAATATAAAAGAAAACCCGCTGTCCTCCATAATTCGAAGCACCGCTATCATATCAGAAGTGCCTTGTGATGGATAGTGCCAATAACAATGTAGGGATTTTAGAAACTACAAACTTACACCCACGAAACAAGAAAAATTATATTTCTATAATCACTGACAGAGTACTATCAGTTATTTATTGGTTATTTAGCAATGCTATATCAACTGCGAGATTATCTAGCATCGGTGGTATTGATGACGGTAAGATAATAAGTAAAGAGATAGGTTTGGAAATGAATTCCGAAAAAACAACGTATATGATTATGTCTCGTGACGAGAATATTGTACGAAATGGAGATATAAAAATTGGAAAGTTATCTTTTGATGAGGTGGAAAAATTCAAATACCTGGGAGCAACAGTAACAAATGAGCCGTTCAGAGCAAAAGTGGTGTAAGTCAAAATTGGGTAATGAAGTTTAAATTAAAAATTCTGTAAAGTACAGCGCAAAGTAACAATAATTAATATGTCCTTGCTATCCACCGAATACTAATAATTTAAATAAATTGAATATTAATTGCTACTTTGCGCTGTATTTTACAGAATGTTTACATTAACTCTCATTACATATTTTTGACTTACACCACTTCTGTACTGAACGGCTCAAATATAAATGATACTCGGGAGGATATTAAACACAGACTACATATGGGAAATACCTGTTATTCGGTTGAGAAGCTTTTATCATCCACTCTGCTGTCAAAAAATCCGAAAGTTAGAATTTATAAAACAGTCATATTACCGGTTGTTCTGTATGGTTGTGAAACGTGGACTGTCACTTTGAGAGAAGAACAGAGATTAAGGGTGTTTGAGAATAAGGTGCTTAGGGAAATATTTGGGGCTCAGAGGGATGAAGTTACAGGAGAATGGAGAATGTTACACAACACAGAACTGCATGCATTTTATTCTTCACCTGACATAATTAGGAACATTAAACCCAGACATTTGAGATGGGCAGGGCATGTAGCACGTATGGGCGAATCCAGAAATGCATATATAGTTTTAGTTGGGAGGCCGGAGGGAAAGAGACCTTTGGGGATGCCGAGACGTAGATAGGAGGATAATAAAAAAATGATTTGAGGGAGGTGTGATATGGGGAAATGAAAATCCTATCTTTGGCCGGGAGAAATACTCTTGTTTGGAAAAATACTACTGTGACTCCCTGTAGTTACGCGTCATAAATATTAAACTTCGTCTCCACAAAGGCTTTTTTCACTTAATTACACTTCCAATTTCTCACTATTCACTTCTCATTTGATCAGAACTTTTTCACTTTAATTCTCTTTTTGTCTTTACCCAACTTACTACATTTTTAGTCTACACTTTCATCTGATACATGACATTTTGTTCCCTATTCTTATTCTATCACTTTGCCACCACCGATTTTCTTTCATTCATTTTTTGTACACTTCATCCTCGCTAAATCCAACTCCCATACTAATTTGTCCTCCATTTCGCCATTTAATAACCTCTCTCAAAAACTATCTACTCTGTCATAATCAGTAATATCTGGCAGTTGCTTCGTTCCCTTGTTTCTCCTTACCATGCCATCTCTTTCATTTTTTCTGTTCGTCTTTTCTAACGCTCTTGAGTAGGAGAAATACAGCCGTTACACAAATACATATCAAAATCCTTAATCAAAAATCAAATTAATAAATAAAAACAAGTGTATTTTGAAACTTGATTTTTATACAAAGTAATATAAATAATAAAATATCAACAATTCATTTTCTGTTCAAGTAAACTTTTACGACTCAAGAAATTTTACGCAGGCTATCTTCATTAACAATATAGCCAAAAAAGAGCGATTATTCAGAGTTTTATACACCGATAATTTCGAAATTTACAAATCATTATGTTCATTGCCAAGAAAGGTAATTATTTGGAGTATAAAAATGCTGATAAGTTTCACATGTGAAAGTCATTGTGTTCTTCTGCATCCTCCTCATCTTGTGCCTGCGTTGCATCATCATCTGTCTTGGACGTAGATTCCTTATCATCAGAGTCCTGGTTTCCTGGATTCTCTGCCTTGCGGTCCTCGGTTTTCTGTTCCCGTTCTGGGCAGGTGTCCGCAGATTTATTGTCTTCAGTTTCGTCATTATTATCCATTTTGCTGTCTGCGTCATCATTCTGATTTGTTACGTCCTTAGATTCGCTGGTCGACGGCATTTCTCCATCTGGATTGCGATTGCAGGCTATGAACTGTTGAACACAAACATTCAAATGTCAAATTAAGAAGAAAAAACATACGTCAACATAAGACGAAAGAAAAAATACGGTGATTGTCAGTTTACTGCATTATACTCGTACAGTTTGTGTCCAGAGTGGTGCGAGTCTATGTGCAAAAAGGAACTGAAATTTTACAACACTCATAATGCGTAAGCTATATTGAATAAATGTGTTATCTGTGTGACAGCCATTTTGATATATTACATTGCATACTTACTCTGCCTTTCTGCGTATGGCAGCAGCACACTTGGTGTTCGATGCGTTGACGCTTTTGTTTTCTGCGTGGCATTGTGTAGACACTGCTTCTAGTGGAAAGGCTAGTCCTGCTACCGCTGCTGGCGCTGCCCTTGCTCTCGGAATAGCTCCTGCTCCTGCTGTCCCTGGAATCGCTGCTGCTTCGTGACCTCCTGCGTTCCCTGGTTCTGTCTTCCATAGGTTCAGCTAAGGGTCCGTACAATCTGCAACGATCCATGCAATAAATGAATTCGCGGTGATCAGCTACTGACTTCATCATGACACCTGCTTCATTTCACGATTTATTTGCACTTTATGTTACTGAATGATATCATGTTGCAATGCTTATTTTCTGCTTGTCTCTCTGTCTGTCTGTTTGTCTGTCTGTCTGTCTGTCTGTCTGCCTGCCTATCATCTATCTCCCTGCCTATCTAGATACCTATCATGTTTCTTTCCTGTATTTCTGAAAATAATATTTATGCGCCATCTTACTTTTCATTTGTGTTTATTTACGTCAACAGTGATGCATAGTGGGAACAGCACAAAAATTAATTTTTGTACACAATCTGTACTATATTCACATTGATTTTCGGGTGATATATTAAAGATTCATGTATTCAAGTCTAATTTTGAAATATGTTAAAGTAATTATCCCAGCACAAGAAAACGGATACTCTTTGAACCAAATGAACGTATTTTAAATATTGGCTACAATGGTAATTAAGAAACATGAGGAATTATCCTTGTACCAAAATGTACGCTCTCTGGTCCAAAATATTCGTATGTTATTATGTTAGTTGCATTTTATTGCATCAAAATAGGATATTCTTTGGAGCAAATGATCGTATTTTAACTATACAATTACAATCAAAAACGAGTTTAACGAATTTTCCTTGCACCAAAATGGACGTCCCCTGGACAGAATGATTTTAATTTTATATAATTACGTCATAGTTTCATCTGGTATAAAACATATGTGTGTACAATGAAAGAGCTGATAGACAAGGAGAGGAGATAGAAAACGTTAAGATCAGCTGAAATAATATCAAAATTTTTGAAATATGAAGGAAGTTAGGACTTACCTA
Organism: Periplaneta americana; assembly: GCF_040183065.1. NCBI lineage: Eukaryota > Metazoa > Arthropoda > Insecta > Blattodea > Blattidae > Periplaneta > Periplaneta americana. The sequence continues at coordinate 19,137,120 of NC_091123.1, read as the reverse complement.
TATCGTTGTGAAGGTAGTTCTTCCACGTGTCCTTGCCTGACTGCACTTCTCAGTGACGTGTTTAGCTGGGATCTCACATCTCCAGTGGCAGACATGTTCTTCCGCATGTAGCTTACGATGTCCCTCAGGGAAGACCCGTTATTACCGCCATCTTCATCTTCGAGTGCTCTTAATGTCGTCAGCAACCTGGCGATGGAGCGCTGAGCCATAGTAGTCAGTTCTCTATCAATATTCAATTTAGCAAGCTAGAAACCAGGCGATGGTAATTTTCGAATCCAATACCCGATAAAAGAGGAGTGCATGGACCTACTTCAAACAAGACTGCAATGATATTGTGTACGGTCGTTTCCACAGTTACGGAAACAATGTCACTAAGAATGGAAGCTTGCGACAATTGCCTATGGTTTCTCCAGTGTAAAAATGCAGATTGTTCATGGACTGGCACAGAACAATGACATTTGTACATATATATCAAAGCAGATACTTACGAAGGAACCAGTACAAAGCAGTGCCGTCAGACGCCGTAGCGCCCTTCATGAATTTCCTTAAATGCGTTGGTTATTTTTATATATTTACTAGCTGAAAGCACCCGGCGTTGCCCGGGTTTTCCTTTCTGCTTCTATTTTTAATTAAACTGGTTATTAAATTTTCGGAAATCTCGGAAACCTAACATTACACAACCAAAACGAATTGTCTTTACTAAGCTTTTCTCGCCCATATAGATGAATCTTTACTTAACGTCTCTTACATGAATTAATGAACTCCTTAGCCAAATGCCTGCCGGGGTTAACTCAATTTAAAACAGTTTTAAATCAGGCACCGAAAAGAAAACATTTCATAATGTGCCTGACGTTAAACTGTTGTTGTAAATTTATTTATTTATTTGTTTTTATCCATTTATTTATTTGTTTTTATTTATTTATTTATTTACTTGTTTTTATTTATTTATTTGTTTTATTTATTTACTTATTTATTCTGGTGTAGTTAAGGCCATTAGGCCTTTTCTTCCACACCGCCAGAAATACAAATAAATTAATAGAAAAATCAAACTATAAACAAAGTAAGACCAACGAAAATATAATTCCTTCTCCTCTTTCTGATCAGTTTCAGCATCGAAACAATATATAGTCTATATACATAATTTAATTTATGTTGGAAATTTTTTTTACCTCTTGACCGCTGTACACCCACTTATATCATACCCAGTTTTTTTATATAACTTGAAACTATATCTCATAAATTCAGAACATATTATTATATTAATTATAATTTTATACATAGAATACAGATACAATATAAACTCGCAATAAGTCATTTTTTAACGTAAAGACTAATATTCTGAGAAACTTATATGCCTACCGGTATTTTAGAAATTAAGAGATTTTTATTTCTAAAACGCTTAACTTACTAAATTTGCAACGTGATTATACAGATATTATTTCGCAGCAACACATTTTCGGACGTGAACAACAATATTTTGGGAATTAATGCAATGTTATTTTCAGTGGGGTTATGTACATTCACATACTACATTAGCAACATGACAAAAGTATGATTGAATTGCTTATTGATATGTGTAAAATATATTTTTTTTTCACTTCTTTGTATAAAATATAGTTGAGGATGTGAAAAACACGCAGTTTTTAAGTTAATGTCTGCAACTTTGAGCGACTGTCCTTCAGCTTCATTTTATTATGGCCATTACAAATGCTAGTGGCATTGAAATTGCAGTTGCTTAAAATTGAATGAGTATCCTAGCAATACGTGGAATAAAAACGTCTCCTTTTATTTTCGCAGTTAATATTGCCAATTCTATTACGTTTCGTATGAGCTTTTTACACAAATTTTTATTTGTGCATAATTTTGGTGCGTCAATATTTCGCAATAGTACTATTAGTTATGCAATATTAAGTCAATTATGTGGTAGCAATCCTTGTAGTTTCAAAGAATTCTAGAATTCAGTATTATAAAACAGTTTGCTCACTATCTACAAAACTGCATCGAGGAATTCATAATACGGTCCTGGACTGCATAAAGATACTTATTGCATGAATTATCTACTTTTAGCCTTCATGATCTGTAACAACAATGTAATTTAATTTCATGTTAAAATTTCCATGGCCTCGTGAAAGTCGATGTTGAATACAACAGACAATAATAAAAGAACAATTGACTGTAGAAGATTTTGCATTTTAATATTATAAATATGAATATCTGATCTATTTATTTTTATTTTTCATAATTTTAATTAATTTCATTTCCATTTGCACAATTTTAATGTAGCCTATGTTCTTCTCCTGGTTATGGAGGTTAAATGTGCAAACTTTGGCACATATCGGTCAAAGCGTGTAGATTTGTATAGAGAATATACACACACACATACATACATACATACATACATACATACATACATACATACATACATACATACATACATACATACATACATACATACATACATACACATCCACGTTCAATTTTATATATTAAGATTTTTATTATTACTATTTATTTACTTGTTCATTTATTTATTTCATTGTTTATTTATTTATTCACTTAATTATTTCACTGGTGTTTATTTATTTATTTATTTATTTATTTATTTATTTATTTATTCAAAAACATATTTATTTTTCATTTTTATTGGCATTTATTTATTATTTATCTATATATTCATCAGTTTACTTATGCGGCCATCTGTCTGTCTATTTATTGAATTTATTTATTTCTTTATTTATTTGTTTATTTATTTATTCAATAATTTATTTATTTTTTCATTTTTATTGGTATTTATTTGTTATTTATCCATATATTCATCAATTTACTTATGCGGCCATCTGTCTGTCTGTCTGTCTGTCTATCTGTCTCTTATTGAATTTATTTATTTATTTATTTATTTATTTATTTATTTATTTATTTATTTATTTATTCAATAATTTATTTATTTTTTCAATTTTATTGGTATGTATTTATTATTTATCCATATATTCATCAATTTACTTATGCGGCCATCTGTCTGTCTATCTGTCTATTTATTGAATTTATTTATTTATTTATTTATTTATTTATTTATTTATTTATTTATGCGATAATGTATTTATTTTTTCATTTTTATTGGTATTTATTTATTATTTATCCATATATTCATCAATTTACTTATGCGGCCATCTGCCTGTCAGTCTATCTGTCTATTTATTGAATTTATTTATTTCTTTATTTATTTGTTTATTTATTTATTCAATAATTTATTTATTTTTTTCATTTTTATTGGTATTTATTTGTTATTTATCCATATATTCATCAATTTACTTATGCGGCCATCTGTCTGTCTGTCTATCTGTCTCTTTATTGAATTTATTTATTTATTTATTTATTTATTTATTTATTTATTTATTTATTTATTTATTTATTTATTTATTGATTTATTTATTTATTTATTTCTTCAATAATTTATTTATTTTTTTCATTTTTTTGGTATTTATTCATTATTTATCCATATATTCATCAATTTACTTATGCGGCCATCTGTCTGTCTGTCTATCTGTCTTTTATAGAATTTATTTATTTTTTATTTATTTATTCAGTGTCCATTTATTCATCCATTTATTTATGCGTCTATCTATCTATCTATCTATCTATCTATCTATCTATCTATCTATCTATCTATCTATCTATCTATCTATCTATCTATCTATCTATCTATCTATCTATCTATCTATCTATCTATCTATCTATCTATCTGTCTATTTATGGAATGTATTTATGTCTGGAATAATAATAATAATAATAATAATAATAATAATAATAATAATAGTAATAATTAATAATAATAATAATAGTAATAATTAATAATAATAATAGTAATGAATAATAATAATAGTAACAATAATAATAATAATAATAATAATAATAAGTAATAATAATAATTTTTCTCGTTGCCAAACTTTCAGAACGGCCCCAAGGTTCACTCAGCCTTCTATAAAATTGAGTACCGGGTCCTTCCCGGGGGTAAAAGGCGGTCAGAGCGTGGTGCCGACCACACCACCTCATTCTAGTGCCGAGGTCATGGAAAGCATGGGGCTCTACCTCCATGCCCCCCAAGTGTCTTCATGGCATGTTACGGGGATACCTTTACCTTTTTTAATAATAATAATAATAATAATAATAATAATAATAATAATAATAATAATTAATAATAATAATAATTAATAATAATAGTAGTAATACTAATAATAATAATAATAATAATAATAATAATAATAATAATTAATAATAATAATAATTAATAATAATAGTAGTAATACTAATAATAATAATAATAATAATAATAATAATAATAATAATAATAATAATAATTAATAATAATAATAATTAATAATAATAGTAGTAATACTAATAATAATAATAATAATAATAATAATAGTAATCCGAGGCGCCACAGCCCTTGAAGCGCAAAGACCGACCAGCCGGCTGCTGCCTCACGTTCACATACCGATATAGAAGTGAACGATCATCCAACCAGAATGGAGGTATCGTATGGTTAGCATTATGACCCTCCAGGTGTTATAGCTGGATTTCGCAACCGGACTTCGCTATCTATCGTAGCTCCCCAAGTGCATCACGATGCTGGTGGGCACTGGTTCCATACACTGACACAAATTTTCATGAGAAAATGTCTTTCCCCATGAGGATTCGTTTCAGAGCGCAATTCCATAACGTGACTCCTAGGCAGGAGGACTTAGACCACGACGCCACGGCGCGAGATTTCTGTCTGCAATAGTAAAGAGATAATAGACGCTTTCTGTAAACTTTGAGTAGTCCGCCGAATTGCCTCTGTGGTAGCATGTCTGCCTCCAGACCAGCCGGCCCGGGTTCGATTCCCGGCGGAGTCAGAAGTTTTCATGAGATTTTCTATCTCGTGGCTTGGAGAGATGGCGGTGCATAAATTCAAATCACTAGATTGTGCACCAATACTCCTGGGTTGAATCCCAAATCTCTCCGCAGTGCACATGAAGAGAAGTCATATGTCACTGTTGATAGTGATTCGTCCGTCGGATGGGGACGTTAAGCCTGGCCCCCTTGGTGCTATTCGACAGGAGTAGGCTACATGCCGGCACCGGATTTCCCCTTCTCCCTCCCTCATCTTCATCTTCATCACTGATTCCAGACACCACACTTACACATACACTCACCCTAGTTAGTACACGACATAACTCTCCACAGATGCCCATCATGTACAGTGTGACCCGCCGAAGTGGTGTACAACTAAAAAAATGGGTTACAGTCGTGCCATCTATCCGCAATATGCGGAAGCCGAATCACGTAAAGTGAAGTAGGTAGGCAGATGTTGTTAATTTTAATAGATTTAGGTGTGTTATTCGTGACTGGCTAATTAAAAACACTTTTTATGGTTTAAATAAATTTATGGAAACTAGTGTTGATATAGAATCTTAGTTTGTTTATCTTGTTTTTCTTTTGACTTTGTCTGTGTATCTGTGATACCAATACATTTTATCAATAATCAATAAATCATTGAATACACTTACATACATACATACATACATACATACATACATACATACATACATACATACATACATACATACATACATACATACATACATACAGTCCATATCTGTGGAGTAACGGTTAGAGTGTCTAGCCGCGAAATCAGGTGGCCTGGGTTCGATTCCCAGTCAGGACAAATTACCTGGTTGAGGTTTTTTTTAGGGGTTTTCTCAACCCAATATGAGCAAATCCTGGGTAACTTTCGGTGTTAGACCCCGGACTCATTTCACCGGCTTTATCACCTTCATCTCATTCAGACGCTAAATAATTTAAGATGTTGATAAAACGTCGTAAAATGGCCTACTAAAATAAAAAATATACATACATACATACATACATACATACATACATACATACATACATACATACATACATACATACATACATACATACATACATACATACATACATACATACATACATACATACATACATACATACATACATACATACATACATACATACATACATACATACACAATTTTTTTTCAGTTAGAACTAATTTCGTAATGTCGTCTCTTATGACGAGAAAATATATTGCATGCCTTTCATTCAATAGGCTGTTCTCTTGCCCATATTCTTCACTGGTAAACTGAAGCAAAAAGAAAACATTTAAACCGTACTCTACATTTATTTATTTATTTATTTAATAATAACATATACATAAAAACGTTACATTAAAATACCCCGAAAGAGCAAAGCTCGTGTTCGGGGACAGTTCCGTTACATAGATACACATACTTTGTAGACAAAATACTTAAGAAAAAAGCTCACATAAAGATTGTAATAAAATTAGTAAATAATAATACTAATAATAACTGAGTGAAAAAAGAGACGATGTTTAGATTGATGGATTAATATTAAATTATTATTAGTAGTATAATTAGTGCAGGTCATGTTGACATAGTAACCAAGATAAAATAGAAAAATACACTTAGGATAGAAATAAACTTGTTTTACAATACATGGTACATAATATATATACAGGGAAGTCTGTCATATAAATTTTTTAATTCTGGATCTGAAAATTTCATTGCTTAAAGTAGTCAATTCTGGATGAAATTTTATTATCGAATTATATAGCCGTGGACCATAATTTGTACTGTGTAGTAAAGCAGCAGATGTGAAATATTTAGGTTCAACTAATTTAAGAATTTCATTTCGTCTCGTATTATGAGCATGTGGCTGAGCTACAAATTTCGTTCTATTTTTATGATAGAATTTCATTAAAGAGTATTCATAAATTTGGTCAATTCTAAAAACATTCAATTCAGAATGGATCAAATTTGTTGGATAATCCAGTCGCCTTTTCAAACAAATTTTGATTATACGTTTTTGCAACATAATTAGAGGAAAAAGAGCAGTTTTTGAAATGCCTCCCCATCCAATTATACCATATTGGATAACAGATTCAACTAGAGCCAAATAAACCAAACGTAATACGTGAGTAGGCAAGTAATGGCGAAGGTTTACAAATTTGTAAATTGTTTTACGTATTCTGTTACATAAAAAGGTGATTTGTCTATCCCATTTCAAGTGCTGATCAACAATAATTCCCAGGTATTTCACATCTACAGATTCTTTCAGGCAAGGGCATTTACAGGTTGTAGAGAGTTTACAAAATGAGTTGTGGATTATTAATTTTAAATGAGAAAGTGATTTCAATTTGTTCAATCCAGAGACTGTTAAAGAAAATGGCACCAAAGTAGTTTTAGTTATATTTAGAGATAGCAAATTTGCATCAAGCCAGGTTTTGATCAAATTTATACCTACATTGGCATGTTTATAAGTGTCCTCCCAAGTTACCAAATTAGAAGAAACTAACCCAAGGGAATTTCATATGATTTTGAAAGTGAAAATCGTATCTTTGGCCCAGGGGAAATACTCGTCTTTGAAAAATTAGCCTACTACTGTGCCTCCCTGACGTATCGCGTCAAAATTATTAAACTTGATCTCCACAAAGACTTTTTTTTCTCTTAATTACACTTCCAATTTCTCACTCTTCCACTTTTCATTTGTTCAGAACTTTTTCACTTTAATTCTCTTTCCTTCTATGCCTAACTTTCTACAGTCTTAGTCTACACTTTCATCTGATACATGACATTATCTCCCCTATTCTTATTCTATCACTTTGCCACCTCCGATTTTCTTTCATTCATTTTTTGTACACTTCTTCCTTGCTAAATCCACCGCCCTTACCATTCTGTCCTACATTTCGCCATTTAATCACCTCTCTCAAAAAAGCCCTATCTATTCTGTCCATATAATCACTAATATCTGGTAGTTGCTTCGTTCCTTTGCTTCTCCTTACCATGTCTTCTCTTTCATTTTTTCTGTTCGTCTTGTCTATGCTCTTGAGTAGGTGAAATATAGCCGTTACACAAATACATATCAAAATCCTTAATCAAAAGTGAAATTAATAAATAGAGAAAAGTCTATTTGAAACTCGATTTTTATACAAAGTAATATAAATAACAAAATATCAACAATTCATTTTGTGTTCAAGTAAACTTTTACGACTCAAGAAATTTTACGCAGGCTATCTTCATTAACAATATAGCCAAAAAAGAGCGATTATTCAGAGTTTTAAACACTGATAATTTCGAAATTTACAAATCATTATGTTCATTGCCAAGAAAGGTAAATATTCGGAGTATAAAAATGCTGATAAGTTTCACATGGAAAAGACATAGAGTTGTTCTGCTTCCTCCTCCTCCCCCTCTTCCTCCTCCTCTTGTGCCTGCGCTGGGGCGTCATCTGCCTTGGACGCAGATTCCTTATCATCAGAGTCCTGGTTTCCTGGATTCTCTCCCTTGCGGTCCTCGGTTTTCTGTTCCCGTTCTGGGCAGGTGTCCGCAGATTTATTGTCTTCAGTTTCGTCATTATTATCCATTTTGCTGTCTGCGTCATCATTCTGATTTGTTACGTCCTTAGATTCGCTGGTCGACGGCATTTCTCCATCTGGATTGCGATTGCAGGCTATGAACTGTTGAACACAAACATTAAAATGTCAAATTAAGAAGAAAAAACATACGTCAACATAAGAGGAAAGAAAAAATACGGTGATTGTCACTTTACTGCATTATACTCCTACAGTTTGAGTGTCCAGAGTGGTGCGAGTCTATGTGCAAAAATGATCTGAAATTTTACAAGACTCATAAGACGTAGGCTATATTGAATAACCATGTTATCAGTGTGACAGCCATTTTGATATATTACATTGCATACTTACTCTGCCTTTCTGCGTATGGCAGCAGCACACTTGGTGTTCGATGCGTTGACGCTTTTGTTTTCGGCGTGGCATTGTGTAGACGCTGCTTCTAGTGGAAAGGCTAGTCCTGCTACCGCTACTGGCGCTGCCCTTGCTCTCGGAATAGCTCCTGCTCCTGCTGTCCCTGGAATCGCTGCTGCTTCGTGACCTCCTGCGTTCCCTGGTTCTGTCTTCCATAGGTTCAGCTAAGGGTCCGTACAATCTGCAACGATCCATGCAATAAATGAATTCGCGGTGATCAGCTACTGACTTCATCATGACACCTGCTTCATTTCACCATTTATTTGCACTTTATGTTACTGAATGATATCATGTTGTAATCCTTATTTTCTGCTTGTCTCTCTGTCTGTTTGTCTGTTTGTCTGTCTGTCTGTCTGTCTGTCTGTCTGCCTGCCTATCACCTATCTCCCTGCCTATCTAGATACCTATCATGTTTCTTTCCTGTATTTCTGAAAATAATATTTATGCGCCATCTTACTTTTCATTTGTCTTTATTTACGTCAACAGTGATGCACAGTGGGAACAGCACAAAAATTAATTTTTGTACACAATCTGTACTATAGTCGCATTGATTTTGGGGTGACATATTAAAGATTCATGTATTCAAGACTAATTTTGAAACATGTTAAAGTAATTATCCCAGCACAAGAAAACGGATACTCTTTGAGCCAAATGAACGTATTTTAAATATTGGCTACAATGGTAATTAAGAAACATGAGGGATTATCCTTGTACCAAAATGTACGCTCTCTGGTCCAAAATATTCGTATGTTATTATGTTAGTTGCATTTTATTGCATCAAAATAGCATATTCTTTGGACCAAATGATCGTATTTTAAAAATACTATTACAATCAAAAACGAGTTTAACGAATTTTCCTTGCACCAAAATGGACGTCCCCCCGGACAGATTGATTTTAATTTTATATAATTACTTCATAGTTTCATCTGGTATAAAACATATGTGTGTACAATGAAAGAGCTGATAGACAAGGGGAGGACATAGAAAAATTTAAGATCAGCTGAAATAATATCAAAATTTTTTAAATATGAAGGAAGTTAGGACTTACCGAAATCGTTGTGAAGGTAGTTCTTCCACGAGTCCTTGCCTGACTGCACTTCTCAGTGACGTGTTTAGCTGGGACCTCACATCTCCAGTGGTAGCCATGTTCTTCCGCATGTAGCTTACGATGTCCCTCAGGGAATACCCGTTACTACCGCCATCTTCATCTTCGAGTGCTCTTAATGTCGTCAGCAACCTGGCGATGGAGCGCTGAGCCATAGTGGTCAGTTCTCTATCAATATTCAATTTAGCAAGCTGGAAACCAGGCGACGGTAATTTTCGAATCCTGTAGCAGATAAGAAAGGAGTTCACGAACTTAATTCTAAACAAGACTGCAATGATATTGTGTACGGTCGTTTCCACAGTTACGGAAACAATGTCACTAAGAATGGAAGCTTACGACAATTGCCTATAATTTCCCTAGTGTAAAAATGCAGATTATTCATGGACTGGCACAGAACAATGGCATTTGTATATATTATATTAGGTACATAGAAAGAAACCGAAGTTTTGTACAAGCAGTACCGTCGGACGTCATAGCGCTCTTCACATGTGTCCTTAAATGCGTTAGTTGTTCTTATTTATTTATTTATTTATTTATTTATTTATTTATTTATTTATTTATTTATTTATTTATTTATTCGATAATTTGTTTATTTATTTATTTATTTATTTATTTATTTATTTATTTATTTATTTATTTATTTATTCGATAATTTGTTTATTTATCCATTTATTAATTGTTATTGGTATTTATTTATTTATTATTTTTCCATTTATTCATCCATTTATTTATGCATCTGTCTGTCTGTCTCTGTTTATTGATGAAATATATTTATGTCTAAAATAAAAACATTAATAATAATAATAATAATAATAATAACAACAATAATAATAATACGTGGCGCCACAGCCCTTGAAGGGCCCAGACCAACCAGCCGCTTCCTGGCCTTATGTTCACATGCCGGATCAGAAGTGGACGATCATCCAACCATAATGGTGGTATCGTGTGGTTAGCACTATGACTCCACCAGCAGTTTTAGCTGCCTTTCGCAACCGGACTTCTCTATCTTTCGTAGCTCCCCAGGTGCATCACGATGCTGGTGGGCACCGGTCCCATACAATGCCAGACATTTTTGAGAAAATATATTCCCGCATGGGGACTCGAACCAGTGCGCATTTCGTAACGCGAGTCCTAGGCAGCATGGCTTAGACCATGACGCCACGACGCAGGATTTATATTTGCAATTGTAAAGTGATAATAGACGCTTTCATTATACTTTGAATTAACAGTAGTGAAAAATTTTTTGTCAGCTAGGACTAACTTCGGAATGTCGCTTCATATGACGAGAAAATATTATTGCATTTCCTTCATTCATTAGGCTATTTCTCTTGTCCACACTCTCCACTTGTAAACTGAAACAAAAAGAAAACGTTCAAATCTTCACTACTGTAGTTTCATTCCCGTATTCTACCTGCGGGTGCATCCGTAGTAAAGCGCAGATTTTTTTTTAACAGACGTCGGTATAACATAAAAGAAGACCTGGTGTCCTTCATAATTCGAAGCACCGCTTTCATGTCAGAAGAGCCTTGTGATGGATAGTGCCAATGATAATATAGGAATTTTAGAAACTACATACTTTTACCCACGAAACAAGAAAAATATTATTTCTATAATCATTGACAGGGTACTATCAATTATTAATTGTTTATTTAGCAATGCTATATAATCTGCGAGATTACCTAGTGTCGGTGAAATTGATGATGGTAACATAATATTTTGAGGAGATGAACTGGAAGATTCGTCATGAAAGCATCTAGCATTCGCTTTACAGTTAAATAAAACATCGAAAACGAACTACAGTAGGTAATTTGCGTAAGCAGGATTCGAACCGATAGTCGAACAAGCTGGTGGTCTCCAAATTTTTCTACATCATTCGTAGATACCAAATTAGAAAAAACTAACGCATGGGAAGTCCACATGATTTTTGATGTGAAAATCGTATATTTGGCCCGGGGGGAAATACTCGTCTTTGAAAAAATACTACTGTGGCTCCCTGAAGTATCGCGTCCTAAATATTAAACTTCATCTCCACAAAGACTTTTGTTTTTCTTTTAGCCAAAAAATCTTGATATATTCGTCGATTTTCACTCACAAAATCACCTGAACTTTCAGTGTGTTACAAATAACACAATTTCATATTGTGTATTCTATTTAGGCCTATTTCTATCTCTTCATAGTTGTGACGTAGTTATATCTATATGCAAGAATTTGATACGGTACTTAATTTTAGAACCCCTCAACTCGCAAGTAAAAAAGTCTTTTAATCATTTAGATTTAGAGTAAGGCTAATGTCAATCAAATTAGAGACGGCAAGAGGGAGTACGAAATTAAATATACATATATACTAATTAATTGAAAGAATATCTTAATTTCAGGAGCCCTTCTAGGAAGCGGCATTCTTCTTCGCAAGAATTACAAAGTCTATTAGGGTGTAATTGCGTTTATAGATCAAATAAATCTCTGTAGGCGAACAAGTCAAACTGTTACGAGTGTTGAAAAAGCCCTCTACGAACAGGCGCAAGCGCAGTGTGGCGGAAACTGGCTTAAACCTGAGAGGATAGAAAGACTCTAAAAGTCGTAAACAGATCATACTCTCTTTGCTATGGATGTCCTTGATGTTCAAGAGGAACATCTTTCGCCATCTACTATCTTTGCACTGTACTGCAATCCTGTCAATCGGAGTTGGGATCAGGTGTTTGATGTAATATCTTACCGTTTCGTTGTACAGCACATAAAAAGAAATAATTGAAGCCCATATTCGGGTATGGCAGGGTGTTTCGAAAATGTACAGCTTCCACCGTGTGTGTGGTTTGAAGGAGATGATAAAAGAAATGCTATTGCTTCAATTGTGGCAGGAATATTGGTGAGTAAATGTCACATGCCATGCAGTTAATTTTTTTATAATGAGAATTGCAAACTTTGTCATAATTATGTGCATTGTAATCGTTGTGGAAATTTTTGCAGTTTTTTATGGGTTGGTGGTTCATCATAGATGTTCAAGCTGCGTATCCTCAATCTGACCAATTCAACAAAGCTTACCATGTCTGTGGAGTGTTCGGAACACTTTCATTATTTATGTGAGTATGTGTTGTTAACATTTATAGTCAGTGATGCTGAAAGTTATTTTACTAGGTACCGTTAACAGTAATATACCCGTTTAAATCAGCTTCGTATTCGTGATATGTCGTTAAAATTAGCTACTATATTCTGTGTACACAATCATATTATGCCTTTGTTATTGCTGCCTGTATCGCACCATCATCTACAGCTCTACCTAAACTGTTCCAGATTGTGAGTACACATTTCTTGATGTTTTAAACATAGCGTCTTAATTCATTTATACATTATGTAGTCGTACTACTACTGCTGGTAGTTAAGAAATCAAATATGTAAAAATAGAAAATTAGGTGTTCCAATTAGGTATAGAATTTAATCAAGAAGGTGTGGTTTAGGTCTACTCCTTGTGATATTGAAATATTAGCAATTTGGCCTGCATTTTACTCATAATAGAGGACAGTATTTCTCGTGGGAATGGAAAGACAAATTATCGATTTGCCTCTTCGTATGTGTTTTAAATTGTCAGATTTACTGATAATAAATAAAAAAACGTCTTTTAATACTTAAAAATAGTTTTATTTCCCAGGATTGACACATTTAAGCAAGACCTTGAAAATGTTATGGTTAGTTCCATGGATATTTCTATACTATTGCATTATCACGTTAGGTACAAATGTAGGCAATGGTAAGGCATGCTTTGTATATACTCAGTATTGTCTAAGAATGTGCCCTTTCTTGCTGCCCACCTTCCTTTGGTAACACTATTGTAAAGATTTGCCCCAGATAGTAATATTTTGTATATACATTGACTGTTTTCATTTATATCGTAATGAACTGCTCTAAAATAATGTTCAGTGATTATGATCTGAAGTGGTCCATCAAAATCCAAGTTGCGCGAGGAAAAAACACAGCTCAATAATTTAGAGAGTTTTCAAGAAGCTTTTGGGCGAGAAATCAAATCGAAGTATTGCCATATGGGTAGAAGTCTTTCCAAAGGTACACAAATTTTCCTCTGCAGTTTCTGGGATAGGGTTCTTTGCATGCTGTAAATAAATTTAACACGCAAGATTCCACAGCTTCACTTCTCTCCTGCAGAAAACCTTGCTATTTTCCTTCAAAATCCATTGCACTTGGCAAGATTTCATTGGGAAAGTAAATAAAATATAAGTTAACTATTTATTTCTTCCCATATCAAATAGCTGTTAAATAATAGAAGACAGTTACTTCATGTATAGCAAGTTACTCTGTTACAAAAACTGTAATTGTGTGAAATAAGGTGAGTTGTGTAATACCCAAACAATGACTTTTCTTTAAAAGCATTCCAAATAATATGTTGTAAAATCGTTCATTTTTATTTCAGGATAAATTCAGTGTCAAATGCGCAGATCCGAGGAGATGCATACTCAGGAGGCTGCTTTGGATCCCGTGGTGCCAGATTCTGGCTTTTTGGAGGCTTTGTCATGGGTTTCGGAGCTGTGATTGCTTCATGCTGGATCTTATTTGCTGATTATGTTGCGTATGGTGAAGGTAAGTACTTGTACATTATTTCAGAAATGATGTACATTGTATAAAAATTCTCTGTCATTTAATCTGTCGATCAAATCTGTAATTAATTATGGAGGAGAATCAATTATCACAAACCCCTATAAACAAACTACACATAGCACAAAACAAGGTCTCAGAATAGTAACAGGGGCATTTAAAACAGCACCTACAGAAGCATATAGATAAGCTGCACTGAGAACAGATCTGTCAAACTTGTACCAATAGCAGCAGGGATACTCAGATTCAAACTGGTCCCAACCAACAGAACCCATCTGCTCTTATTGAAAGTACGATATCATCAATGCAATCCCATAGGTGAAATTTCGACACCTCCCCAAACTACACATGGAAGAGAAAATGTACTTCAGTCATTGCATTCACAGTATTCGGCTTCACGTCACTCAGATATCCCCTGAACTAACCCACTAATCTTATCACATACCTCGGCCTCATGTCACTGAGATATCCCCTGAACTAACCTACTAACCTTGTTACATACCTCAGCCTAATATCTCTGAGATATCCCCTGAACTAACAAACTAATCTTATCACATACCTCGGCCTCATGTCACTGAGATATCCCCTGAACTAACCCACTAACCTTGTTACATACCTCAGCCTAATGTCACTAAGATATCCCCTGAACTAACCCACTAATCTTGTCACATATCTCAGCCTAATGTCACTAAGATATCCCCTGAACTAACCCACTAATCTTGTCATATACCTCAGCCTAATGTCACTAAGATATCCTCTGAACTAACCCACTAATCTTATCACATACCTCAGCCTAATGTCACTGAGATATCCCCTGAACTAACCCACTAATCTTATCACATACCTCGACCTCATGTCACTGAGATATCCCCTGAACTAACCTACTAACCTTGTTACATACCTCAGCCTAATGTCACTGAGATATCCCCTGAACTAACCCACTAATCTTATCACATACCTCGGCCTCATGTCACTGAGATATCCCCTGAACTAACCCACTAATCTTATCACATACCTCGGCCTCATGTCACTGAGATATCCCTTGAACTAACCCACTAACCTTGTTACATACCTCAGCCTAATGTCACTAAGATATCCCCTGAACTAACCCACTAATCTTGTCACATACCTCAGCCTAATGTCACTAAGATATCCCCTGAACTAACTAACCTTGTCACATACCTCGGCCTCATATCACTGAGATATCCCCTGAATTAACCCACTAACTTTATCACGTACCTCGGCATCATGCCACTCACATATCCCCTGAACTAACCCACTAACCTTGTCACATACCTCGGCCTCATATCACTGAGATATCCCCTGAACTAACTCACTAACCTTGTCACATACCTCGGCCTCATATCACTGAGATATCCCCTGAATTAACCCACTAACTTTATCACGTACCTCGGCATCATGTCGCTCACATATCCCCTGAACTAACCCACTAACCTTGTCACATACCTGGGCCTCATATCACTGAGATATCCCCTGAATTAACCCACTAACCTTGTCACATACCTCGGCCTCATATCACTGAGATATCCCCTGAACTAACTCACTAACCTCGTCAAATACCTCGGCCTCATATCACTGAGATATCTCCTGAATTAACCCACTAACTTTATCACGTACCTCGGCATCATGCCGCTCACATATCCCTTGAACTAACCCATTGACCTTTTCACATACCTGGGCCTCATATCACTGAGATATCCCCTGAATTAACCCACTAACCTTGTCACATACCTCGGCCTCATATCACTGAGATATCCCCTGAACTAACTCACTAACCTTGTCAAATACCTCGGCCTCATATCACTGAGATATCCCCTGAATTAACCCACTAACTTTATCACGTACCTCGGCATCATGCCGCTCACATATCCCCTGAATTAACTCACTAACCTTGTCACATACCTCGGCCTCATATCACTGAGATATCCCCTGAATTAACCCACTAACTTTATCACGTACCTCGGCATCATGCCGCTCACATATCCCCTGAACTAACCCACTAACCTTGTCACATACCTGGGCCTCATATCACTGAGATATCCCCTGAATTAACCCACTAACCTTGTCACATACCTCGGCCTCATATCACTGAGATATTCCCTGAACTAACTCAGTAACCTTGTCACATACCTTGGCCTCATATCACTGAGATATTTCCTGAACTAACTCACTAACCTTGTCACATACCTCGGCCTCATATCACTGAGATATCCCCTGAATTAACCCACTAACTTTATCACGTACCTTGGCATCATGCCGCTCACATATCCCCTGAACTAACCCACTAACCTTGTCACATACCTCGGCCTCATATCACTGAGATATCCCCTGAACTAACCCACTAACCTTGTCACATACCTCGGCCTCATATCACTGAGATATTCCCTGAACTAACTCACTAACCTTGTCACATACCTCGGCCTCATATCACTGAGATATCCCCTGAATTAACCCACTAACTTTATCACGTACCTTGGCATCATGCCGCTCACATATCCCCTGAACTAACCCACTAACCTTGTCACATACCTCGGCCTCATATCACTGAGATATCCCCTGAACTAACCCACTAACCTTGTCACATACCTCGGCCTCATATCACTGAGATATTCCCTGAACTAACTCACTAACCTTGTCACATACCTCGGCCTCATATCACTGAGATATCCCTTGAACTAACCCACTAACCTTGTCACATACCTCTGAGAATGGCAAGAGAAAACAAAAATTTAGACTGTAAGAGGAATCATGGTGGGGAAGGGTGAAGTCGGCTTTAAAACTATGGTTTATCAATGTTGGTGAATAAGATGTTCTTATGGATGTGCCCCTCATGAGACAAAAGAGGAGAAACTTACAAAGAAATTGTGAAAAGACGATTTTGTAGCAACAGAAGGATGGTTCTACTGATGAAAGAAACGGGAAAACACTGTGTACAAATGAATACATGGCGAGCGAGGATGCTGATTTCTCTGTGGCAGAAAAATGGGTAAAGAAGTGGCCGAAAATTATTTCAGAAATTCCTCCAAATTGAGTTTACAGTACAGACGAGACTGGATTTTATTATGTTGCCTTGCCTGAACACACTTATCTGTTCAAGAATGAAAGTTATAAAGTGTTTAAAACTCCAAACAACCGATAGACAGTCTAGTGTTGTTTAAGAATGTGTTGTAAAAAAGGAAGGCAACACAATAATTGATTATTTTTTAAGTACTGGTAGTATTGCTTTAATATTATCTTGCAATTTTATATTGAAAATTCATAACTTTTTTTGGTCATTGTCATCGTTCTGTTATTGTTATCTGATTAGTAGCATTCAAAAGTGATCACTGATCATAATCAGCGGGGTGTATTGTACATAATTTTGCATACTATATCCTAGACTTTTGCCATATGTACCAGTACCAAATTCAGTTCTGATCTATTAACAGTTTATTCTAATACTTTTAGGCAATTCGTTTTGTCAGTTTTGTAGATGAAAAAATTATATCAATATTATCCTTTCTTTTCTCTGTACTATATCTCAAATATTTAATTTCCCGTACTAAATTAGTCTCCATAACGATTTCATACCTAGTCATTACATTTGAGGAATTTCAGGCCATTTCTAATGGTACATATTATGAAACACGTTTATAATGTAATACTTTATGGCATGAGTCAATGTTTAGGGAACAAATAAAGTAAGTTTCCTAATTTTGACGAATATAATAACTGTATAACATTATAAACGTGTTTCATACGTTATTTTTTTGTACGACAGCATTATAAAACAATTACTTACTTACTTACAAATGGCTTTTAAGGAACCCGAAGGTTCATTGCCGCCCTCACATAAGCCCGCCATCGGTCCCTATCCTGTGCAAGATTAATCCAGTCTCTATCATCACACCCCACCTCCCTCAAATCCATTTTAATATTATCCTCCCCTCTACGTCTCGGCCTCCCTAAAGGTTTTTTTCCCTCGGGTCTCCCAACTAACACTCTATATGCATTTCTGGATTCGCCCATACGTGCTACATGCCCTACCCATCTCAAACGTCTGGATTTTAAGTTCCTAATTATGTTAGGTGAAGAATACAATGCGTGAAGTTCTATATTGTGTAACTTTCTCCATTCTCCTGTAACTTCATCCCGCTTAGCCCCAAATATTTTCCTAAGCACCTTATTCTCAAACACCCTTAACCTATGTTCCTCTCTGTTTCACAACCATACAGAAGAACCAGTAATAGAACTGTTTTATAAATTCTAACTTTCAGATTTTTGGACAGCAGACTAGATGATAAGAGCTTCTCAAGCGAATAATAACATGCATCTCCCATATTTATTCTGCTTTTAATTTCCTCCCGAGTATCATTTATATCTGTTACTGTTGCTCCAAGATATTTCAATTTTTCCACCTCTTCGAAGGATAAATCTCCAATTTTTATATTTCCATTTCGTACAATATTCTGGTCACGAGACATAATCATATACTTTGTCTTTTCGGGATTTACTTCCAAACCGATCGCTTTACTTGCTTCAAGTAAAATTTCCGTGTTTTTCCTAATCGTTTGTATATTTTCTCCTAACATATTCACGTCATCTGCATAGACAAGAAGCTGATGTAACCCGTTCAATTCCAAACCCTGCCTGTTATCTTGGACTTTCCTAATGGCATATTCTAGAGCGAAGTTAAAAAGTAAAGGTGATAGTGCATCTCCCTGCTTTAGCCCGCAGTGAATTGGAAAAGCATCAGATAGAAATATTAAAAAACAATTAATAAAGGAATATCAACTTTGTAGTGATGGGTAGTTTGATATCATGGGCTATGAAGAAAGCGGTTGCTCTGACAGCAGTGCTGTATTAAATATTATAGCACAGCAAATCATTTCATAATATTAATCAATCTCAATGTATCCAACTGTTTGCTGACAACATACTTGTAAAGTCCACTACAGTTCACTGTAGTCTATTCAGTTGTTGTTTTTCACGAGAAATGAGGGATATTTTGATCGGTGTCCATTATTATAGATGCCTGTTGCTAGTAGCCAGAGGTGGGGTGTAGTCGATATATACTGCAGGGCTGTGTCTTCTGCAACTGGTACTGATGATTTTAATTTACTTCTTTTGTGGTTTATGGTTGGACAGTATAGAAGAATGTGTTCCAGATCTTCATCATGATTATTACACCACAGACAAGTAGGATTATCAGAAATTTGAAATCGGTGTAGGTACAATTTAGTGACAATGTGACCTGCTCTGGCTCTTGTTAAAAATGTTTGAACATATCTGGGTAAGTTTTTGTACATTTCAAGGTCATTTGGTTTCTTTTGTGCAGACTGTAAAATTGTTACTTTGTCAGAAGAGAGCCAATTGTTGATCTCTAAATCCTAATTATGGGACATCAGGAGCAGGGTATTATATTCCAAAATATCAAGAAAGTTATTTCATACCATGATCATCCTCCTCCAGTCTTGACACTGAATTGCTAGCTATTGATGCTGCTCTTCATTGTGTTACTCAAATTTCTGAAAAATCTGTTTGCATACTTACCGACTCCAAGGGGGCTATATTTAATATAATTAAATATGTACCAAACCTATATGCACTTAGAATTTTTCCACTTCAGAAACAACTAAGTAAACTAAAAGAACTCCAAAAGGAAATAACATTTCAATGGATACCTAGTCATTGTGGTATACCTGGAAACGAGAAAGTCGATAATATTGCAAAACGGGCAACATATTTGCAACCAAGATCTCTTCAAGTGATATCTCTATTCAGTGCTTTTGCTTCAGTAAAGTCTCATTTTACAAACCTGTTTCATAATATTAACTTTATTGCACAATAGATGTCATGATGTTTTAGTTGGCTTGGTAATATCACAGTCACGAAGCTTGAGTTTTGAGGAAGCTAGGAACAATAGACTGTGACGGTTCTATTTTGCATTGCCTGTAATGAGGTGATATTAGCGATCCTAGTGGTGAGCAACTATCTAATGTTTGCATATTTACTACGTATTGAGCTTCGCGACTGTATATACTAGACTGTGGTAATATTTTTTGGCACTGGTACAATAACGTGGGTTAGTATGCATGATTTTCACTATCAGTAAAGACTGTTTATAATGCTGAAGTACTTACTTACTTATGGCTTTTAAGGAACTCGGAGGTTCATTGCCGCCCTCACATCAGCCCGCCATTGGTCCCTATCCTGAGCAAGATTAATCCATTCTCTATCATCATATCCCACCTCCCTCAAATCCATTCTAATATTATCTTCCCATCTACGTCTCGGCCTCCCCAGAGGTCTTTTTCCCTCCGGTCTCCCAACTAACACTCTATATGCATTTCTGGATTCGCCCATATGTGCTACATGCCCTGCCCATCTCAAACGTCTGGATTTAATGTTCCTAATTATGTCACGTAAAGAATACAATGCGTGCAGTTCTGTGTTGTGTAACTTTCTCCATTCTCCTGTAACTTCATCCCTCTTAGCCCCAAATATTTTCCTAAGCACCTTATTCTCAAACACCCTTAACCTATGTTCCTCTCTCAAAGTGAGAGTTCAAGTTTCACAACCATGCAGAACAACCAGTAATATAACTGTTTTATAAATTCTAACTCAAAATTCAAAATTGCAGCTGAACAGAGCATATGTTATTATGAAACCGTGGTTTGATGAAGAGTGTTGCTTGGTAGTAGAAAGAAGGAAACAGGCAAAATTGAAATTCTTACAGGATCCAGTTGAGGCGAATAGAGATAATTATTTCAATTAAATACGGGAAGCAAATCGTACGCTTAGGAATAAAAAGAGAGATTACTTGAAGGAAAAGCTGAATAAGGTAATGCTGAAGTACAAAAAATATTCATTTACAAAATTTTCCAATTAAGATATTGCACACCATGCTTTTTGGTCCTTAATGAGTTCCAAAGAAACAAGTTAAATGTCAAAAAGGTAAAAGTAATGATTATTCAATCCAGTCATTGTTTCATGTGTATGTGTATAAAAATTTTACTGTATGTTTCAGGAAAAAAATCAGCCTGGCCAGGAGTGGGTCTTTTCCTTCAGAATGCATTCATTTTTGTAGGTTCATTGGTCTTCAAATTTGGAAGGACAGAAGATCATTGGAATTAATAAATCTCACTCTTAAACTGACTTTGGTTGTGTGATGTAAGTTATTATGGTACTGAGTGGAGAAATTGAGTTATCAGCCTCTGCTATATTACATTATCATGAGACTGGCTTGTAATTTGAGTAGAAATTTCTCTTAATCACCAAACGAATATGAAACCATTTGAACAATTCTGGTATACATTACACTTAGTTGAATGATACCGTAATTTTTGCACTGCAGTACCAATTTAAATAAAGTGCAAATAACTTGACTTTTCTTTTAGTCATAAAAGATATAAACGCAATTATTATGTTTAATTAATAAATATGAGAATAGCATCATTTAATTCAAATTAGATTTATATATATTTACATTATATTTTTCGTTTCAAATATGATCTTAATGAGAAGTGATCAAATTATATTTAATTTTTTATTACATATATGTCGATATTATTGCTTATATACAAAGATACGTTCGTACTGTTGTAGTATTCTGGTGATAAGCAAATCTGTCCATGATAAATTGTCATTGGAAGAAACTAAGTTGTACTTAGGTAGTCAACCACTTTTTGACTGATGTTGCAGTTTGTAAATAATAATATTGACTGACTAGCAGCTATCAGATTAAAAAAAAACACATTAACCATAACCAATGTGTTCAACCAAGACTTGTGATTTGTATAATATAGTGTGTATATTTTGTATTATGGCTCTCTGCCATTTCTTCTTCAGTCTGTGTAAATACAGAGTGTTGCCAGTAGATAATGAGACTACATTTATTACGAAAAATAACTAAATAAAAAAATTAGGATATTATCATTACAGGCTTTACTGACAACCTTACACAAGTCTGTTACCATTTATACGGGTCCTGAAAAGTGCTCTTGAAAGTTCTGAAGTAGAATCTCTTTCACTTGGCTGGTCACATCGCTTTATATGTCACTGTTATTGGAATCACCCTACTTTTAGGATGAGATTAATCTCTGTAGAGACAATTAAGCCTGCCAGTCCAAATCTGGCGAGTAGGGAGGATGGTGAATGATACAGAATGCTTTCATATTACGAAAAAAAAAACTAACGAGTATATTTATTAATTATCATTACATGCTTTAAATATAATCACAACTTCACACAGATCTGTTATCATTTATGTAGGTCCTCGAAAGCATTCTGAAATTTCTGCAGTGGATCCTTCAATAGGGCTATCTTATGCGAAGTTTTACCATCAGATGGCAGGAGCGTTCCATGCGGCACAACATGTTGTAGGGCTATATTATGTCATATGCTACAGTTGATTATGTTCTCCTGCTTGTTGGTTTTCTGTGCATGTCAAATTGTATTTATAATTATTTTGTACAGTATAACCTAGTATATTTTAAAATAATTCAGCATTTTCTTACATCATAATTTAATTTAAATTACAATAAATAACAGCGTAAACTTGCATAATACTGAGCGATTCCCCTTAAGAGATGGATGGAGAAATCTGCAGTATGCAGAATATAGATACAAGTAAATTGAATATTCATGAACATAAAACTTTGAGAACGAGGTGTAGGAATAAAAAAATAGGAACTTTGTCGAAGATGAATATTACCTCTTTAATCATTAGTATTGTAAAAACAGGATATACAGCCACCAATGTGTTTTTTTTTATAGGGAAGGGACTATCGAGATTTAATTCTTCCATATTTTTTTCTCTAATTGCAGAAAGATCAAATGCAATGTTTGATAAGATGATACAATATGATCGCAGTAGTATCACGATTATTCGTGTGTTTTGTAGGTTAAGAACATGCAGTTTTCAATACTATGTAGGATGATTTTGAAAATTTGAAGTAAAAACATGGTTTAATTAGTTTACAGCACATTAAAAACATTATTCACGAAGTGGATTTCACTATGGATTGTCCTGGATAATAAAGATACCAGTTAATCGAGAGTTTACTGCAGGCGTAAAATGCTGGCGTAAACTTCGGAGACTTCTAGAAATACTGAATACAATCTAAGCTAACATAGGTTGCTGTTGACGTTGCATATGTTTTTATTAATTTTTCTTTCCCCTCCTCCAAAATGAAACTGTAGCCAGCAATTCCTTATTTGAAGTAGTTATTTTTGTTTAACTTTCGAGGCACAATTTAATTGGTTAAATTTTTTATGGTTTAAAGCATATATTCAGAATATTTCGGGACCTGAATGAAGACAAAAGGCTTTTCCTGGTTTTTAAATATAGGAACACAAAAAAGATTTGGCATTTTGAGTTGTTTTTAAGAGTATTTATTGTACTAATACACTACGTAAATCCTCAATGTTTATATACCGGAAAACAAATGCACATGCAAAGCGCATCGCTCAAAGTTTTTTATTTTAATCCAATGCCATCAGGTTGTCTTTCGACATTTCTGGTCTTCTCTCCTGGCCGTGGCTTAGTTGTAACCCACTTCTGAGGTTGGGGCACCTGGAAGGCAGAGTTACATTACCCCGATGATGTGATAGGATGATTATGATAATGTGGTGCCAGGAGAGGTCTTAAATCTAAACTTAACCTAAATTCCAGACCATGGACGAACACAGGAATAATCCCCTTTAAGGAAAAATTCCTGTGCTCTAACCGGGAATCGAACCCGGGACCTCATGAACTATAGCCAGAAGCTCTGACCACTAGACCATGAGGCTGGTCAGATGTAGTTTCTAGTCTAGATAAAATTATCTGAAAACAAGCGGTTTTTTTTTTTCAAGGACCCTGAATATATATATATATATATAAAAAGGTAAAGGTATCCCCGTAACATGCCATGAAGGCACTTGGGGGGATGGAGGTAGAGCCCCATGCTTTCCATGACCTCGGCACTAGAATGAGGTGGTGTGGTTGGCACCACGCTCTGACCGCCTTTTACCCCCGGGAAGGACCCGGTACTCAATTTTATAGGGGGCTGAGTGAACCTCGGGGCCGTTCTGAAAGTTTGGCAACGAGAAAAAATCCTGTCACCACCTGGGATCGAACCCCGGACCTTCCAGTCCGTAGCCAGCTGCTCTACAAACTGAGCTACCCGGCCGCCATATATGTATATATATATATATATATTATTTTAGTCAGCATCTGCTGTTTATATATATATATATATATATATATTATTTTAGTCAGCATCTGCTGTTTATATATATATATATATATATATATATTTTTTTTATTTTAGTCAGCATCTGCTGTTAATGAATTCTGCTTTCCAAGTGTATCTTAGACACAAAATTCAATGCTGACAGACTGCAGAGTCCAAAAGGGGCTAAGTGACTACATCTGGAGCCATTGGTAACAAATCAACCAAAAATATTGTCAGGAGAATCTAATTTCTTACAATCTGGAGATTATTTTTGTCCCTCAAAGTACACGCGCTATCTGTTGGTGCTGTTGATAAGTTGTTGACTGAAATTATAAAACAATTTATTTATTATTACATATATTTCAACTTATCTGAAGTCTTAACCTCAATATGACTTTCAAATTTAATAAAGTTCTGTTGAATGTCATGCCAGCTAGCATTCTAACCATGTACGAAACCAATATTGGGGTAGCCTTGAGGGTGGTCATCTATTACAAGCATGATATGCTCGGCTATATTAGGTTCGACGTAAGTTGAGCAAGCAAATGGATAATTCGAAATTTTCTCGGGCTTCCAGCCAGGTCATAAGTTGATGATCCACCGACGTTTCGAGCATGTTCATCTTCCTCATCTTCAGGGTTAAATGATATCTGAGGGTACCCAGCTCCTTAATTTATAGTGCCAGAGGGAGTCAGCCGAGGAGCTGTGCGCCGATTGGCTGTTATTAGTGTGGACCGCGGCGAGAACGCTGCCGACGTGTCGTCTGCGGAACGCGGTAACCTGAACCGGGACTCGGGTCTCCAACTAAGCGCGGCATGGGCACCGGCTATTAAATTTCTCACCGCCCGGACGACGGGCCGTCATCAGCGGAGGACACATGAGAACTCGTCCGCCGAGCCCACCGTGAGACCCAAGGTCATTCAGCCGGAAAGCACAAAGCAAGACGACACGTTGGCAGCGTTCTCGCCACGGTCCGCACTAATAACAGCCAATCGGCGCACAGCTCCTCGGCTGACTCCCTCTGGCACTATAAATTAAGGAGCTGGGTACCCCTAGATATCATTTAACCCTGAAGATGAGGAAGATGAACATCCTCGAAACGTTGGATCACCAACTTATGACCTGGCTGGAAGCCCGAGAAAATTTCGAATTATCACGTCGCCAGGAAAGCTTCAGTAGTTATTTCAAGCAAATGGAGTTTCCTGTAGCATTCTGTTACTTTTATTTTCATTTGATCTTGCAGAAACTGGCCAGCTTGGAAGAACATCTCTGCCATTTTGAAAACATATGCATTATTAGGAAATGTATGCACAAATTCCATCAACATAAGATTTTTGCATATCTTGGTGCACTCCCATAGTTCCATCACAGTCTACTATATACAGTCGCGAAGCTTGAGGTGTTTTTTTGCAAATCTCGTGATAAAGCGCTCCAAGCGGTTAGCAACTAGAAACAATAGACTGTCCATGGTCGACTTTGGACATTTCTATCAAGTGCTAGCTCGTTGCGTGTTTCACATTGATGCTTGTGAAATGTTCGTTATTGATTGTAATGAAAATGTTAATGGCTAAAATATAATAATTGGAATAATAATATGGGACAAGGAGGAGACGTTTGTAGTGCTATAAATTGTAGCAACAGTAAGAGAAAGAGGCCAGAGTTATCCTTTTTCCGATTTCCGAAAGATTCAGAAAGGTTCCTGGGTTTCCACAAGAATTCTGTGCAGAAACAAAACTCTTAATTTTGAAGTTCTTTGTGACTGTTGGAATACATTATATCCTTAAATTTCACAATGAAATGTTTCAATCTAACCGAAAGGACATTAGATACCGGTTAAAGTTCTGTTACTTAGGCTGCTAAATTTCCAGAGAAATAAAGGTTAGGTCTACTTTTTTTTCAGAGGATATATTTTTAATTGTAGCTATTAATTTTGTTATTATTTTTATGTGTTATTTTACTAAAGACGTAGAAAAATTAAGTTTGTTATAATGAAATTTATTGATCACGTTTTATTTTCAATTCTGGTGGGATTATTATTGCTTAGGCCTACTTTTTTCTTCAAAGGATATGTTTTTAATTATAACTGTTAATTTTGTTGTTATTTTTATTTGTTGCTTTACTAGAGACGTAGAAAAAGTCTGTTACAATAAAATTTATTGATCACGTTTTATTTCCAATTCTGGTGTGATTATTATTGCTTAACCTCATCCTACTTTGTTAACTACGTAAGCCTACACTACAAGTACCGGTACACGTAAGTTACTCCATTAATTCATATTTCCATTATTATTGTTGTAAAGAGAAATGCAAATTAATATTTATCGGTTTCATAGTTAATTATCACTATAATCTTGAATGAGTGAAGCTATTATAGTAAATTTCAGTTCGTTTTGCACAAACAAAAATTATATTAACTTATTTCTTGCAGGTATCTTCGAGTTTATGGTGGAATTTAATATACTTCATTAAAATAATAAATTAACTTTATGCATTTAATATTTCAATAATGGAAGGAAGGTGTTAATTTTTCCAAAAGAACACGACAACGAAAGTGTAACATATTTTGTCGGCTGCTAGGAGAGATATCTGCGATGATGAGGCGATAGTAGCGATCCTAGTGGTGGGCAACTACCCATGTTTGCATTTTTACTACATATTGAGCTTTGCGACTATATGTAGTAGACTGTGGTTCCATATCAAAAATTTTAACACACAAACACACACTTACTGTATTTAGAATGCGATGAAGTAACAAATATTGGGTGTTAGAGACGAGCACATACCGATGTCCTCTTTCTCTAATCTCTTTGAAGAGTACTAAAAAAATAATACAGTTAGTCTCATTGTTATTATTGGATACATTTTGTATGTTGTATTCAGTCGATGACTGTTAAAGCATTTTTGCTGATCACCAGTCTTAGTGATATTAGCACTTTTAATATTTTAGAAATGTTGGATGTATTTGTACTTGATCGTACCTGTGCATTCCTTCTTGCAATTTCATAGAACGATGATAAAACTTTGAGTATATGAGTAAATGTAAAAAATAAATTAAAAAAAAAATGCTTAAATTACAACTGAAATGCACAGATAATGTGGAACGTGAATAATGTAATAGAACGTAAATTAATTCTTCCACATGACTGCAATGTGTTCAGTATTGTATGGGATTTAAGACCTCGTATAAAGTCTTAAAAATTATGCTTGTATTTCTGAATTCAGTTTTTCGTGTTTTCTTCTCTTTTCTGATCTTCACAACCTCCTTATTCCCTTTCTCTGTCCCTTGAATAATTGCTGGTTTGGTATAATTGTAGAACAATATTATTTTACACCTTCTAATAATGTGCTTTGTACATATTTATGTGTAATAATCTTTTATACAAAATATATAATGTAACATAGTACCAACCTCTCAAAATAAAGATTCATCCTGTTGTAAAATTAGCTACGAACAGTATAAATGAGCTGCCAAAAAAAAAAAACCCTGTCCTCAAAACAAAAATGGAAATAATTTTATTTCCGACTAGCCGTACCCGTGCACTCCGCTGCACCCATTAGAAATAAATATGAAGTAATTACATAATTAAAATAGGACATTTGATCCAGGGAACATTCGTGTTTGAAAAAAGGATAAATCGTTTATTATGTTACTTAATTTAAATTGTATTAAAAAATTAAAATGCGATCATTTTGATCCAGAGACCATTCATTTGGGCATAAAAATTATTTTAGGAAATACAGGAAACGAATGTACAGAATAGCCTATCAAGTTTTCTGTGCATAAGAAGCTATTTTAATCTTACCTGTCCTCGATTCACTCAGAAGTTACTGTAATAACATTATAGCATTATGTCCATCTAGAGAAACTGCACTTTCCAATGGTGAATTAATAATTAATTATACAAATCGGTTAATTTAGCTTCCGATATTACTTCATACAAACACAGAAACATTCTCTATAGGCTATGTTTCATAGCTTTCGATTGTTGATGTCCAAGGCCCCTTATAGACGAAGTCATTTGTTTTTTATTTCATTACATCGCCTTAGATGGCGTTGTTATTGTAATTTTGAAACTCATTTATCTCATTAAATATCAGTCCTATCAAAATTTTGTAAAGAATAAAACTTATCGAAAATTATTTTTAAAGAACCTTTGGTTATGTAACATTTTTCACAAAAATCAATTATAAGCGCGATATTTCGATTTATTTAATTCAGGCCCCCTTATAACCCCCCTTTTAAATAATGTATTTTTAATGCCATATAGCCTAAAATCTAAGTTACAACGAACTTAATTTATATTCCAATTTTCATCGAAATCCGTTCAGACATTATCGCGTGAAAAGGTAACAAACATACAGACAGACAGACAAACAAAAATTTCGAAAAAGCGATTTTCGGTTTCAGGGTGGTTAATTATATATGTTAGGACCAATTATGTTTGGAAAATCGAAAATTACCAGAAAAATTTCCGCTACAGATTTATTATTAGTATAGATGAACTTTAATGTTTGTCACTAGGTTATGATGACTGAATAGATTTAAGCAAGACGAAAAATATAATCTTCTCTGTTGCCTCGACATACTATCCTAGCTATTGGATCCAAGAGTCTCAGGTACAGGCAATGGGTCGTTTGCAACCACAATAGTTTTCACCAAATGTATGAATATGATCCAGAAATCCATCATGCTGGAAAATGAAATTATTCATTTCAGCATTACCCTCTTAACTTACCTTGCTTATTTTTCAGGTCTTTCCACTTGTCACCAGTTGCAAATTCTGAAGTGCCGAAGTTTGTGGTTCTTCCAGTCTTCCTTTTATCATGTTGTGAATAATATTACTATTTTTATAAATGAAATCAATTAATGAAAAGGTAAAGGTATCCCCGTAACATGCCATGAAGGCACTTGGGGGGCATGGAGGTAGAGCCCCATGCTTTCCATGACCTCGGCACTAGAATGAGGTGGTGTGGTCGGCACCACGCTCTGACCGCCTTTTACCCCCGGGAAAGACCCGGTACTCAATTTTATAGGAGGCTGAGTGAACCTCGGGGCCGTTCTGAAAGTTTGGCAACGAGAAAAAATCCTGTCACCACCTGGGATCGAACCCCGGAAATCAATTAATATGCACCCAAATAACAAGATGAACATTCGTTCTACTACTGGGTGTTCAGTTCAAAGTGTGTCATGGCTCGCTGTATGCCGTCATGTGGCTAGCCAATGAGCCTAGAGAATTCAATCTTCCTACACTTCCGCAGAGGCGTATTACCTATGTGCCAGAGAAGTTGCCTAGCAAGTACGGCGTTCATTCTGAAGAGTACTTACCGATACGTACGGTAACGCCGGTAGTGGCAGGAATGTGAACGGTTTGGAAATACGTACTGAGGTGAATTTTTTTTCTTACTGTCAGGAAATGGGGAGAGGGTTAAGATGATTACTTACATATTTTTTGACATTAACTTCGACGGTCAACATGGACACGGAGCATTTGATTTGTGTTGTCAAATGTTGCCGTACGCAACCGATGATAACAAATACCCTGCGTACAATTTGCCTGCGCAAAACACAGTTCGAAAGAGGTTATGGTAGCACACAGACCGTACAGACTGCCATCTGTTGCTAAGACGTTCAAGTTATACCATACACGTTCTGAAGTTCAGATTGAATGCCTGATTAATAGGCAACTTCTCTGACATAAAAGCTGAAACTCGCTTCAAATCGCCGACTCGCAATAGTGACGTCATGACACACTTTGAAATGAACACCCAGTATACTTTCTCTAATGAGAAAATGAAAGGAAAATGGATGGGAGGGTTAAACCAAAAAAAAAAAATATGGTATAGGAGTTAAGTAATTTTTTATGCAAATAGATTTTTGTTCCCCAGGGGAATACACAAGTTAAATTATTCTACAAGAGGTTGTGCAAAAAACAAAAGAATACTAGCATTTGATGTATTTTATTTGTATAGAAAATTATTTGCAATAAGGGTCCGATGTTTAATTTTAATCTAACTCAAAATACAGTAGAACTCCAATTATCCGGACTAATAGGGGGTAGTATGATCCAGATAATTGGGTCGGAAATGAAAAGAGTCTAGAAACAGCAGTAGTAAGCTACTGCATGTATTAAAAGTGCAATATGACTATAGGCCTACTGTTTATAATGGACAAAATTACACATATTTTTTTTTTTATTGGGTTATTTTACGACGCTGTATCAACATCTAGGTTATTTAGCGTCTGAATGATATGAAGGTGATAATGCCGGTGAAATGAGTCCGGGGTCCAACACCGAAAGTTACCCAGCATTTGCTCGTATTGGGTTGAGGGAAAACCCTGGAAAAAACCTCAACCAGATAACTTGTCCCAACCGGGATTTGAACCCGGGCCACCTGGTTTCGCGGCCAGATGCGCTGATCGTTACTCCACAGAGGTGAACAAATTACACATATTCAAACAGAATAATACTTTAAATGGTATTATAAGAACTCTTCATATTCCATACAGAACAGAACTTTACTTATGTATGGTAGCACAGTACACGAAATAAAAAAACCTAAACATATGCAACTTTCTTTGAATAAACAATTTCAAACTATTCTGAAATGTGATCCGGATATTTGGAGTGTATGCTGTACAGTACATTTTTATGTCTTATCTTCCTTTACCCAAACACATCGAAATGTAAAAATCATTCTGTGTAATTTGGAGCATATCTTGTACTATGTTACAACTTCCTTCTGACTTCCTGAGCAGCAGAACGAAATTTTCAGCACAGAAATAATTTGTAAATCGTAAGAAATGACAAATTAGCCGTGCAAAAGTAAAAGAAAACAGTAATGGCATAGAAACAGACCAAAATGACATAGAAATCCGAAAATAAAAAAAAGAGCAAAAGATTCTGTTACATGCTTTTGCAATCAGATACCATAAGCAAGATTTATACATACAGTTAGCGTTGTCTGTTGAATATGAAATGAAAAATTACATTTAAAAATTCTAATTGTGATTGATGAAGTGTTGTTAGTTATAGCTATATTGTTAAATATGAGATATGTCTTACTGCAATCATGATGACTAGACCATGGATTTTGATGATCTAATACATTAAAAATTAAGTGTAAAATTTATTTCTAAATACCTAAGTAAGTAATCATCTTGGTTTTCAGTGGCATATATTGTGGGCTGTCAAAGCTATCACCGGAGCCCATGTCCAAATGAAGAGTAAGAGAAAACCAAAATTATTTATAATTTTATATACACTTTTCATCTGTAACTACTTTTATAAATTTTGCGCGCAATACAAATCGCAGATTATGTTCAGTTCCAAGAACAAGGCTTCGGATGATTATACTGCAGCTCTCTCAACAAGAATGATTCATAGTACCTCAAGGCTTTGGTTTCCCAAATGGCAGCCTTGACCAGACCACCCCCAAACTCCTCCGACTGGAAAGATTGTGAATGGTGAAATCTGAAGTAACTTAATTATGTGAAATATATTTCTCAAATTTTCAGCAAACGTGCGCAATGAAGAATGAACAATGATGTATTTTAATCATTTCGTAACAAAGATGCCTGATATAGTGTGTGGATGTGCCTATAAATATAATATCCACGTAATCCATTACTCCAGAAATGGGCCACGGACCTCCTCCCTTCCCCTTCAATTTTTCCCATATACTCTATTCCTCTCAGGCTCTTTCTTCTGCCCATAAATAAATTACTCATTATTTTAGTAAAACTTAAACTTTTAACAGGGGAATTAAAATAATATAGGGTGTTAAAAAAAAGTATCCAATATTTTAGGAGGTGCTAGTATGCATCAAAACAAGAAAATAATGTCTTAATAAACATGGGTCCTACAATACATACTTTCTGAGATCTGAATACTTGTTCATAGGAGGTGCTCAATGTGACGTCCATTTATGGCAATGCATTCCTCTACCCTTCGGAGTAAGGAATCATGCACTCTTTCAAATTGAACTGGTTCCTTCATGTGTCCCCATAACCAAAAGTCTAGGGGATTTAGGTTTGGGAAACAGGCAGGCCAAGGTTTGGGGCTTCCCTGACCAATCCAGCAATTCTGAAATGCCAGAGTCAGGTGTTCATGCACATTGCGGATAAATTGTGCTGGTGTGCCATCGTGCATGAACCATATCTTCAGTCTCTGCTGACATGGCACATTCTCCAGCAAGACAGGCAATACATTAACAAGAAAGTCCTGAAAGTCTCTGTGGTAGCACATATGGCCCTATTAATCTATCACCAAGAACACCTGCCCATACGTTGCTTGAGAATCGGTGCTGATGCCTTGTTTCTTCAACTCATGGGGATTTTCATCAGCCTACACATGCTGATTACGAAAATTCACAACACCATCTCTGCTGAACCCCCTCATATCTGCAACCAGACTTTTGTTTTCAGTATTTCTTGCGACGTATCATTATTTCATGCGAGGGTGTCAACTACGTTATGATTTTCTGGTAGCCTGCTGTATTGTAGGGCAGAGAAATGCATTGCCATGAATGGACGTCACATTGAGCACCTACTATGAACAAGTGTTCAGATCTCAGAAAGTATGTGTTGTAGGACCCATGTTTATTAGACATTATTTTATTGTTTAGATGCATACTATCACCTCCTAAAATATTGGATACTTTTTTTTAACACTTTATATAACAGCTTCAAAGCTAGGTACCTGGTTCAAATGAAGTGCACTGGTACAATAATTAACATGGAGGCATGAGATTACTCTGCCTGCCATTATAATTTTCTCGTTAATTCATATGTACCCATTAAAAAAGTCTATTACTCCATACACTTTTTAACCAAACAGAAGCCACGGACCACGTGTTATTGTTGTGATGTCAGGAAGTAAAACCTGCTGTTGCAAGCTTTGAAGCATGTGAAGTTTTCTTTATTATAGTGACAATCGGGCACTGTATTTCTAAATATTTTTGTTTAATAGTGTGTGGAGCTAGATTCTTCTTAGATAAGTATTCAATGTATGAATCGTACAAAGTGAAACAGTTGCTGCATAATTCCTTTTCCCAGCTTAAGTACGAAGACAAATTTTTAATTAAGAAGAGTGGAATGCCTACTGCGAATCATTAACTGCAAAGTGAACAGAAGGAAAAAAATAAGAATCCCTACAAAAAGTATTTTAATGTAATCACTGATGATCTGAAAGAGGGAGAAGAGCCAAGGTCTAAAAGGAGAAACTGTAATGATGAAGATATTCGTGTCATGTATTCAAGAATATTGTGTGAAGTTTGGACACCATTATGGCTCATAAATTAAGTTAATATTTGAATATCAGAAATACTTGAAGTTTGTGGCGTTTTTAAATTGTAAGAATTTTTACAGTTACGATGCAAACCTTCCTATTAATGTATTTTCTGAACTTAAAGCTCAAATTTTTACCTTGTGCATTTGAAAAAAACTTAAAGTGTTGTATTTTTTTAAAGGAATTCTCCCAAAGATGGCTGGAGTTTATGTATCGATAAAAGAGATAAATTGAAATGTATTAATAGGTAAATATTGTGTTGGTTATTTTATAGATGACGTCTTTAATCAAATTTTTTAATAATTATATATTTCCGTGTTAGTTTATTAGGCCTATCTGGTTTTTCCTGTCAGTGATAGTTCGTGTCATTATTGGTGGTTTTACAAATTCTAAAACGGAATTCACAGCAGTCTGCTTATTTCAATACTAAATGAAGTACAGCAGATCACACATAGTGAAAACATAAACTCAGTTTACTCATTTAACTTGAAACAAATGCAGAAACAATTTTTTGAAGTATTTCACGTGGAAAGGTACCACTTCACAACAGCCACTCCAGCAGTTACCACTAGGAAGGAGCACTGCAAATATAACAAAGGGTAGGCCTAAGTTTTGAAAAGAGCTTTCTTAGAAAATTTTCATTGCTATAAACACAGGACATCAAAAGTTTAGTCTACAACAATTAGAGGAAAAAAGTTATAACAGGCTATTCCAATCTTCTGGCTGATTTATAAGACGTGATACAGGTAGTGTATCAAACTACAAAGCGAGAGAACCTGGGTTTAATTCCTGGTAGGGAGGTGAAGATTTATCTTCGTCCTAGAGAAAGTATTTCAGTGTCCATGTCATTTTTTTTTATGTGTTATGTTTCTCGCCTGACTAAGAAATTTGACTGTTTGTAATTATTTGTATTGGTTCAAATTTGTTATAACGTTGAGGGCAGAATATGTTAAAAGAATAATTAAAGTAGATGTTGATAATGATCATCATTGAATATTATAAATAAGATTTATTTAGCTTTGTCTTTTATTTATCAGGCGAAGAAAAGGGAACCAGATGTTGGAGTCTACAGTTCTCTATTCTTACTGACTGACCAACATATAAATATTTTGAAGTCGAATAAAGTAATCAGATTAATGCACAAAATTTAATAAATGGATTACAAATTATTTTTGCTATTTTGGTTCAATTTTAGAAAATGGAGGAACATCAAACTTCGAAATTAGTAATGGAAGGATGGTGATAGAAATATTGTGTTATAGGAACATTAACAACAGAACTGCACTTAGTCTTACATAATCTAAATATTATACGGAGTGGTATGGACAACGAATAAGTGACTGCAGTTGAAATGGATTTTTTTTTTTCCTAATCGTCCATAAAACCAAGAAAATAAAGATTAAAAAATAAGTTGCAAGAAGACTCGAGTAAGCAAAATAAGTACTGTAATTGAACAAAGAAGATTGCAATGGTTCTGTTATGTGTGAAGAATGAGGGATGGAAGGATGTTAAGCTGATACAGGAATGGGAAGTTGAAAGGAGAAGAGAAAGGATGGCCAACGCTACTTGGCTCTACAATATACAAATTCAATGGAAAGATTGGTGCAATAGAGGAAAATACACAACCAGATAGAAATATATGGAGCAACGACAAAGAACCAGAAATAAATTCTGTATTGCAATTAACCTTTATTAGATTTTTATTTTGTAATGTATATTTGTTTAATTTTCAAGGATAGTGAGGACGAAGAAAAAGAATAATCTGTAAATAGCTTTCTGCTCAACTTTGTATATTATTTATATTTCCTTTGCCAGTTTTATGTCAGCACTTCATTCTCATTACCAAAATTCAGGAACACTTCTTAGCGCCAGTCACTTAAAAATGTCTTTAAAAACTGCAATAAAATAATAGGCCTATAGCAACACCGCATAACCCCACACAAAATGAGATTTTTAAGAGGGACCCCAAAAATCATAAATTTTTTAATTCGTTATTATTACTATCATCATCATCATCATTTCTCAAGATTTTTTCATTGCAGAAATCTGCATGATGCGGATGACAAACGACTTGGATGTGTCTACTTAACTCAAGGGGGCACAAAAGATTATTGGAGAAGTGCAGATACTCCCCATATTCCCAGGTGGAATTACGTATGCGAATATATGCAGATCTTTAATGCAATTTTAAAGAAGTGTACTTAATTCAATTGCCGTAATTAAGAATCTGTATTAATATTGTAATTATTAGACTGATGACAGCGGCATACAACAATGACTGACATCACATATTTGGTCTCTCCTGTAGATGACCATTCCTATATCTAGACATCCGTCGTGGAAGCAAAGAGCTAACTGCAAACCAATCACTTTCATAGTTGTGATTACTCCCGCCAATGATATTTCGCCACACAAGCCGAATATATGGGATAGGACTGCAGATAGGAAGAATTGAAGCATTGCTGTGACTGTGGTTTCGTGGCTCACACATGTTTGATGGGGGCATTTTCTTTACGAGAAAGTAAATTGTAGTATATAGTGTCTGGTTGTAAGAAGGTTCGGAATGGCATCCCGTTACGATATTGAAGGTATGTAACAATAATACACTAAAAACAATGGATAAAAAACAATGAATGTCAGTTCGTATATTTACACTGACCTGCACATTTCAGTCACTCAATATTGTTTTGACATAGCAACTTTACCGATAGGTTTCAGTGTGGTAGATTATTCGTTAGGAATAAATAATGAGAACCGGTCGCAATGTTGGTCATAAAAGTTACTAATTGGAATGTTAAGACCTCGTAATAATGACACCACAAACATAACCTAAAGTATAACAGTTTTGAAGACTTCCACATGCGTGTTGAGGTTAAATTCAATGTAACTGAATGAAAGCGTAGCAGAAATTTCAATACAAGTGTGTTGTTAATAAACATATGTTTTCTTTTCAGGCGTGGGCATCAGATTACGTGCATATTTATTTTTTGCATTGGTTACGCTACTGTTACCACATCAGATTGAGTCTGTTGCAGTTATGAGTGTGGATCTCGGTAGCGAATGGATGAAGATAGCCATTGTTTCGGTAATTAGTTTCCTTCAATACATTATTCATCTTTATGTTTATTGTTGACTGCTGCAGAATATTGTATACTTGACAAAGCGATCTGGAATGTATGTACCGTAACTTATTATTGCAAGGACCGGGAAGTAAAATGCGATGTGTTACGTGAAATTTACACATTTTAGTACAGAATATTTCTATTTTACACACTTGCTATATTGTGGTTTAGTAACCGAAGAACTTCAACTTTTCTGTCAGTCACGAGTAATTTCGTTTTATTAGTTGTCATTTTATTCAAAATTATTGTGGTTAACTTTATACACTGTGCAGATATGAAGTTACTAATCGTTTCAGCTAAACTCCTAATCTCATTATATATGCGTTTTAGAGCTACAGGTTCCATCAAGACCAGAGGAGCCGCCTACTCTGTTGCTCTTGTTACCTCCGGCTCAGTTGCCTGGAATAGTCAGACATGATGTGCCCAACAAGTAGGCAACTCCTTTGGTCCTACCTATCTGCCATATGATGGAACTTGTATGTAGTTCCGAAATGTTGAAAATTTTAAGTTCCAGGACTCGGTACCCATAAGCCTATCCTGATCCTGATCACATTTTTTTTGTCTCCTGGTTACTTTATTATTAGTATGCACTTAACTTAAATCAATTCTTCATAATTTAACATTTTGTATACAGTTCACAAGGATATAATTATGTAGTAATCGTAGAGGTTTAGGGAACATAATTTCCTGTTAAAGTGTAAAGAGGCTGGATAATATGTCAATCATAAGAAAACATTGAAAATTTGATTAAAATATACTGGTGATGTTAATCAAATTTTCAACGTTAAATTTGATTAAATTTGATTAAAATATACTGGTGATGTTGCCATTAAGAAAGTTCAGGATAACAGGCAGGGTTTGGAATTGAACGGGTTACATCAGCTTCTTGTCTATGCTGATGACGTGAATATGTTAGGAGAAAATCCACAAACGATTAGGGAAAACACGGAAATTTTACTTGAAGCAAGTAAAGCGATCGGTTTGGAAGTAAATCCCGAAAAAACAAAGTATATGATTATGTCTCATGACCAGAATATTGTACGAAGTGGAAATATAAAAATTCGAGATTTATCCTTCGAAGGGGTGGAAAAATTCAAATATCTTGGAGCAACAATAACAAATATAAATGACACTCGGGAGGAAATTAAACGCAGAATAAATATGGGAAATGCATGTTATTATTCGGTTGGGAAGCTTTTATCATCTAGTCTGCTGTCAAAAAATCTGAAAGTTAGAATTTATAAAACAGTTATATTACCGGTTGTTCTGTATGGTTGTGAAACTTGGACTGTCACTCTGAGAGAGGAACATAGGTTAAGGGTGTTTGAGAATAAGGTGCTTAGGAAAATATTTGGGGCTAAGCAGGATGAAGTTACAGGAGAATGGAGAAAGTTACACAACGCAGAACTGCACGCATTGTATTCTTCACCTGACATAATTAGGAACATTAAATCCAGACGTTTCAGATGGGCAGGGCATGTAGCACGTATGGACGAATCAAGAAATGCATATAGAGTGTTAGTTGGGAGACCGGAGGGAAAAAGACCTTTGGGGATGCCGAGACGTAGATGGGAGGATAATATTAAAATGGATTTGAGGGAGGTGGAGTGTGATGATAGAGACTGGATTAATCTTGCACAGGATAGGGACCGATGGCGGGCTTATGTGAGGGCGGCAATGAACCTTCGGGTTCCTTAAAAGCCATTTGTAAGTAAGTAAGTATTGGTGATGTATATATTTGGTAATACATGTGCCCTGGACCTCTATTGTGTGAAGATGGCCTGGCCAGTGCTTAGGCTACTACATAAATACCCATAAGGAAAGAAGGTACTGCTAGATACATTTTATATTCCATTCTTTATTTTTGTATTAAAAGTATGTATATAGATCTATTTGTATCAACCGGTGGTCATTCTTCCAATAGGTGTCATAGATCTATTTGTATCAACTGGTGGTCATTCTTCCAATTGGTGTTATAGATCTATTTGTATCAACTGGTGGTCATTCTTCCAATTGGTGTACCGTAAAGGCCGGAATCCCTCAAAGTTTGGTTCTTGAGCCATTACTTTTTACGCTTTACATTAATGATGTAACACAATCTATATACTGATGACTTACAACTTCACATTCACTCCCGAACTTACACAATCAATGACTGTGTGGCGAGAATTAATGAAGATCTAGCATTTGTAGGTCAATGAGTGCAAAAATTTGAACTCAGACTAAATCCAGACAAATCGCAAGCTGTAATAATGGGGCACCAACGAGCATTAAACAAAGTAGATCTAGCCATTGTATCGAATACGAAAATAAATAATACCACAGTTACATATAGCAGAATATTAAAAAATATTTGAGTAATATTTAGATTCAAATTTAACTTTTCAAGTGACCTACATATGTAAGAAAACTTTTTCTATAATTCATTCCCTCAAACACTTGACCAACTTTCTACCTTTAGCCTCAGAAAGATTCTCATTCAAACTTTAGTGATGCTCCGTTTCAATTACTGCGATTCTCTATTGACGAACCTAAATATTGATCTTGTCCACAGACTACAGTGTGTTCACAATATCTGTGTTCGTTTCGTTTGCAACATTAGAAAATTCGATCATGTAATACTGACACTAGAACTGTTGTGTTGGAATCCACTTAAAGAAAGAAGGCACTTCAACTCCCTCTTATTACTATTTGAAATCATCCATACCCTTTTACCTAGCATCTCGTTTTGTTTACCTGTCACTACCTCGAACCCGGAACGTGTACCTTCTCCTCTATTCCTTTGCACAGAACATCCTTCTACTCATCATCTTCTAGCATATCAATTTCACGCCTCTGAAATTCTCTCCCTGACCATGTCAGAAAATATCAGACAATATCAAAATTCAAATCTAAATTAAGTTACAGAATCACATTCTAGTTCATGAAATTGCTTGTTAAACACTTGTCAAGTTGCACAACTTAGACTTAATCCAGATCATATAATAAGCTTAATGTAACCATGCTATTTGTTAGTTTTACCCGTAATATGTAATGTATTTATTTTTATCATCATCATCATCGACCTGGTTGGCAAGTTGGTATAGCGCTGGCCTTGTATGCCCAAGGTTGCGGGTTCGATCCCGGGCCAGGTCGATGGCATTTAAGTGTGCTTAAATGAGACAGGCTCGTGTCAGTAGATTTACTGGCATGTAAAAGAACTCCTGCAGGACAAAATTCCGTCACATCTGGAGACGCTGATATAACCTCTGCAGTTGCGAGCGTCGTTAAATAAAACATAACATAACATTTCTTCGTCATCATCATCATCATCATCATCACCATCACTGTTATTTCAACTATCTTTTTTTTTTTTTCTTGCATTAGCTTAAGTGCTCTACAGACGTGGACAAATTATTAACAAAATTGACGATTTTTATGATAATTCTGTTTACAAAATTTTACTTTTCAATTTCGATTGCAGTTGACAATTTTGCATATTTCTATCATTTCAGTAGACAGAAATATGCAAAAATGTCAACTGTAGTTTAAATTGAAGAGTCAAGTTTTGTAAAAATATATAATAAAAATCTTCAATTTTGCTAATAATTTGTAAATTAGCAAAAATGTCAACTGCATTGAAGAGCCAAATTTTGTAAAAATATAAAACAAAAATCTTCAGTTTTGCTAATAATTTGGAAATATCCTAAATGTCAACTGCAGTCCAAATTGAAGAATCGAATTTTGTAAAAATATACAATAAAAACCTTCAGTTTTGATATTAATTTGTAAATATGCAAAAATATCAAATGTAGTCCAAATTGAAGAGTTAAATTTTGAAAAATATACAATACAAATCTTCAATTTGTCTAATTATTTGGAAATACACAAAAAGGTCGACTGTATAGTCTAAATTGAAGAATCATATTTTCTAAAAATATATAATAAAAATCTTCAATTTTGCTAATAATTTGTCCACGTCTGTATAGTGTTCTTTGATCCTGTTGATACTCTATTGGACTTCAATGTAATTTGTATTAGTTTAGTCATTTTTTGTGTTTGTTGTATTTGTATGTGCTATCTGGTAGAATGGAAGAGAAGGTCCGTATGGCCTTAATCCTGTCACATTAAATAAATAAATAAATTTAATTTACTTTAATCTCTCTCACCAATTCACAAATCGTGTGCATTTCCATCATTAAATATCCTACTTTCTGTTAGTTGTTTAAGAATTCAAACAGTTGATAATATCATAACTTCAGGCTGATATAGGTGATTTCATTTAGGAATGTTGTCAAAGCACTTAGTATTATCATTGCTAATAGAACAGTGGCTGACATCTGGACTCTTTGTTTGTCTGTGCACTTGCCAGTGATGCTTACAGCTTGTCCAAGTCAAGTCTGCGAGTGGGGATATCAGGATGGAATATAGAGGCAAAACACAGTTGCCACATAGGTCACTTGACGCTCAGATTTCAACGTGTGCACATCATTTAAAATACACTACGGAGCACACGCATTTTTTGTCCTTGTCTTCAGATAAAGGCAACAGTTACACTGTCTCCCAGCCTCCCCCCTCATGCAACTTTCTCTCTTATGCCCATGCTTGCCAATCAGAACGCCAAACCTCACTGTCAAGCAGAAGTAGAAGTACAGTCTATTTCAAAGCGTCTTAAATTGTTACTGCTCTATGAAGTGAAGCGCAGTAGGAAAACTTTGCTGTCATATGAGACTGTACTGGTCTCCTTTCGTTACCGCCTCCTTCCACTACAGAACTGCCTCCAACTTCCCCTCTCGGCTTGCAGACTTAACTTGGTCGAGCTGTACATTCATTGTGCGGACAATCTGTAGCAG
Source organism: Periplaneta americana (assembly GCF_040183065.1). NCBI lineage: Eukaryota > Metazoa > Arthropoda > Insecta > Blattodea > Blattidae > Periplaneta > Periplaneta americana. Next base: position 19,095,095 of record NC_091123.1, on the reverse strand, counting down.
TGGCGCGAGCTTATATGGGTTGTTGGGGCCCGAGCCAACCCAATAATAATAATAATAATAATAATAATAATAATAATGCCTACTATTATTTATTTTAACTTCTTCAGAATAATAGTGCATAAAGGACTTCGTTTATAACAATATCACTTATTTGTTATTAATGGAGAAAAATTCGATCTGGCGCTGAGGATCGAACCCAGGACCCCCAGTTTTACGCACTGGGTGCTCTAACCACTGATTTACGCCGAAGCTCAATCCACTGCATCTGATCGAATCTTTCTCCTTTGGTTATTTTTCCTTACTGATCTTACTCCATGTTTGACGTACATATTGATATATACAGTATTATCAACTTAATTATTTATTTATTTAGAGATGTATGCATTTTTTTATATACTTATTTAGGCCTACATACCTATTTACTCATTTATTTATTTATTTTTACTTTTTATTTTTTCATTTATTTTTTTATTTTTATATTTTATTCATTCATTCGGGCTATAAATCGCATTGACTAGTATTATTGTGCTGTACATGTTATCAAATAACTTCAATCATTCTCGATAGAAAATGTTGCATTCCCATTTTAAAACTGATGGCATAAACATCACGAAGGAAGCCATGTTTATATTATGTTATCACTCTTGTTCGTTCTGTCATGTTAGTCTGTAAATTCTTAACTTCCTTAATCATTTATATTTTTAAATCTTGTTGTGTGAACTGTTTGATGTCAATTTGAATAAATAACAATGTAAAATAAACCTATATAACAGCATACCGATTTTGGAAATGTAACATAAATGTCGCTTACTTTGATATTACCACAGTCTAGTATATACAATCACGAAGCTTTACTTGTGAGGGTGCTAGGAACAATAGACTGTGCTGGTATATTTCACGTTGTCTGTAATGAGGCGATATTAGCGATCCTAGTGGTTAGCAACTATCTATGGATGCATATTTAGTACATATTGAGCTTCGTGACTGTATATACTAGACTGATATATTACCCTATGGTCGCTCTGGCTGGCGCAGTTGGTATAGTGCTGGCTTTCTGTGCCTGAGGTTGCAGGTTCGATCCCGGCCCAGGTCAATGACATTGAAGTGTCCTTAAATGTGATAGGTTCATGTCAGCAGATTTACTGGTATGTAAAAGAACTCCTGCGGACAGAATTCCGGCACACCAGCAAGTTGATATAACCTCTGTAGTTGAGTGTGCCGTTAAATTTATTTATTTATTTCATATATACAGAATGAAGAAATATAATTACAAAACAAACAAAGAGAAATACAAATAAAATAATACAAGCAATATAAAAAGAAGATACAGTAGTATTAACAAAATTTGAGACCGAATGAGCAGCGCTCGTGCTCGGTCGCAGTTCAGATATAATATTAAAATAAAAAATAATAATATAAATAAATAAGTAAAATAAAATAGGAACTAAAATATAATTACAGCGGCAATGGAATTATATAATATAATATTAACACTATAGAAGAATAATATCGCACGTGAAAAGTAGGACTAATATATATTTCAAAATTATAGAATACAAATATAATATAGGTTGATTAATTCATACACATAGGCTATAAATTTATTTAATCAAATTGAAGATATTAACACGTTTCTAATTTTCTTGTTATATGTTAGTGGGTTACATGTTAGAAGTTCTGGGTGTAATTTAGTTAAAGCATTGTAGAACCGAGGGCCAAAATTTATGCTATGCTTTAGACCAGCAGATGCGAGACATTTAGGTTCTACTAATGTTGAATTAATATTTCGTCTTGTGTCATAATTGTGTGTCTGTAATACAAACTTATTACGATTTTTATGATAAAATTTTAACAGCGTATACTTATAAATTTGTTCGATATTAAATACTTTAAATTCAGAATAAATTAATTTAGTTGGATAATCGAAACGTTTCTTCAAACATAATTTTTTTTATTACCCTATGACCAGCAATTGAAGCTACAATGAATGTTAAAAATACACGATTAATTAAAATTTTTGTTTGCCTTGCAGCCTGGAGTGCCAATGGAGATAGCATTAAATAAAGAGTCTAAACGAAAGACTCCAGTAACAATTGCATTCCGTGACGGTGAACGTACTTTCGGCGAAGATGCTGCCACCCTTGGAGTACGTTTCCCAAAAAACAGTTACAGTTACTTGCTGGAGCTACTTGGTAAAAGAGTGGACAATCCAATAGTTCAGCTGTACCAGCAACGTTTCCCATATTACACAATAGTGCCAGATCCCGAGAGAGACACAGTTCTCTTCCAGCACGATAGGTGAGTTGCTGTTAGAATCATATACTTTGGCCTTGTTGCCATTCAGTTAGTATTTTTGCTATACTATTTCTCAATTACTATTTTGAACTAGTTAAAGAGGAAGTAGATTTATGGGAGAGAGGAGTGGAGTGTGCCAGGCTAGACCTATAGTGGTTTCCATTTTTGAACTAACGAAACAGGAACTGACCTCAGAGTCAAGTTTATTTTACCAAACTACATCAACTATAAGTAGCTTTATGCTCGACCATGCCGAAATTTAGTAATTATACACCTGGTAGCAGCCCTTTAATGCACCTCATTAAAGTACACCTATTCATTAAAGTTCAGGTGTTCCACCAATCAGAAAATACCATTGTAGCAATATGAAAGCGCAAGTATCGATTATTCTCGGATATGCAATCGAAAGACAACTAGTTCTGTTACTATAATAATTAGCGTTAATTGTGAATAATATTCAAATAAATTCAATTTGCCATCTCGTTTTTCAATGTCTAATTCAATTTCAAGGTTATATCAAGATTAATGTTTATTTTACTCTCTAGGTTATATCAAGGTCAATGTCGACATTTGTTTCTCGGAAAAAATCAATACTTTCGCGTCTGCACACATCTCACAATTTACGAGGTATTGCACAAGGTCAGTTCTGCTCCTCAGTCTGATACGAATAACATGAATACTTATGAATAATTTCAAGTTAGAAATATGGTCGAGCATAAAAAGTCGTATGAAACTTGACTATAATGGTAATTAAGACGGTTGTATGAAAATTATGAAACTCGCTTGCGCTCGTTTCATAAACATACTCGGGTCTTAATTACTACCATTATAGGCTCGTTGCATAATGTACTATTATGTAATAGCTTTCAGTCCGTGTGTTGCAAACTAATACTCAAATGTTTTTAATATAGAGTTGTTATAAAGTAACTAATATAGTTGAAATTAATATAATTTCTGAACATTCTGAGCAGTTAAAATGAACTATGGGGCGGGGAGGAGAGAGAGAGGGGGGGAGAGAGAGAGAGAGTTTTTTAAGTTTTTTTTTTTCTTCCACTATGTTAATAATGTCAAAACAAATGCTTATACAAATTTTGGCCACCCAGCATAATTATGAGGGCTGTAAAAAATTCAATTTTCCTGGGACCATTCACAGAAAGAAAACACAATTTCATGGAAAGATTTATTGGAAGTGATACAGGAATTGTTGAGCTATTTTTCAACATATTCCTAACTAGAATTGAGACATTTGTCATGCTGTGGGATCAACTTTTATGTCCCTGTATCGTAGAAGTCTGCTGCCTGAGATCGGAACCAGTGTGTGACAGGCATCTGCACCTCTCTGTCGATCCCATGGTATGACAAATGTCTCAGTTTCAGTGGGGAATACGTTAAAAAATAGCTCAACAGTTGTTATATCTGTTTCAATAAATTTTTCCAGTGAAATTGTGTTTCCTTTCTGTAAACGGTCCCAGGGAAACTTATTTTTTACAGCCCTGATAATTGCACTGGAGTGGCCAAAATTTGTACAAGCACATGTTTTGACATTATTAACATAGTAGAAGAAAAAAAGAACTTAAAAAAAAACACGCATGCACGCAAGAAGAAAGAAAATTAACTTTTTTATCTGCCTCCATGATAATGTTTGCTTGTAAAGATAAAATCGCTGTTTAGGTTGCCAAGGACGAAAAAATGAAGAGCAATTTAGACACCAGTAGTGTATAAGGTTATTTTTTTATTATGCCTGTTATTTTTTAAAGCAGATCAGTTTTTTGTCTAAATTGGTAGTTCTGTAATATATTTTATGCGAGATCGTGCATATTTGCTTGGTTTCCGCACAAAACCAATCTGTGGAAAGTCTAAAATTCCACATTCAGTATTCCCAACTGAACACACACAACAATTTCCCTCTTCTTACTGCTTAAGTGATATATTGATTTTACTGCTTTAGGCTTTTAACATAATTTTTAGAGATGTTCAATATAGTAATAATTATAAATTGGAAACTTACCACTGCAATTTTACCTAAATTGCACTGTTAATTATTGTTTTTAAATATTTGCAAAAATTAAGTAAACTCTACAACTCCACTAAAGTTACTGCATTCGTGATGCAAGTAACATTAAGGAAGCCGTGAAAAAATCAACAAGATTCCATAGACGGGGGGGAAAAAAAGACAGACGTATATCACAGCCTGCTGGAGTATAGTAAACACAGAAAACATTTTAAAGCAACAATGTTGAAGATAGATATTTTTGTTTTGCAAATTTGCCGTCATTGAACAGAAACCAAGATGGAGATTTCATTGCAACTAATTAGAAATTCCTCTTTCAGATATGTAATAAACGATCTTCGCACAAAATAATGTACGATACACGAGCGGTATGTTTTCTTTCAATTCTCGGAAATTAAAAAAGCTCAACTACGTTTCGCTTTTTCAAACTTCAACATACCGCTCTTGTAACGCATATTACTATTACAGCCTGAACAAAAACAAACTTCATGTCCTTATTTGTGTGCGTATATTAGTAATGATTTCAATTAAATATACTTTGCTAATATTACAGTTCAAGAAAACAGTGTAGTATTGTTCTAATTTTATTATTAAATATGTACCAATCATCAGTTGATATTTTATCCTGATTTGACTAAACTCTGTTTACGCAGTGAAACAGTATACAGTCCAGAAGAATTGTTGGGCATGTTGTTACACCGAGCTCGAGAATTTGCCCAAGATTCTGCAGGTCAGCCAATCAATGAAGCAGTCCTAACAGTCCCTGGATTCTTCAACCAAGCAGAGAGGAAAGCATTACTCAAAGCAGCCGAGCTTGCTGGACTCAAAGTGCTGCAGCTTATGAATGACTACACGGCAGGTACTACTGTCATTCAGACTATTCATTCTTACTTCACTTAAGTCTTGGTCTTTCTCTATTTTACCTTCCCTTCGATTTCTGTTCAGAAATTCTGTCTCCTTTATGCTTATTTTTTAATTAGAAATGGAACACGTACACTTAACAGCAACTGTGAATAGGGTTCTAGTCGGTGGCGGCTCCTGCATATTTCTTAAGAGGAGGAAAGAAGTTAACAGCACGAAATGCCACCTTCTTGAATGAAACATGCTACAAATTAGCCTACATGCATACATGTAAGACCAGGTAGTGTTGGGGTTAGTCTTCCCTTCTGTATACCAATAATCTGTTCTTGTAGACTGAGTTTCCTAAATTGTCCAAAATATATTATATTTTCACTTCCATTCATTGTTGAATAATTGCACAAATTAACAATTACAAGGAAATTCACAAACTCGTAGCATTTTTCGAGCACACTACAGCATCACATGTGTTGGAAGAGACTAGCTACTAACTCGTAACCGGAACCGTTTTACGGAAAAGGGAATGGTAAATAATCTGAGGAAAGCGAAAACACTGCACCCACCCACGTGGTCTGTATTGCCACATATACATTTACAAGTTCAGTATCACATGCTTTTGAAGAATGTCAGTTCTTGTATCATACTATCATTATTGTTCAAAGCTGCCGGTGGCCGATTAATTTTTTATGTTAAAAATAATGTAGTTTGGAGTACCTACTTTCAGTTTCAAATATATTTGTACAAAACTGACAACTTGGCTGTTGCCCTGTCTAGTAAACAATGAGGCCAACTACGTAGAACTACTTCCTCTTTGTTTTACATAAACCCGACTTTAACTTTCAAATATCCACGAAAGTTTCAAACCATGAATAGTAGCCTATATAAAGTGCAATGAATAATATTTTTGATTTATAATTAAAAAAAACGTTTACATGGTGTCTTTCATAGCGTTGCGTTAAAACTGTTTTTGTTGTGTCTCCTCCAAGATGTGTTAGTCTGGTTGAATGCAGCATCGTTAGATGGCAGCAGTAGCGAGCTTGCTGCACGACCAGTAGGTTTCTATTTCCTGCACATGACTCAGAGGAGGATCTCCTCCCTCTCCGTTCATTTACTTGCTTTAAAACTCTGCTTCTTTCTCTGGCCGCTAGTGCTCTGTTGTCTATGTGTGTTAACTGCAGTAGAGGAGGAGTGGAGTGCCTTTCCTCCACACAGACAATCTCTCATCTTTCTCACAGTTTTCTACAGCACATGAGCGCGCATCATTTAAAACTCGATCAACCGAGTTTTTCTTATAGCTGTGAACTTAAAAATTATCGAATCTTCCTCGAATTTCAAGGCACATATTTTATTTGGTATTTACTTTCAAAAGAAGAAAATGTGAGGAGGACGTTCCTCCCTTCCCTCCCCCGAGGAACCGCCACTGGTTCTAGTATTAAATCCTCACATCATATGTAATAATTTACAATCAATCATGTTAGAAGATGAAGATGAACACGAAGACGATGACGATGATGATGATGAAGATGAAGATGATAACCAGAGATGCCAACTATTACGGATTGTTCATAATTAGGACTCGGAAGTTGATGTCCTAAAAATCACAGAAAAATGACCTATAAAATGATCTTAAATTTATGAAAATATGACATTAAAATTACTAAAAATGACCCTGATTTTCATAGTAAAATACCAACAAAATAATAGTATGCTTCCATCTGTGGACAATACACTGTCATCAAACTCAGTCACTAACTGTCGCAAAAAAACTTTATCTGCTTTGTTTTACTTTCGGCATTTTTACGTCTTCACTTGTATGGTACAGAATGCTCACTGCGGGCACTGAGGCTGCAGTATTTGCTCGTAACACACGTGATAAGAAGTCAAGCCTCATGCAACCATAAGGAAAATTCCTGTATGACGCAATCGAACTGCATAAGCAATCTGCATTAGGTTCTCTGATATAGACTACGACTACAGTGTAAAAAAAAAATCCGTTTGTGAGCAGAAGAGGCAAAAATGCAACAAAAAGTAGAACCTTTCCTAAAAAATGACTACTAGACAATAAAAGACCGAAAAATGCAAAATAAAAATAGACTATATTAGTTCGTGTTGTAGTGAAACTAATTTGTATTGCATCCTGCATTTTCTGTGATGTCTCAGAAAAAAGATATTTCATTAACTTCCGAGCCCTATTCATAATTATTACATACGGATTCCCCCAACCATTATAGCATTACAACCAAAGGGAAAATTATTACAGAAAAGAAAAATTATCAGAAAAGAGGAAATAAAATGTGTAAAGAAATTCCTGCCAATTGAGACTGAATTTCTTAAGGCTGCAAAAGTAGTAGATATTTCACACAGAAAAAAATTGTTCCTAAGTTATTCGTCTCTTGAGTAATTTATTCAAAGATTCCTAAATTTGGTTATGAAGATGTGCACAACAGACATGAAGAGGAATTTGCAGACCACGAATTCAGTACTCTTCATATCCATTTGTATGTAGTCCTGTTTCACCTGTAAGGCATTTTGTGGTTACAGTTCTGTTCTCAAGTATATATGAATGTTTACAAACAAAGACTACACGGGAAGAAGAAGGTAAGTGAATTTCGTAAAATTTTCTGGATTGAAATTTGAAGTGTAATACATCAGCCAGTGTTTTGCTTTAAGCAGTTAAAGATTTCCTACAGTTAATCTTTAACATTAAAGTCATAACTTCTTTTGTAAAAATGTTACCAAATGGAATTACCTCCTCCTTCTCGTGTAGTCTTTACCACATATGCATTTTATTTTAATTGAGTTAGGTCATTTGATAAGTTGACTGGTTGTGGGTAGGAAGGATGTGTGTTTGATCCTGGAGTAATTGTCTTCTTAAGGTAAGTGTTCACTACATCGTATCGCATTCCTCGTACGAATCGCACACAACGGATATTTTAAGTGCAGTGCGTTCACTGTAACGCCTCCATCTCATTGCCTCATCGGATTCCCCTATCAGCTGTTTGAAACATGACATTGTACGATATTGACATTGCTGAAAACAGAGGAGTTGAGGTTAGATCTATTAATTATGACTGTTAGCGAATAAGAATTTGTAATTGCTTCATGCATCTCAATTGAAGAGGAAGAAACGAAAGAAATATTGGTTACATAATACATTTGCAACAAACGACTTGATTACTGTAATGGGAACGCCTCAAATTATATAATTCTTCGCAATTTTCTACACGCGAAATAAGTTTTCCGTCTGCCATTTTGGCGCGACACTGAACATGGCACAACATAATAGTAACAGTTAACCAATTAAAATTGACTTATTAAAGGAGGCCATGATCGCACGCATCGGAAAAGTTGCTCATCCGAGAAACGTGGATGGATTTGCCGAGAGGCGATGTGTGCAATACAATGTAGTGAACATGGTTACATAAGAATTACAGCAAAGATTGTCTTTTTCCGATCCGTGCGATTCGTCCGATGAGTGCAATATGATGTAGTGAAAGCTTACCTTTAGTTACATCGAGGAAATGCTTTGTTCATTTGCAGTTGCTCTGAACTATGGCATATTTAGACGGAAAGACTTCAATGAATCAGCCCAGTACATCATGTTCTACGATATGGGGGCCACCAGTACGACAGCAACTGTAGTTAGTTACCAGCTAGTGAAGACCAAGGAAAAGGGTTATGTTGAAACTAACCCTCAGCTTTCCATCATTGGCATTGGGTAAGAACAGTCTACTGTAATGATACACTTGGTAGTATGTAAATCTGTATTTAATGGCTTTTTATCAGTTGTTGAGCTGTTCTAGTACAATTATCTATACAGAAATAATGCAGTAATAATACAGTGCTTTTCTTTCACACTACGGCCAGCGAAAAAATTACTGGAAAAGTTGCCTTGGTAGAACTCTTGTTTTGGATTGTTAGAAACTCGGTGAACCTCATTTTCTGTGGACATACTGTATTATTACATTAATGAAGTAATAACATAGGTAGAAACACTATGTATAAAGTTAAATCATAACAAAAACACAATTACAGTATTTGTGGGGACATCCTCAGAGACGGCTAAGATGTCAAAATAAGTGTTTAAATTTGGTTTTACTTAAATCAGTTTGTATTCTTATTTCATTAATGTAATAATGGACGAGTAAAATTAAATGATAATATTCAAATTTCGCATATCTATTTTAATAATTTATTTTATTTTAAAAGTGTTCATACAACTGTGTTATATATATTGTATGTTTCTCATAAGTCTTAATAAATTGTTACACCATGGATCTAAAATAAAAAAAATTAAACAAAATCATAAAAATATATAAAACTTATTATGATAATGAAAAATCATAAAACTAACTAATTAGCAAATCAACATTCATTGAAAAAAGTTCATCATGTAGTCATGTTCTCTATCGACTTTGGAAAAGCTTGCAGTTTTTAACTGAACAGTATTATGGAAAAAAAGTTTTCTACGAATAATTCAATGTTGCCTGTAATTGCCCAGGGTAAAAACTTACATTGCCAAAAATACAGTGTCTGTAATAAATCGTTGTGTATCAGAATAAAAATGTTTCAAATAACATGAATCAATGTTTTTAGCAACTTGAATACTTCGATTAAGGAATAATTTTTTAATGATAAAAATAAAGGGTAGCATTTAAGACGGAAGTGTAGAAGTTTTATATAATTTAAGTGTGTTTCTATAATATTAATCTACTTTTGTTGTCATATATTTCATTGAAGGTATGACCGTACTCTTGGCGGATTAGAAATGCAGTTAAGACTCAGGGATTTCTTGGGAAAGAAATTTAATGAAATGAAGAAAACCTCAAATGATGTGTTCAAAAATCCTCGAGCAATGGCCAAGTTGTTCAAGGAAGCTGGCAGAGTTAAGAATGTCTTAAGTGCCAATGCAGACCACTATGCTCAGGTGAGTAATGCTTCACAGTTAGTTGCTCATTTGACGGGAAACAGTAGGCAAAGCAATAAATGGTGCAACTGGAAAACTGTCCCAGTCTGGTTTTAAGGTACGGTCACACGTCGCTACTTTTGCTGTGCAACTTTTGTACTGCAGCTGCAAAAGTTGCGTGTCATGTTCACACGTAAGCCAAAAGTAGCGTGCTGCGCAACCCGAGTGCAGCAAAAGTTGCAACTGGAGGTTGCGAGTCTGTTCACACACAAGGCGCTACTTTTGCAGCCGCAGTCATGCTGCAGGTTTCCATCTCCGTGTTGACTTCTCAATATACATTTTGTGGTTATGTTCGCATTATTAATAAACTCATGCGAAAGCTTACTTATCTATTATTTGCTTTTCTGTCATAACTAGTATTCAGAAATTGGCATTATTTTTACTATAAAGCTTTTAAAAACGCCTATATACTTAAATGATAACCAACAGCATATTCACATAATCAATGTTGGCAACCCTCCTGTTTAAAACTACGCTACAGAAAATTAAAAAAGTGAATTATATCGTCAGCAAATATGCTCAGATTGTGTTGTGCGTTTAATAACTGTTACAAATAATTTATTTTCATCATATCTAACATTAAAATACATCCAAACAATAAAAGTATCATTGGCACATTTGGGTGGTAACACTGGTCGCAACTGTAGCAAAAGTTTCAACGAAACCGATATCAAAAATGCTGCGGCTGCAACCCTGAGAACCCTGTTCACACGTCGCTACTTTTAAGCTGCGAGCAGCATGGAAAATTAGTGAGCAGCAGGTTCGGCAGCCACTGCTTTTCGGGTTGCACCGTTGTTCACACATTGCAGTATGAGAGTTGCACAGTTTTTTGTACTGCAGCGCTGCAAAAGTAGCGACGTGTGACCATACCTTTACTTACTCTCACCTGAACTTTAGCACTTAAATTACACGGGACAACAAAATTGAACATTTTCTCTGTTAAATGGAAAAGAAAAGGTGATTCATGTGGTATCTTTTCCGCTGATTTCAAGTCTCTTTATAATTTTTTTTTTTTCTATTGGGAATAGACTTTTTGTTGTAATAAAATAACCTTGCTTTAGTCGTCATCATCATCATCATCATCATCAGCAGCCATACAGGTTATAGTCCCAGAAGGACTGTTACGGTTCACAAAAGTTTTCAGCCCATCTCTTCATTGGACGTCCAGTAGATCTCCTGCACAAGGGATGCTAGTCCTAGACATATGCCTCACATGCTGACACCAGTTATCTTGATAGTAACATATGTCTGCTAGTATAGAGTTCATTTCAAGTTCTTTTAAGAACCGTGCTTTAGTAAAACTGAAATATATTATGTAGTCTGCATATTGATCTAAATTGTACGTGTTGAGGATTTTTTGCTGTATTTAGCTTGAGAAAATATCTCTTGAGAGTCCAGCAGAAGGCAGCTAACATTTACAATTTACCTTGGTGACTATTTTACATGGTAGTTATTTCCTGATGGAAGCATTCTTCATATTTGTCACTTAAACTGCACTGCCGAGATTGGAGAGGGGTAAAGTTCTAATGTTGTTGTTGTCGTCATCGTCGTCGTTGTTTTTGTTTTTTTTTCTAATGCCAGGCGTTTGACAATAAAGTCATTTGACCTCTTGCACTCCAATATTTTTCAAAGATATTATCATGGCCACCCACTGAAGCACAGATTTTGAGGTGTTCCGAATCCATTTCTTGGTTTGAGTTGCACAATGGCAGTTAGGGGACTGATATATTCCAATTCTATGCAGGTGTTTAGCCAAACAATCATGGCCTGTTGCCAATCTAAATGCAGCTACAGACGATTTTCATGGTAAATCGTGGTAAATCGGGAATTAACTATGGATTATGATGCAGAGAGTTCCATTTTTTCCCTTGAGATTTTGTTTGTTGAAGTCTAAGTATGTAGATTTAATAAATCTTTTCACAGAGTAATACGTAGATTTAGTAACAGGTCTGTAAGTAGCAGTGCTGCCCTTCTTTGCTAAAGCATCCGCATTCTAAATTAAATTAAATTGAATTAAGAATTAAATTCATAGGGACATATTAGATCCGAGTTTTCTGAAGTTATCAAGAAGCTCGCCAACAAGTTCTTTGTAGTTGTCCTGGGTTTCAAAATTGTCATCGTCCTTCTGTGCTCCATATTTCTGGTCTCACAAGTATGGGAAGAGCTGAACTGTGAGGCACAGATCTTGTAGCTGAAGGAATATCACAATATGTAACAATGTTTCTAGTCTTCGCCATTATTCCAGAGATTTGTATAATACAAAAATAGCATTAATACAAAGTGATTCATTGGTTCTCTCCAAACCATGGGCACTCTGAATGGCTTATAACGAGACTTTTAGCCACCCACTTAACAATAACACACATGAAGCATAGCAGATATGAGGGGCCCAAGATTTTACCCTGGTCACCTATTTTGTAGCCAAAATAAAGTTCATATGCTTTATTAATCAATGGAGTTACTTTCTTCTTTGAGATTTCAAAGATACCTCACCATAGAGATAACAAAAGTTGTCTGGGTAGTTAACACACCTATGAGGCATATTTTATTTATGTATTTATTTATTTATTTATTTATTTATTTATTTATTTACTCTGGTGGAGTTAAGGGCATCAGGTCTTCTCTTCCACTCCACCAGAAATACAATAAAACTACACGAAAAATTATACATCAATGCAATTTTAATATGTATACACAATCTATATATATAATTTGAACTGGTAATGGAAATTATGGGAAAACGGCTGAACGGATTTTAATAAATGACCCCTCATTTTGAAGCTTGGAACTCAAAGTTTTTCGGAAAAGTAATAGTTTTCAGTGAAATGTCAATTTTTCAACATAATTTTCCTATTTTCCAACATCCATCTGTTGTCAGTTTTGAGAACTAGCTAATTGCATTTCAGAATAAAACAAAACACACACACTACAGTAAACAATATTACACGAAGGCCATGATCTGCAAGAATGCTGACATATTTAGAGCTCAAATTAAATTGGTTATTAAAAACTTAACTTACGGTACTAAAAATAATTTACACGTTCAATTCTGTGGTGTGTAATTTTCTGGGTACAGCTGTATATTGGATATTAAAAACTACAAAACTTGAGGTGGTTTGATGACATTATTACAATTAGAAATGAAATATTATTGTAGTTAATGCCATGATGTGACTATTTTTCATTAATTATAAATATTAATGCTATATTGATAACATGAAAGTGAAACGTTTTGATGTTATATAAGTAGATGTAGATTTTGATTTCTATATTTTACTGAGTGGCGGCTATATAGTATATATAGTAGCTATATGTTACTGAAAGCTATAAAACTTACGTAAGATAATAATAATATTATTAAAAATGAAATATTTTTATAGTTAATAATCAAGTGGGGTTGGGTCTTTTTTATATATTTAATGGCAGTGTGGTGTAGATATTTATATGCGTGGTTCTCTTCAGTATTGGCTCGAGAGAGAGTATCTTTCATGATTATGGAAGCAAATAACTTTCAGAATGTCTGATATTCTTCATTGAAAATAAATCTGAAAAATGTTTATTTGAACGTCTAATGAACTTAGTTTGCGACATTTGCTGCACAAGCCACTAGTATATTATATAACCCAAAATACGCATAAATTGTGTAAAATCTTTTAAATTATTAACCAGAATTCTGCCAACAAACTTATGACACAAACATAAGAGAACTGGATTCGAACTGAAATGTGACCATTGTTGTTTATTCTGACAGCAATAAACCATTGTTTTATCATTATTGCCAACAGTGATAGCAAGAATTTGTAAAGAAATAATATTAATAGGGAATAATATATTTTTAAATATACTGGTACAGAAATAATGGGCTATGAGGGGGACAAACCCCAACTGCGACCTTGTCCATCACAAGTGTCACTGGATTTTTTTCATTGGACACACATAATATAGTACTGAGAAAATATCTTGCAGAATCCACAAAGAATTAAACCATAGTGTCTTTGTTGAGAAATGTTAAGTCTGTAGTGTTGTCTTCGTTTTAATTTCTGAAGATATTCATACAAGAATATTTTCTGATGTAATTGATTTATAAATGTGGAGAAGGATTCCACAAAATAGGCATTCTGTATTTATTTTTTATGTATTTCGTTTCATTTTCTACTTCAGTGATTTTTAATACACAGAACAGCAACTAACAACGGGCTTACATTTACAGGTAGAAGGTCTGTTAGACGATCAAGATTTCAAGCTGCAAGTGACAAGAGAAGAGTTTGAAGGAATGTGTTCTGATCTGTTTGATCGTGTAAAGAGGCCCATTGACCAGGCACTCAAATCTTCAGGTCTTACACTAGACGTGATTAGTCATGTAAGTGATGCTGTAATAATAATGATAATAATAATAATCATCATCGCCATAATTTCATGGATTACGAAACTTTCCCATTCCAACTTCTATTAATATGACATCACATCTTCTTTTCAATTGTTTCTTTTTGCTGTTAGTTCGAATTGAAATTCAAAATATTTTTCATACTTCATATGATTTTTTTTAATTATTTTATTGATACATCTGATTCATATTTGCATTTGCGAAAAAATACACAGAATAATAGAAATATATACCAATAATTGTTATTGTTGTTTAGTCAACTGTCCGAAGACAGGTCTGAACCAACAAGGCACCATTCATGAGGCAACTAAGTCAGGAGATAATGGGGTAGGATGGCCAGTTTCTTTTCCCCTCCATCCCATGCATTACCGACTAGCTACATATTACACAAATCAGATTATTGTACAATATGAAGGGTCTGTGGAAAGAATGTGCTAAGTCACTTTTTGTTGATTTTTGTTTTTTAGTCCCATCTATTAGCTCATAAAGTGAACTGTCTTTCAGTAAATCAGAATGGCAAAAAGGTGCATTGCAACATTGTAAATTAAACTAATTGAGATCTAAATTCATAACGTCTCATGAGTGTATTAATGTTAAGAAATGCTCCTCTGAAAAATTTAAGAAACGTGACTTAGCATGTTCTTTCTGTGGGCCTTTCTTGTAATACACAGTATGATTATTATGATTATATGGGTTCAGGAGAAATGTTCGATAATAATCTAAATTTTCTTTAATATGTAAAATAAATTGTGCTATGCCTTGTAAATTATCAATTTTCAAACGAAATGGTTAAAATACTACAAAAAACAATAATTACATATACGTATATTGATATGCAATAAATTGTTGCCTTATATAGTAGTAATTCCATACAAATTATTTCTAAAAATTGCCACAAGTATTTAATAGTTTATTGTGACAACTATTTTATCTTGCAGATCTTTTCCTCCTATTTTATGTTTATTTCTCCAGTTAACAAAACATTATGGAATATAGAATCAAATAAGAGACATGTAACAGAAATATTTTGGATGTTGTAAAATTCTAAGAAGAAATAAGGTATGATGAGCTCATAAAAATATGGACTTATTTCTTTCGTCAACATCTTGAGGTTGCCCTTTGTATTTTGGCCAATTTAATATACTGTATATAATTTACAAATGCAGAATGAATTTTTAATTTCTTGCCTTTTGTTGAGGCGTGATCATCTTGTGAACTCAGGACAGACAAAAATAAATTGACCAACTGTAATGTCGAAAAATAATTTTGATTCTCTCTCTCTCTCTCTTTTTTTTTTTTTTTTTTTTGTGTGAATATAAAGCTCTTAATTATTACATATTTTGGTAGGAATGAAAAACGTTGAAATTGTTTTTGCAGGTGATCCTTGTGGGTGCAGGAACAAGAGTTCCGAAAGTCCAGGAGAAACTGAGTGAGGCAGTTGGTATGGAATTAGGCAAGAGTATCAACACTGACGAAGCTGCAGCTATGGGTGCAGTCTATAAGGCTGCCGACCTCAGTAATGGATTTAAGGTCAAGAAGTTCCTCACCAAGGATGCAGTTCTGTTTCCCATTCAGGTAATGTATTCATTCAACTCCAAAGTGGAATTTGTAGTGAACAAATAAGATTTTCCTGCCAATATCTGCAGGGATTTTAGCTTTTTTGATTTGATATTATTATTCTATTAATTAGTAATATCGTTTGAACGAAACTGAAATTTTTTTCATTAGTAAAACAGTGCATTGAAACAATTGCACTGTTTTGTAATACTTAGATATTTTCTCTTGCTGATTAGATGTTTCCCTCAGTGACGAAATACAAACAGATACAGTAAAACTTAATTTATACATTTTGTGTGGAGACAAAGAAGAAGGCAGAAAATAGGAAAGCTTGGAGAAAGCTAGGTTTGCAGTGAAAGACCTGCCCTTGAGCAGAACACTATAAATGAATGAATTATGGGGATATAGAGAAAAAAAAATCGCGTGAGGAAAACATAGACCAGTAACTGAAATGAATTTAATAACATGGCGTGAATATTTTACAAAAAAAAAAAAAAATCAGTTGTTTTGGACTACTTTTTCATAAGGAAAATCAAGCTTTCAAATTGTGATAACTCTTCCATAACTTGTTCAGTTATATCAATTCGTATTACAAAACTTTTCACTGTTTCTAAAGCAGTAACAGATTCATTAAAGGACGCAACATTTTTAGAGGCAAGTATTGAGTTTTTCCACGAATTTCGGAGTGGACCGCATCTTAACAATGAACACATATTGTATTTTTCTGTTGTTACAGTTTCACGACAAACATTATTTCGAGCAAAATTTATATAGAACTTATAAATGACGTTTCATATCTCCATAGGTTTTAGTTATGATTGTAGAAGTGTAAGAAGCAAATACATAAACGAAAAATGTATATCTGAAATAAATTAACTTGGAAAGTATAGGAATTTTGTCACGGTCTCAGAAAAAAGGAATAGGTGAGGAGCTCATTTTCGGAACATCTCTTGTCCACTTGATAACGAAATTGAGCTTCCTGTGTCCATGCATTCTTAAAGTATAACTCTCCATACAACTGTCTTGATTTGGCTTCAGAACTCCGTCTAAACCACTAAAATCTTGCGTTAAAAGTGACTACTGGAATCAAACTGACTCTTGTCCACAGCAAAATTGAACAAAATATTAGTTCCAACTTTAGAATCAAAAAGTCTCATGCTTCCAGTTGATTCTGAATGCATCCACCCTCTTTGATTTCATGTCTGTTGTCTAGCTGATAAGAAATTTTAGACCTAAAAACATTTTCCGTTGTTTCCCACAAAGTTATGGGAATGGAAAAGAGCTGTTTTGAAAATAAACTCCTCAAGTGTGAAACGTATAAAAGAAGTTTTACTGTACTTCTATGTACTGCATTTTTATAGGTATTTGTATCTAAAATTTGTTCCAGGTCATCTTCGAACGTGATGTGGAAGGATCTACCTCGCCAAAGCATGTCAAGAGAACACTTTTCGGTCAAATGAATCCATATCCTCAAAAAAAAATTCTCACGTTTAATAAACATCAGAATGATTTCTCATTCCATGTCGCATATGCAGAGTTGGACCACCTCTCTAATTTTGAAGTACAGTAAGTATAGTAGTAGAAGAAGAAGAAACTCTTTTTTTTTTTTTTAATGTTTTTTTTCTAGAAAATTTTGGGTAAAATCAAAATGTGAGGGTGCAGACATCACATGTAACATGGTATGTTTCGCGAGTCTACAACAGACTTCTTACCTGATCGTTTCCCTAGCCAGTTGCCACAATCTCTCAGCAGGTAGGAACATATCTTTAGCTGTGTTTTGATAAACACACAATAGGAATACGTACTTCTTGGCTTGGCTTTTTGAGGGCCATACTTAGAACATATCCTAGCACTTAGGCTTACAGTGTCCAATTGTGCGTCCTATATATGCGATGATTGCCCAAGTATGTAAGGTGGCCTGGGTGACATTTGTTGTGTCTGATGCTGACAGTTGGACCATTTTGTCTCAGCCCTGACAGCCAGAGCCCATCCTCAGACAAGTACCTGATATATATTATTTTAATGTACCGAAGTACATATGATATTTCCATGCAGATATTCTGCGTCATCATATGATGAAAGAGTAATGGAACGGAGAAAAATTCTTTCCAGCACCAGGATTTGAACCCGGGTTTTCAGTTCTACGCGCTGATGTTTTATCCACTAAGCCACACCGGATACCCATCTCGGTGTCGGACAGAATCTTCTCAGTTTAAGTTCCAACTCTTGGGTTCCCTCTATTGGCCGCCCTCTGCACTACGTCATAGAGTCTATGAATGTAGGACTGAAGTCCACACACATGTGCTGAGGTGCACTCGTTATGAGTGACTAGTTGGCCGGGATCCGACGGAATAAGCGCCGTCTTAAATCACGAAGTGATTTACGCATATCATATATATTATTTTAATGTACCGAAGTACATATGATATTTCCATGCAGATATTCTGCGTCATCATATGATGAAAGAGTAATGGAACGGAGAAAAATTCTTTCCAGCACCGGGATTTGAACCCGGGTTTTCAGTTCTACGTGCTGATGTTTTATCCACTAAGCCACACCGGATACCCATCTCGGTGTCGGACAGAATCGTCTCAGTTTAAGTTCCAACTCTTGGGTTCCCTCTAATGGCCGCCCTCTGCACTACGTCATAGAGTCTATGAATGTAGGACTGAAGTCCACACACATGTGCTGAGGTGCACTCGTTATGAGTGACTAGTTGGCCGGGATCCGACGGAATAAGCGCCGTCTTAAATCACGAAGTGATTTACGCATATCATATATATTATTTTAATGTACCAAAGTACATATGATATTTCCATGCAGATGTTCTGCGTCATCATACGATGAAAGAGTAATGGAACGGAGAAAAATTATCTCCGAGACCGGGATTTGAACCCTGGTTTTCAGCTCTACGTGCTTTATCCACTAAGCCACACCGGATACCCATCCCGGTGTCGGACAGAATCTTCTCAGTTTAAGTTCCAACTCTTGGGTTCCCTCTATTGGCCGCCCTCTGCACTACGTCATAGAGTCTATGAACGTAGGACTGAAGTCCGGCCAACTAGTCACTCATAACGAGTGCACCTCAGCACATGTGTGTGGATTTCAGTCCTACGTTCATAGACTCTATGACGTAGTGCAGAGGGCGGCCACTAGAGGGAACCCAAGAGTTGGAACTTAAACTGAGACGATTCTGTCCAACACCGGGATGGGTATCCGGTGTGGCTTAGTGGATAAAGCATCAGCACGTAGAGCTGAGAACCCGGGTTCAAATCCCGGTGCCGGAGAGAATTTTTCTCTGTTCCATTACTCTTTCAAAGTACCTGATAAGTAGAGCCCAGAACTTTAGGCACTAAAAGTTAATATTGTAGCTCACTATAGTTTATAGATATAAAAACCATATCTCCACTTCATTTAGATGTTATTCTTGTTATTCAATATTTTCGCTTTGATACTGTTAAAGATCTTTAATCCTCTTAACAATCACTTATAATTTGGCGCACGATTTACAAGCTCCATAGCCCAGTCCTTGTGACTCTGGTGTCTATTATTACATATCGGATTCTTGTGAAGTAGGCTTAAAAACCCTCTTCACGGACACCACATCTATTCAACTACACTCAGTGCCATTTTTAACTTTTAGTGTCTAAAGTTCTGGGCTTACTGAGAAGCCTCAGGGACTTGGAGCCCCAAGCCATTTCTATATCAGCATCGGAAACCCGTACCACCTCTAAGACTTTTTAATTAGTGCATGTGTGATAGATGAAATGAGGAGGGAGGTGGAGAGTGTTGATGGAATGATAGAGGGAAACGGGAGTATCCTGAAGAAAACCCTCTGGAAAGTCTTCTTTGTCCAATACCACCTTGCTAGGGTCGAATCTGGGCCGCATGGATGAAAGACTGGCACTGAGCCACAAACACATAAGTACATACTTCAATTTTAGTTTCAATTGTAGTTGAGTGCATTTTATTTGTTTCTCTCTCTCTCTCTCTCTCTCCCTCCCCCCCCCCCCTCTCTCTCTATCTCTCTTTTTACTCCGGATTTAACAATGAAGTCATCATCCTTCTTGCTTCCCAATATTTTGATGGAAGGTCCACAAATGTCCTAAGAGTTTCACAATTAGCCAGGTGCTCCATCTCCATGTCCTCTTCTCTGGTGCACAGTAAGCATTTAGGTGAATTCAGTACTCCAATACGATGGAGGTGTTTACTGAGGCAATCCTGACCAGTAATCAATCTAAACATGGCCATGGCAGATTTTCGAGGTAGATCAGGAATTAGTTTTGGATCTTTGAATGATTCTTTCCATTTTGAATTTTGATGTTTTGCCTGTTCGCTGTAACTTATTCTTTTTATGACTCGCTTTATTGATTCATATGGGAACTTGAAATTTGTTTTTAAGTTGATATAAGTTCCTTTCTTTGCTAACATATCTGCTTTCTCTCATTTGTTGTGTGGTAATAGTCAGGAAATATTCATTGAAGAAAAATATATACGTGTACCATACATATGTACATAAGAAATAAGAATTCGTGTTGGCAAAGCACAGCAAAAATTTAGAAATAAATTTCGAGACCAATGAGTGGAAACAACTGTTTTGACTGATTTTTACAGCATTTTCAGTTCGTCTCTTATTATTTAATTTCTGTCTGTACTCATTATGGAATATCATTACCAACTTTTAAGAAATTTAATTTTCTGCCAGAATTTGTTTAAATCCAATTTTCTGCCCTTCAAAATTTCTAAACTATCCACAGCAACTTGGACCACTAGCCTAGTTCAGGATTTAGGCATGTTTGCTCATTGAGCAAACTCGGACATGAGTTTGATAGCCATTTTGGGTATTACCTGGTTGGGTTTTTGCTGAGGTTTCCCCAGCTGTAAGGCGAATGTCGGGTAATAAGGCAAATCCTCAGTCTCATTTCGCCAAATACTATCTCGCTATCATCCATTCTATCAATGCTAATAACCTAATAGTTGATACAGCTTTGTTAAATAATCAATACTTTTATATTGTCCAACAATTGGAATGAAATCATTACTCTTATTTTATAAATTTCAATAAAAAAAACATCGATGTGTAATAATGCGAAATTCAGAAGTGCTGGGAAGTGAATGGTATGCTAGTTCTTTTATTTAAAATTTATATTGTATCAGAGAAATACATAAAGAGAGATAGTATGTTGTTTCACAATAAAACACACATCACTACTTATAATAATTTTCTGTCACTAAATTCTTTATATTCTTAAGAATTGTATTGCTTTTTGACAGAGCTCTCGGGCCTCTTAACCTGAGTAAAGTGGAACTAACTGGAGTGGCAGAAGCTCTGGCCAAACACCAGGGAAATAACGTGGAATCCAAAGGCATCAAGGCCCACTTTGCTATGGATGAGAGTGGTCTTTTGAATCTTGCCAATGTGGAATTGGTCGTGGAGAAAACATTAACTGAAGAAGAGCTTGCAGCTCAAGAAGAATCACCACTTTCTAAGTTAGGCAGTACTATCAGCAACTTCTTCACAGGCAAGTGCGACTTAACCAAGAAATCAAGTTTCATAATATCAGTATCAAAAGGATATTTTAGCAGCTATACTCTTCAAAGTGGTCTGAGTATTGATTACTGGAGTTGACAAATTGTCGTTGAAATGTCATATTTCTAGCCTTAATTTGAAACGTATAATTTCGTGCAATTAATTTTAGATATTACAATTATTAATTGTGTAATTTCTATCACACCCTCAAAAATGCAACTTATTTCCTTTCTTCAAATGATTTCTGATTGCACACATATGTACTGTAAATAAAAGTAAGGGGAGACTGTAACATGATTGTTGATAAAGATGCAAAGCATTTCTAAAGGTCCTGTTGTTGTCAACCTACACTTCTAGTACATACTGTATTGACCCGAATCTAGTATGATGTTTTTTTTTTTTTTTTAACATTAAAGCAATTGTGTGAAAATCGTACTTACATTATAATCGCAGCTTAGTCCTTTTCAGTTGTATAAAAAGTATATTTTAATAATAATAATAATAATAATAATAATAATCGTCATCATCATCATCAATAGCTATCAGGGTTTAGGCCATTTGGCCTGTTCCGTCTCAGGTGAAAAGCTGGTTTCTCCATCGCTTCTTCGGGCGTCCACGATCTCGGTATCCAAGGGGTCTGTAATTTAATAATCTCCTGGGTAGTCTATCATTTGGCATCCGTAGAACATGCTCATGCCAGTTGCTCCGATACTTGTGGATTGTCTCTGTAATGGCTGCGATATTTAGTTCTTGTTGGATGTCTTCATTATATTTATGGTCATAGAGAGTGTAGCCTGCTAGCGGTCTTAGTAATCTCATCTCAGCTGCTTCTATTCTTTTCAGTAATAATAATTTATTTATTTAATCTGGCAGAACTAAGGCCAGTAGGCCTTCTCTTCCGCCCAGCCAGATTCTAATTCTAATAGAATACAATTGGTTACATAGTTACTACATTAATATCTAGATCATAAAACAACATGAAAGTAAATAATGAAAGTTGGATAAGTAATGTTAGTGTGACAATAATAAACATTGGTAAGAAATAGTGACGATAATAATAATAATAATAATAATAATAATAATAATAATAATAATAATAATGAGATAATTGAAATATTTATTCTGTGATATATATATATATATATATATATATATATATATAAAACACCATTAAACGTTGAGAAACCTGAAAGAGCTATTGTTGTTAACAAGAATTGTTAGAAAAATACTTCGTTAGTCTATTCTTAAATTAAATTTTAAATTTTATAGGATGCTCCTGCGGTACCAGCTGATTCATGGTACTTGCCTGCTAGCCAACTTGTCAAGGTCAGACATAGTGGGAAAAACAATACATTAGATGATTCTTTGATCTGATCAACAGCTACCTAGTGCCAAATTTTATTAATATTGCTTTCACGAATATAGCTTAAAATGATTTAAACACATGTGAGTTTGTTTGGAGATTTAGTAGGTCCACAGCAGTTAACAGTTCTCTTCTTAGATCAACTTGAATTAACTTCAAATTTTAAAGTTTTTTAAACATAAAAACTACATCTGTGATAAGCTGATAACAATATTGTAGCTGTACGTTCTAGGATGTTAGATCTATGGCTATTGCAAATGAATGAATGAATATATTTGTCATTAAGCAATACCTTTTTGGTAAGGCAGCACTTCACAATTGATATACAGTGCCGTCTCCCTGTTTTACAATGCCTTTTGTACAAGTCATTAGGTCATTAATTGTTTTAATTTATTATTACATTTCTTCCACTCTGTCTTGTCTTGTCCTTAATCATTTCTTCCACTAATCTTACTCCTGTCCTATTACTACACCAAAATATAATACTTATAACTTTGTACCTGCTCCCTCTAGGGCACATTTCCCCTCTCTTCACATCTCTGTTTGCACTTTTAGACCTCACTGCTAACTTTTTCACATCTATATTTTATTTCGGGTCTTAATTTTCTTTTCTCTCGATTTATTTCTCTTCCACATCATTTCCTTAAGTCATACCGACTTTTCCCCTTGTTTTCCCCTCTTCCTTCATCACTGCTTCCTGCTCTATCTTCTACCTCCTTCACTATTGCAAATGTAAAACAAGACCACAAATTAAAAGCACTGCCCAACAAAAACTGTGGATACACACACAGTAATGAGAAGGTGAATCATGCATTTAAATAATAAATACTGGGTGTTCATTTCAAAGTGTGTCATGACGTGACTGTTGTGAGTCAGCGATTTGAAGCGAGTTTCAGCTTTTGTGTCAGAGAAGTTGCCTATTAATCAAGGTGCTCAATATGAACTTGAGAATGTGTACGGTATAACTTGAACGTCATAGCAACAGATGGTGATCTGTTTTACCATAACCTCTTTCGAACTGTGTTTTGCGTGGCCAAGTCGTATGCTGGGTATTTGTTATCATCGGTTGCATACGGCAACATTCCACAATACAAATCAAATACTTCGTGTCCATGTTGTCCGTCGAAGTTAATGTCAACAAATACGTAAGTAATTGTCTTAACCCTCTCCCCATATCCCGACAGTAAGAAAAAAACCCACCTCAGTACATGTTTCCAAACAGTTCACATTCCTGCCACTACCGGCGTTACCGTACATATCGGTAAGTACTCTTCAGAATGAACGCCATACTTGCTAGGCAACTTCTCTGACACATAGGTTATACACCTCTGCAGAAGTGTAGGAAGATTGAATTCTCTAAGCTCATCGACTAGCCATATGATGGCATACAGCGAGCCATGACACAATTTGAACTGAACACTCAGTATAATAAGTATGCAGCCAAAGATGTTGATAAATACTGGAAGTGCTAATCAGAAGAGGATGTTACTATAGACGAGACCTGAAAATTTGAAGATAGCATTAAATTTATGTTGTTGTTGTTTTCTAATGCCAGGCGTTTGACAATAAAGTCATTTGACCTCTTGCACTCCAATATTTTTCAAAGATATTATCATGATCAGCCACTGAAGCACAGATTTTGAGGTGTTCCGAATCCATTTCTTAGTTTGAGGTGCACAATGGGCAGTTAGGGGACTGATATATTCCAATTCTATGCAGGTGTTTGCCAAGCAATCATGGCCTGTTGCCAATCTAAATGCAGCTACATAACTTTTGTCATTCTACAACACTTTCAAAGTTCTTTCAATAGATCTTCCGTAAACTTGGGGTTGTATTATATTTAAGGTTGTATTAGATTCAGGCCAGTACGATATTTGCAGTGCTGTGTAACTTGTTCTCCTAAAATGTTAATTTAATGTGTGACGTCCATTTCCAGTCCTTTTTCCCTTAAAAATTTTGTAGTTCCATTAGTGGAATAGTGATTTGTCTAGTGAGATAAGTGGTCAACGATCTTGGAACTCGCATAATTTCTTAGCCATAGTCCCAAGACTCCTCTGAAAGGACACGCACTTGCGTGATGATGATGATGATTATTATTATTATTATTATTATATCATAGATTTGATGCGATATGAAAAGTATGTTACATTTATTTTTACAGGTTCAGAGAAAAAGGAAAAGGTAGAAGAGAAACCAGTAGCAGAAGAACCAGATGAAGGAAAGAAGTCTGAACATGAGACTAAAGAGGGGAAGACAGATGAAGAAGAAAAGAAAGAAGAGAAGCCATCTCAGCAAGAACGACAGGAAGGAGAAAGTGAAGAGAAAAAGAAAGAAGCGACACCGGAGGAAGCAAAGAATGCTACAAAAGCTGCAAATGGTGACAAGAAACCAAAAGTTGTGGTTGTTAAAGAGGCCATTACTTCAACAGAAGAGAAATTGGGAGTACCCGAGCTTGGTGAAAACTTATTCCAGGATGCTGTGAAAAAGTAAGTTATTTGTTCACTATTCAGTTATTAAATAAGTACGAAATTGTTAAATTTGTGGATGTTACTTTCTGATGATTTTGTGGGTTTTCATAACCTTTAAGGGCATATTTCACATAAGTGCAAGAACCTCTTCCAAAAACAGACGGTACCTAAATTTAGCATTCCTGGTCCACAAATCTGGGAGAGGAAGTCTAAAGGTACGGTCACATGTCGCTACTTTTGCTGCGCAACTTTTGTACTGCAGCTGCAAAAGTTGCGTGTCGTGTTCACACGTAAGCCAAAAGTAGCGTGCTGCGCAATCCGAGTGCAGCAAAAGTTGCAACTGGAGGTTGCGAGTCTGTTCACACACAAGGCACTACTTTTGCAGCCGCAGTCATGCTGCAGGTTTCCATCTGCGTGTTGACTTCTCAATATACATTTTGTGGTTATGTTCGCATTATTAAGAAACTCATGCGAAAGCTTACTTATCTATTATTTGCTTTTCTGTCATAACTAGTATTCAGAAATTGGCATCATTTTTACTATAAATCTTTTAAAAACGCCTATATACTTAAATGATAACCAACAGCATATTCGCGTAATCAATGTTGGCAACTCTCCTGTTTGAAACTATGCTATGGAAAATTAAAAAAATGAATTATATCGTCAGCAAATATTCTCAGACTGTGTTGTAAATTTAGTAACTGTTACAAATCATTTATTTTCATCACATCTCACATTAAAATATATCCAAACAATAAAAAGTTTCAGTGGCACATTTGGGTGGTAACACTGGTCGCAACCGCAGCAAAAGTTTCAACAAAACCGGTGTCAAAAATGTTGCGGCTGCCACCCTGAGAACCCTGTTCACACGTCGCTACATCTAAGCTGCGCGCAGCTTGAAAAAATAGTGGGCAGCAGGTTCGGCAGCTGCTACTTTTCGAGTTGCACCATTGTTCACACGTCACAGTACGAGCGTTGCGCAGTTTTTTGTACTGCAGCGCTGCAAAAGTAGCGACGTGTGACCGTACCTTAACCTTCAGTAGGATAGTGAGTGTGCAATTTCCCTTCATGAAAATATCCTTACAGACTTGAGAACATAAACCCTCATGGACTCTGCAAATTTTGTTTTTGAATATAATTTTAAAGGCGGGATCAACTATGAGGCAGATTTCTTTAGGGTAATAGACAAGGATGAAACATTGAATCAAGTGTTTGAGATGGGCAGGGCATGTAGCACATATGGGTGAATCCAGAAATGCATGTACAGTGTTAGTTGGAAGACCTGAAGGAAAAAGACATTTGGGGAGGCCGAGACATAGATGGGGGATAATATTAAAATGGATTTGAGGGAGGTGTGTTATGATGCTAGGGACTAGATTAAACTTGCTTAGGATAAGGACTGATGGTAAGCTTTTATGAGGGCGGCAATGAACCCCTGGGTTCTTTAAAAGCCATAAGTTGTTGTTTTCTAATGCCAGGCGTTTGACAATAAAGTCATTTGACCTCTTGCACTCCAATATTTTTCAAAGATATTATCATAGCCAGCCACTGAAGCATAGATTATTTTACCTTAATGGTACTCATTTCATATTGGAAAAAAAATGGCAAGTTGTAGCCGATTTAAGTGAATACCATATTTTAACGTTTTGGTGGCTACTTCATTCACACACAACCCCCAGAATGTCTGGAGGACCACACCTGCTGTTGGTCGACGGGTCCATTGGACCTAGCTGGGAGATCTTGTTGATCACCAGCTTTCCCTCCTTAAGCCACTGGAGAACGATTTTAGTGCCATAGCAGGTCAACACTAGGAACAGAAAAGTAGAAAGAGGAGGAAGGAAAGGGAAATGAACCCCTAGGCCTCGAATGCTCTAATACCATCGGGGTCGAAGAAAGTAAGAGTTCAGTCAGAGGACTGGATAGCAAAGAGTAAAGAGGGAATTAGGTATTGAATAGAGGAAAATTATACCAAATTCAGTCATTAACTCATCAAGCTGACCAGTGCCAATTGATGAGTAGCTCCTCCCTTTAGTTCAGCTTGTAAAATTATGCTTACTAACAGCTGCACCACGGGAAGGTAGGGATGGGATATTGGGTATTTGTCCAGGTTGGTTCTTTAAAGCCTTCAATGGGAAGGATTAATGGCTCTCTCCCCTGTATCCGACAGATACCCTTTTGCAGTCAAAAGCCATAAGTAAGTAAATAAATAGGCGAGGATGACGAAGTTCAATTTTGAAGCCAGCAAAGAATAGCTGGTTAATTTTGCCTTAATTTTTCTCATTCAGAAATGCTTTTTTTATATGTGCTATAAATGACTGTACAATATGACGCCACCAACTGTAGTCCTTTGAGGGCACTCCATGCTTAGAATTTATATTATCCTTAAAAACATGATAATTACTCTTCCACGAGGATGATTGACAGTATTATATTGAATTTGTCATTTTCTTCCAATAGAATATTTTCTACTGAATGGATAGATTATCTTGGTGCCAAAGGATATCTGGTACATACAATATTTGTTAAACTATTTACAAGACCATAATTTTATGTGTCCTGCGCCGTAGCGTCGCAGTCTAAGGCATCCCGCCTAGGACTCGCGTTACGGAATGCGCGCTGGTTCGATTCCTGATGGGGGAAGAAATTTCGGCCAGTGTATGGGACTGGTGCCCACCCAGCATAGTGATGCACTTGGGGAGCTACGATAGGTAGCGAAATCTGGTTGCGAATACCAGCTATAACGGCTGGGGGAATCATCGTGCTAACCACACGATACCTCCATCCTGGTTGGATGATCGTCCACCTCTGCTTCGGCATGTGGCGTGAGGCCAGCAGCCGGCTGGTCGGTCTGGTCGGTCTAGGCCCTTCACAGGCTGTAGCACCACGGATTATTATTATTATTATTATTATTATTATTATTATTATTATTATTATTATTATTATTATTATTGTTGTTGTTGTTGTTGTTGTTATTATTATTATTATTATTATTATTATTATTATTATTATTATTATTATTATATAATTTTATGTATATTTTACTTGTTAGTTGAAATGTTTTACCTTTTCTTTTAATATTAATACTCTGAAATCTGTATTGCTTGCAGAATCGAATCATTAAATGAGTTTGATCGACAGAGAAGTAGAAGAGCAAGTGCTCTGAATGCACTGGAGAGCTTTGTGTTCGATGCCCAGGGAAAACTCTGGTTGGATGAATATCAGGCAGCTGCTACTCCAGAAGAAGTTGAAAAAATCA
Source organism: Periplaneta americana (assembly GCF_040183065.1). Classification (NCBI taxonomy): domain Eukaryota; kingdom Metazoa; phylum Arthropoda; class Insecta; order Blattodea; family Blattidae; genus Periplaneta; species Periplaneta americana. The sequence continues at coordinate 19,066,407 of NC_091123.1, read as the reverse complement.
AGCAGACCTGTTCAGAGGTGTGTTAACTTGCTGCTCAGATATATCTGTCTCTTGTATACATTTGACAATAATCTGATTCATTGTTTCAAACTCATTTGTCCTTTAAATGCGCAGAAATTTGATCTGAATAAATGTAACTTTTCGTTCTCAAAGAGAATTTTAAAAAGTCAATTTGTCTGGATCAAATTTCTGCATTTTTTAAGGATAAAACTAAAATTCTTTCAGTCATTTATTATCATAATTCACTGCTCCCTTACGGGGAGTGTGTACATCGAATTTTGACAAAAAATGAAATTTTGGTTTTTATCTTTTTCGGTAGTTTATTATGTGTAAAATGATATGATTTTATTTCTTTTAATTGTCAGCTTTTAGCCCTATCTTCAGCAAAAATATTGTAGTAATTCTTAATGCGAAAAATATTATCAATGAACATTTTTTTTTGCCAATCACTCAGTGGAATTCTAAATTTATTTAACCGATTCTGTACATAAAAGTATGTTACTTATGCCCTATTTTTTCCTATATTTGTATCTTTTATTACTTTTGAGAAAAGTGCTCCCAAAATTGAGGAATTTAACATTGCATGATATGGAAACTTTGACACCGTTTTTCTGCACTTTATTTTTGTGACATTGGTGCACTTTCTCAGATAGTATTGTACCCAGAAGGCTGAAATTAATATACAATATCAATGTGATGGCATTTTACACAGTAGGTTAAAAAAATTAAGGTTATTTCTATCTTCAGCAAAAATAAAAAATAATTTGTAGTAATTCTTAATGCAAAAAATGTTACTGTATCAATGAATTTTTTTTTTGCCAACTGCTCAGTGGAATTTTTTATTTATTTAACCGGTTGTATACATAAAGTCATGTTACATATGCCTCATTTTTTCTACATTTGTATCTTTTATAACTTCTAAGAAAAGTGCACCCAAAATTGAGGAATTTAACATTGTAAGATATGGAAGTGCAGACTCCCCTTACACTCACTGAGCATATTGAGAATTAAATTAACTGCTTTTCCAAAATACTCTATGAAATGTTACATATAATAGTAATATGCGTTACAAGAGCGGTATGTTGAAGTTTTCATGTTCGAGGAAAAGTTTGAAAAAGCGAAACGTAGTTGAGCTTTTTTAATTTCCGAGAATTGAAAGAAAACATACCGGTCGTGTATCGCACATTATTTTGTGCGAAGATTGTTTATTACATACCTGAAAGAGGAATTTCTAATTAGTTGCAATGAAATCTCCATCTTGGTTTCTGTTCAATGACGGCAAATTTGCAAAACAAAAATATCTATCTTCAACATTGTTGCTTTAAAATGTTTTCTGTGTTTACTATACTCCAGCAGGCTGTGATATACGTCTGTCTTTTTTTTCCCCCAGTCTATAAATGCGTACTTAAAACAAACGGTAAGGTTATGTAATGATTTATTTTTCATTTTAACATTTTAACAATATTATTTATATTGGTTTATTGATATAGTTCACAAGTACAAAACTTAATAATATAACAAAAGATCTATAAACAAATGTAGTTCTACATACTAAATATACAATTTCCTAGACTCATTATTTTATCGCAAATCTCAATAATTTATTGGTTCAAACTTGCACTTACGTCTGGTTTTAATGCATGTTTAAACCAATCGTGATAACCATTAAGACATTAAACCTTATTTTATCTGCTCCTTTTCACAATTTAATTGTAATTATTTAGGTCTTACTTTAATAATAACTTATTATTCCAATTAGGTGATCAGATGTCGACATACTGTAAGTCATGAACCTGAATTAGCTGACTCGATACATTCTATATGTAGGTTGTCTTTATTTCTTACAATATTTCCTTGTCAGCAGAAAGGAATATTATTTATATAACATATTGCAGTAATAACATCGGCAAGTTTGTTGATTTTTTCATGGCTTCCTTAATGCAGTAACTTCAGTGAAGTTGTAGAGTTTACTTAATTTTTGCAAATATTTAAAAACAATAGTTAACAGTGCAATTTAGGTGAAATTGCAGTGGTAAGTTTCCAATTTATAATTATTACTATATTGAACGTCTCTAAAAATATGTTAAAAGCCTAAAGCAGTAAAATCAATATGTCACTTAAGTGGTAAGAAGAGGTAAATTGTTATGTGTGTTAGGTTGGAAATACTGAATGTGGAATTTTAGACTTTCCACGGATTGGTTTTGTGTGGAAACCAAGCAAATACGCACGATCTCGCACAAAACAGTTTTTATCTCGAAAAGGAAGCAAAAACGAGCAAAATTGTATTAAACTTTTTGGGTTTTAAATATCTCAAAGAATAACCCCCTGAAATTAATGACATAACTTATAGTTCACTCTGTATGTATGCGTGTGTGTGTGTGTGTGTGTGTGTGTGTGTGTGTGTGTAATGGAAATTTACTAGTTGTTGTCATCATGCAGGTGTCTGATTGGCTTTATGAAGAAGGATCAGATGCTGATGCAGCAACGTATGAAGCGAAGTTGAGTGAGCTGAAGACATTGACTGGGCCGCTGTATCGACGAGTGAAGGAGCACATGGAGAGACCAGAGGCGTTGGCAGCACTGCACTCCATGATCAATGGCAGTTCCAACTTCCTTGCCAGTGCAAGGAACATGACTACAGATAGTCCAGATGGCCTCTTCACACAGGTCGAACTTGATATGTTGGAAAAAGTTATTAAAGAAACACAAGTAAGTGCATAAATTACGGTTGTTATGTGTACTGTAGTGCCGAAAAGTGATAATCTGTTATATGTATTAATAGGTTGGAAGTTAACATATTAAATTAATTCATGCAAGCTGTCATAGATCAGGTTCTACAAATAAATGTTATCAAATAGTGTTTTAATACAACTAATAATCAATTGATAATTTTGAGTTTTTCGAGAAAATTAAATGTAACATGCAGCAACAGTAACAGTACTTACTCCTTTGCTTTACTGAGTTGCAGAGAGATGGGTGTATTTGAAGCAGTCTCTAGAATAAGAACTTAATTACAAAGAGAAGAGAGAAATTTCCCTCCTCCCTCAAATGCGAGTTTTTCTAAAAAAAATTATCTGTAGTAATGCCATTGGCATTTATTAGGACTATTTTGTGAATAAAATAAAAATGTAAATAATATATCCCTAAAATTCGATTACAAATTGTTAATAATTGTATATTAACGAATACTTAACCTATTCAGACATTGTGAAGTTGAAATATTCGTAGATGAATATCGATTACTGCAATAAAGAAATTCGATGTTATTATTCAGTAATGCCAATTGCGAAATACAGGTTTAACAATGTTAATTACATGTACTGCACTTTTCTCTTATTATTATAACATAAATACATTTTCATTATCTGCTGAAATCATAATTTAATTTAACAGTAACAGTGGGGACAGCTATATACCAATGCTTATGTATTCACAGCGAGACATGTTCCTACACAGTGAAGCCATCTCTGTATAGATAGGCCTAATTAAAACACGAATTTTATTACGCCATATGGAAGGCAGTTTGATGAAAAGACCTTATTATTACTATGCAAAATCATTGTGTTTAATATGCGATGATGTTACATAAATTCGAACATCTGACTTTCTATTAATTGTTTCATTTCATTCACAAAATACAAATTTTATAGGCTACAATTTATAGGTTATGTTACCTGTGGGAGCAGGATCAATGTCAGCTGTGTCTTATTTCGACCATTACAATCAGTCACGAAAGCATTTTTTATAATTCGACAAACGCATTCTCGCTGTAGTGGGTAACGGAACTAAAGCTGTATCTACACAGTTCAATATTCCAATCACATATGCGTGCAATCTGGGAAGAATATTGAAAGAATCAAGCTTAAAAGGTATTTTAAATTTTTTTCAACTCAACAATAGGATTTTATTCTTCCAACAATAATTCCTTTCTACAATTCGCCTTAAACGCTCTCGTCAACAATTGGATTTTCACTCAACACAGTATTCGTTATAGCACTCCACCGACGACAATGACAATTTACTTGGACTATTACGAACAACAATGAACTGTTAATCTTAACTAATATTTACAAAGCACTATTTACAAATCAGAACTATCAGTTCTCAGTTCACAGTTCTTCTAGCTCAGTCACTCGAGTTCACAGTATCTCGAACCACAGACCTTCAGAGACAGTCCACTGTACTCGAACTCAGGTCCCTCCAACTGCGGTCCACTGCACTCGAACTCAGGCCTTCGGATGCTGGCATAGTTGCAGACGCACACTCAAGTCGAACTCCGGTACACAAGACTGGCTAGCTTGCTCTGTTCACTGGCTTACTCACTGAACTAATCATGAATCACACACACACACTCCTTCGCGTCCGTAATTTATAACCACAGCAACGTAACCGAGAAACTTCGAATTCGCGATTTTTCCACTTCGACGGGCTTCTGGAAGAGTCGGGAAGGTCCGTTCCTCCTTCACTCCGTAAGTAGCAGCTGCGCGCGCAGGCCCTTTCCCCTCTCTTCTCTCCGCCGCGCTCCGTCTTCGTGGAGCCTGTGTCGGCTCACGCGCGGTCTGCTCTCTTGCGGGACGCTGGTCGTGAGTTCGAATCTCACGTCGCTGTCACAGTATGTTCAATTAAGATGCAAGAATATTTTGTGTCTACATGGTGCGCCGTATTGAACGTGGTCTTCACTGCGTAAATATATTAATTAATATTAAATATCAATCTTGCATTCATTGCTTTAAAGTTGAAAGAAAAGTTTAACCGTGTAGTTGCATCTTGATGTATTCATGATCATCAATTCACGGGGAAACAGTTGGCGACAACGACTAAACAAAAGAATGACCATGCGATAAATTGATAATGATAAATCTAGCTGCAAAAATTATCGCAAAGTCTGACTGTGATTGGTTGGAATTCAAAATTTCATTACACTTCATTGGTCGAAAATGGAATGACGTCATATAAACGAAATAATCATATAATAAATAAGGAAGGTTAACACATAAGATGATACTTTCACAGAACCACAATAACAGTACTGTAATTAAATTTCAATTTCCTTATCCAAACACACAATGAAATTTCTACAAGCTTACTTTCAATTGAGATGTTGATACATACTATAGATTGCAATGTACTTCTGCTAGCTCTATACCAGTGTGACTATATCCTATACTGAAATCGGTGACAAACATTTGCAATACCTGGGTTATGTATTCGCAAATCCATTCAAATATACATCCCTGAAAGTTGGATTTTCCTCAAGTTAGCTATTATGAAATCATTACTATTTATAACAATGCTGAGGATGTTTTGTGTTATTGACTGATCTGAAATTGTTGGAATTTTATAGGAGTGGAAAACAAAAATGGAAGAAGAACAATCAAGCTTACCAGCTTCAGTTACTCCAAAGTTGACAGTAAAATCAATAACAGATAAAATGGCTCTTCTTGATAGAGAGGTAAAAATAGAATAACTATGTTTCATCTTGGATGTACAAGCATGCATGCCAACTGTAGTAAGATCTGCATCGGCATGGGTCAAGCCTCCGAACCTTAGTCTGATCTGGTCCATGGGTTGAGTTTGGGTTGAAATCTTAAGGGTTCTCAGGCTTAGATCATTGTCAGACAATTAGAACAAGAGGTAAATATGTTTACAAACCTTTTCTCAGGCCATAAAAGCATTTCCTTTTAATAAAAATAGTTATTTATGGTACTTGTGAGGTAAGTGCATCTTTATTGCGCGAGTGGAAAGATTTAAGCAGTAGGCATCAGCCGAGTGCTTAAATTACAAGAGTGCAATAAAGATCACGCTCACAAGTACCATACGTAATTTTATCCATGACCATAACGAAAAACTATGTTTTATAAAAGAAAATATGTTGAAAATAAGTCCTCATATAATCACATTTATCATGGCATGGATTTTAGAATCGATACATGTCCTAGGTAGGTCATGATGTAGGAGGCCATGATTAGTGAAGAATGGTATCTAAGGCATTGGATAAATAACAAATTATAATTAATTATATAATTTTAATGTAAATTTTTTCATTTTAAACGTGTATTTTCATCTTTTTGAAGTTTCAGGGATTATTTAGAAGTGTTCACGGGACTAATGTCATTAAAATAATTTCACATTTTACTTCTGTAAACTTAAGAGGAATTTTAAAACGTAATTAATCATCGTGTCTGTTTAGCTCAGTGGCTAACGCGTGTTATACAATCCTTTAAACCCAACTTCGCAAGTTCAAGTCTTCTCGCCTCCCAAAAGGTAAATTATTACAACTTTTTAAAAAAAATACGTATTAGATATAGATGTAATACACAAATTACGACGTAGTTAGATAGAGAAAAGAGAAGGAGATTGAGTGTATGTATATTTAAGAAATGGTAATAAAGAAGTAGAGGTAGTGACATCTAGTAACTGATATATTAACTTCTTGAGTAATAGAATAGTTCAGTGGAAAAGTATACGTGTGTGCCCGGGTACTAGGAAAATACTAATGAACTGTGAGATAAAGTTCAAATGGTGAGGTAAAGTCTTTATCTCACTAGTGGAATAAAATAATGTTGAATAAAAGCCTATTTTACAAACGCAAAAGTATTTAGTAAAGGCATGCTTTTCGTTATGGTCATCGATAAAATATGTTAATAATAATTTTTCAGGACAATAAAGAAGGGGAAAAAAGGGTAATATTTTTTTTATGCCTTCATGTGGCAAATATACAAGTTTTATATCATAATTTTAATTTAATAATGCATCCAGAGCAATAGTGCATCACGCTGAATCGTAAGTAGTATAGCACACGATAATGGGTGACAACATGGGTCAATGATGACCAGTAAGCACTCATTTTCACAGTACTTGAATTGATTTACTTATTATTTTGTTTCTCCACTAAAGATTATCATTAATGAGCTCAGTTGTTTGATATAGGCAGACATAAGAGCCCTCCTCTGGTCGGTCCTGGTGGTGGAACCTGTATCTAGTTGCAACGTGTTGGAAATATTAAGTTCCAGAACATGATGGAATACTCAAAAGTTTATTTCTGAATATTAATATCTTAATTTTATCATTAATTTGCCTCTCTGGATGCTTTGAAGTTTCGGACTGGCTGGGCTTGGCCTACCTTACAAATTTTGACCGTGCAGACATTTAGTGCAAATACAGACTTTTTTTTACATTAGATGAAGTATTGTGAAATCTTTTATTTTCGCTGGTAGAGTTAAAAGCCATAAGGCCTTCTCTTTCACTCAACTTTAATCAGTACAGTAGTGAAATATGTAATGCATATTTAAATTATAAATGTGACTAATTGCAGAATATGGGACCTATGGCCGGTTTTTCCAAGTATTGTTAGAAAATTTAACGACTGTTAAACTCTAAACAGTTTGTTAATTAATAAAATTGTATGTTTTCAACACCAGTTTGGTTTAACAGATTGTTAACAGTTTGTTAATTTTAAATGTAGGATTTCGTACAGTTAACTCGTTTAACAGTTAGTTAAATATGGCCGATATCTCAACAGCTGTTCGAACAGAAGTTGCGAAATTAATATTTTGTGTCTCTCTGTAGGGAATGTTTAACATATGACTGGTAATATAACATTTAAAAAATACTTTGGATTGTTTAAATACATCAGTGTTATCTTATTTCTTTCGTATTTCGTAAGTTATCCATAATAGCAATGAGGAAATATAACCTTACTTTGTAATTATTATTCAGCACGTCACCTACAACTTTCATTTGTCAACTGTTTGTTTATGGAGTGTGGCCTACTATAACAGGTTGTCATTTTATGCAAGTTTCATGACTCACTCTGTAATATAGAATTTAAAGATTAATTTTAGCGAGGAATGGACAATCAGAAAAGCTGATGAACAAAGGCTGACGACAGCTGAAATGAGGTTCATGAGACGAACAGCGGGATGCTCTTTGCTGGAACACTGTAAAAATGTGGACATATTGCAGGAACTAAAAGTGGATCTTATAGTTAATTTTGTTCAACAATATCGACTTCAGTGGAAAAAACATGTCGAAAGGATGGATCGCACTAGATGGCCTAAACAGATTCTTACCTATGTACCAAGAGGAAATAGTAAATTGGGAAGACCACGCAAGCGCTGGCATGAGACCGTAACAGATCCTGTAGGGTCTAATACGTGAAGGATATGATGATGATTTTAGCCAATCAAAAATTGTCTTACATGTGTAGAATCATTACCAACTGCTGTTGAGTGGTTAAAATAGTGCTAACAGACGTTATAGTTAAGTGTTGGTTATCTTAAACAAATTATGTTGAACAAATGGAAAATACATTAACAAAACGTTAAAAATAAACAGACTATTAATTTAACATACGTTAACCAAAATTAAACATTACTTGGACAAACTGGCCACTAAAGTCGGATTTTTTTTTTTTTTTTTTTTTTTTTTTCCAAAAGGAGGATGAAATACTGAGCATTTGAAAAAAAAATTCATGATTCTAGGTGTTATAGTTTTTAATATATTGTGTGTTGAATGTTGATATTACATTATGTACTTTTCGAGAAAAAATGTAATTAAAGTTTTCACTTCTTTTGTTAGCAACTATAAGAAAGATTTAGGTATTTAAGAAGCACTGTGTAAAATTACGTCCTAGTTTAGTATGTAAAAAATGCCTACAGGTAGCGCAGCTGTCAAAACATAGAAATGCAGATTTTACACCGCAAATTTGTTATTTTGTTCTCCTGTAAAATTTCCTTTCACGACTTTAGATCCCTTTTCGTGCAACGGGTCACAGATATTTACAATACACTAAAGATTCTACATTAATAACCTTGAGTTAAATTTTAACTACTAGTAGGTATATGTTAAGTTAGTTAGATTTATGATAGTTTTATTTTGCTAACATATCTGTTAACATGAAAAACTAAGATTTTTCTTGCTCTTTTTCAGGTAAAATATCTAGTCAATAAGGCTAAAATATGGAAACCTAAGAAGCCTAAAGATGAAAAAGTTAAAGGTATGTAATCTGAGAGTTTCCTGACCTCTTTGATTTTCTTACTTATAAATTCTTCGCTATTGTAATTTCAAAATTATTGTAGTGGACGAATTATACAATTATTCACTAGTTAATAAATATACTGCAGTACTCTCTTGCTTATGACAACCAGGTAGCTCAGTTCATAGAGCAACTGACTATTGACTGAAAGGTCCTGAGTTCAATCCTGGGTGACGGCAAGATTTTTTCTTATTGTCAGAAACTTGCAGAGCGACCCTGAGATTCATTCATCCTCCTTTCAAAATGAGCACCGGGTCTTTCTTGGGACTAAAAGATGGTTGAAATGTGGGGCTGACTACACCCATTCATTCTAGTGCCGAGTTCAAGAAAGCATGGAGCACTATCTCCATGCCCCAAGGACCTTCATGGTGTATAAAGGGGATATATTTACCTTGACCTGTGTTACTCTTTTCTTATGGAAGAACAAGTTTATTTAATAATTGAGTGAGCTAATTTGGGTTTCATACATAACACCATAAGAAAGGTGGGCTGGGTTGGATCAGATAATTCTAACACATCTTGTTTGCTGTTACGTTAGTATTAATTATTTTGATTGTATAAAATGATCATTTTTCAGACACTTCAAAAAATGAAACCGGTGGAGAAGAAGTTCCTAAAACTGAGAAACCAGTAACAGATGAGGAAGAGAAGAAAAAATCTGAAGAATCACAGAAAGATGGTGAGGAACCTGTGGTGGAAGAAGCAAAGGACGAGACAGAGACTGTAGAAGAGGTGACACCAACGTTACCACAATCTGAAGAGGCCACGACAGGCCTTCCTGAGGAGACCGCATCACAGTCGGATGGTAAGTATAACTGAAGAAGAACAAAGTTTTGAAGATACAACTAAATTACTGTAATGCTTGTATTTTCTTCCATCTGCTGATGTACTAAATGTTTTTAGATGATATTTATTTGCAAGCATATGATATCTTAATATCTTTTGGTAATGAATAGGCTGTATGAAAAGTTTCTTCTTGTATCTGTTAAGAAAATTCCTTTGCCTAAGGCCTGGGATGTGTGTAAAGTGTAGTTTATTTATATGAAGTTGCAGTTTTATAATATCAAAACCCTCCTTAATAATGTAACAGTGTCATAAAAAAGTAGACCTTTAAGGAATAAGGGCTATTCCATATGAAATCGATCAGTAAAAAACCTCGCATTTTTTAATACTCTAATTTTTTCCCTATTTATACAAGGAGCTGCGGAGAGTGCATTTTCAAAAATATACTATCGAAAGTCAAACGGTTTTCGTACTATTGAGTGACAAATTTAGCGTATTTTATAAAAACAAGCCCCTTTCAGCACTCAGAACTCTGGAACCGTTTACTGCAGAACTTTGAACGGGAGCTCATTTTGAAGCTGACATTTGGTAGGTTATGTTAAGAAGTAATCCTTATTTTTATTGTACACAGAGAGACATATAATCTGATTTTACTTACTTTTAGGCTTTTTGCCCATTTGTAAAAATGTAAAAAATATTGAGAAAAAATCTTGCATTATTAAGAGGGATTCGGCATTGTTTGCTTAGTGGCTTGGCAATAAGTTTCGAGGGTATTAAATAAATTATATTCTCGCGCCTAGACTTGAACGGCGCAGTACCGCACGCACTGGCCGAGAGCTGAAGATAAGCGAGCATTGGGCGTCATTTTACTCCTGTGTTTATGAAAACTTGTGATAAAGCTAGCCCAGCTATGTGCTACTAGACGAAACATCACGTGTTTATGTCTTCTGGCCTTGCTTGCCTAGGCTAGCTCCCGCCTCACAGTCATCTGGTTAGTTCACGCACGTACTATTTATTTTCTTTATTTGATATTTTCAATACTTTATTATCAATGGTGCACCAGTAAAAAATGTGTTTATTTGTACTTTCAATGCGGAATCTAACCATATATTTTAGAAATATTTTTTCGTGGTCAGAGGCGTCTTAATGAAGAAAAATCTAAATTTCTCCATTTCCATAAAAAGTAAGAAAAACTGTTTACATGTCAATATAAACTTTAACTTCTCAGCGTCAAAAAAAAAAAAAAGAAAACCTTGATTTTGATCACTGGGTAAAAGGGTTTCGGAGCCACAACAGTTTAAAGTTGCTAATTTTATGAAAATACGATAAATTAAAATATTTTTAATTTAAACACTATGAAGTTCTGATGCCTCAAACTTTGCACAAAGCATTGTATCACAGTTGTCAACGGACAGGAAAAGTTTCATTGTATTTAAAAATTGCAAGGTCAATTTTCTCTATATTTCGGTCGATTTGAGATGGAATAGCCCATATGTAATTTTATTAAGTATATCGTTCTTGACAGTAAAATGGTTACCATGATGGTCATTATAATGCGAAGTTTATAGGTTCATATTTTACATAGGCAAGATATTATTACAGGTAATGAAATGTAATAAAATAGTTAACAAGTTTTATAGAAATTGTCTGGATAAACCAAAAATCCTTATTAACAGGATTCGGATAAACAGAGTTTCTGAAATGAAAAGTTCATGTAAACTGCTGTTCAGCATTACTTCTGGAACACACTCTGAGCTATAACTTGATATAGTTTGATTAAAATCTCACACTTCCTGTTGGTGACCTCTGTTTGAAAAAAAAAAAATAGTCAAATGGTGTTTGTATATGCCAAAAATTTAATGTGATTAGCTCCGGTATTCATTTTCTCACAGCAGAAGTTGTGCTGTGGATTTTTTCTTTTGGAAAATTCATTGCCCTTAGCCAAGTTTAAATCGACGATATTTGGGGCCTGGAGGCAAACATGGTAACCTTAGCATGTTAGTTTTCCCATGTCATATCTAACGAGGAAGAATAATGGTTGGAAGAATGTTTTGAACTTCTTTATAATGCATGTACTGTACTGTACTCTCACTGTGTGACTGGGTTTTGGAATGGCACTTGTATTGTGCACTGCATTGGCATGTAAGTTGAGTATTCTTTGTAGGTTTACATTATTCCACTTTTAAGCTGTGTCATATCGATATAAATCAATTTATTTAAAAGTATTAGATGTTATTGGCATTGACGATATGAAATTTCTCCAATTAAATTTGTTTGAACAATTTTGTTCTTGTTCATATGTTGGTGACAAATAGGTGATTTGATTTCATTTTCTTTGACAATTGCTCAAAGTAAACTATCAGTACATGTTCTGAAAATGTTACATTTTTTGTTCTTCTCCAGTCCTTAAATTGCCCATACAGTTTTTCTTAAATCTTGTTCAATTTTCGAGGTACTGGTAATGAATTATTACATTCAAAGTGTCCTCCTGTATTTCAGAAAGCGTTGAACTTAGTTCCACATCACAATAGCACTCATATCAGACATTTAAAATCAAATGCAGTTTGAAAAACACAAACTCGCAAAAACAAAACTGTGTTTTCATTTATTTCTATAGTTATGTGACTAGGTATACATTTTTGCTTACAGTGCTTTGTTTCTCACTATTTCATGTGGTGTTAATAGTTCCATATTGTCAATATCACTGAAATCCAGTATTTCTGAATAAATGTATAGTTTTTACCTACCATGTAAGGTAAGTGATCGTAGAAAAAACAGCATATGCAACTCTCATGTAATGGCTGTTAATTTACGTACTTTGTACTCGTGTCTCAATAGCTATTATTACATGAACATTGCATAATATATTAGCACAGCCTAGTATATACAGTCACGAAGCTCAATACGTAGTAAATATGCATCTATAGATAGTTGCTGACCACTAGAATCGCTACTATCGCCTCATTACAGACCGTGCAAAATAGTACCGGCACAGTCTATTGTTCCTAGTACCCTCAAAACTTACGCGTCGTGACTGTATATACTAGACTGTGATATTAGTGTAACCCTAGATCATATATACCCAGATAGGTCGGCCTTATAGACTTTGAGGATAACAAATTTTGTCAGGTTTACTACGCTGCCATCTATTTGTTATATAAGAAGTCACGTCATAATTCCCATTTGAATTGCATTATCGACTGTGCTGCCATCTCGTGTTCGTTTATGGCGGACGGGTGGCGATCCTGGCGGTTGTTCTCTTCAAAGTGCTGCCGATTTTAACATAGCGATGAGTTATCTGTTACATATATGATCTAGGGTGTAACATAGGTATTCATTCACCCCAGAAGTAGTTGTTTGGTAATGTATTTTATATTTAGAGCTTTCTTTAATCTACCTCATATTTGTTGATGTATGATTTGATTATGTCATTTCACTGTATTAGCATGCAAATACAAATACAGTCGAGCCTCAATACAACAATTTTTTTTGGAAACTATGAAAATGGTATATATTGAGGGATCATGAAATTTTTCCCAAATTTATCTTTTGAAAGAGAGAATATAGTAAGAATAAGTATAAAACAAATTACATTCTATGAAATAGCATTTACTGGCCATTTGATTACCCTACTTGAGGTACAAATTTATTTAACATTTAGGCTTGTTTTTTAAAGAAACAATAATTTTATTGTACTGTATTTTGGTGTTTTATTGCTTTATGCACAATCAGATGTTCCGGTGGTATACTAGAGATATTAAACCAATTCAAGATAGCAATGTCAACATCTTCTGTTGCCGCAGTTCAGGATTAATCTCACTACTTGCAACACTGTCCTCTATTTCCTTGTATTCCTTTATAAATGTTGAGAGTGTTGACTGTGCAAACCCCCCCAACCTAAAATCAAAAAAAAGAGTTGGAATAAGACTACCTTCAAAAAATAAATAAAACGAAAATATTCTCAATATCCCAAAAGTACAATAAAGTATAATTATTAAAATAATCATAACAAATAAAAACAAGTTTCTATAAACTATAACTAAAAATAGATTCTCTCGCTATAATTATCAATACACAAATTATACGTTTTTCACCACTTCTTCTGCTTCAATCCTCTTTCTAAATCATTAAATGCAGCTGATTTAGTTTTCAAACTGATTTGTTTTCGTGTTACACTTGCCATCATTAACAGCTAATACTCAAATGCGAAAGGTGCTAGTGTTCCCCCCCCCCCCCCCCATTTCATTTATTATATTCATAGATCTTGGATTAGCATCGAAGCTTTAAGATATGGAACAAGTCAAAATTTTACAAGATTACAATTTTTTGGCGAGAGAAAGTGAGGCCGAGGATTCGCCATAAATTACTTGGCATTTGTCTTATGATTGGGGAAAACCTCGGAAAAATCCCAAGCAGGTAAATAGCCCAAACGGGAATCTAACCCAAACCTGAGCACAGCTCCGGATCAGGAACCATAAAGGCAAATCCTGTTAAGGATCATTCTCTCTTGAGTCCACATCTGTGGAGTAATGGTTAGCATGTCTGGCTGCAAAACCAGGTGGCCCGGGTTCGATTTCTGGTCGGGGCAAGTTACCTGGTTGAGGTGTTTTCCAGGGTTTTCCCTCAATCCAATACGAGCAAATGCTGGGTAACTTTCGGTGCTGGACCCTGGACTCATTTCACTGGCATTATCATCTTCATCTCATTCAGACGCTAAATAACCTAAGATGTTGATAATGCGTCGTAAAATAACCTACTAAAAAATGAAATAAAATTTTCTCTTGAAGCAGATAGAGTTCTATTGCAACACATTCCTTGCATGGAATGCTGAGATCAGTCAACAAACGAATGAGTGAGGGTAGACGAAATAACGAGAAAACATCTATATGAGGGTGATACCAAGTGAAAAGTGAAACAGTGTTGAATATGAAAACCAAGAAAATAACAAAAAAATATTATGTTTTTATCATTCCATCAGTATTTCTCTTGTAATGATGGATAAAACATATTTAAAATGTAGGAAATATGCCGGGACTGGTAAAATTTATTTTATTCATATTGACGTTGCTAATGCATAATGTATTTATGTCCAAGCAATAAAGTAGCTATCTATCTATCTATCTATCTATCTATCTATCTATCTATCTATCTATCTATCTATCTATCTATCTATCTATCTATCTATCTATCTATCTATCTATCTATCTATCTATCTACCTACCTACCTACCTACCTACCTACCTATCTATCTACCCATCTTATCTATGTATCTACACTACTGTGCAAAAGTCTTAGGCAGGTAATAAAAATTGTAAAAAAATAACAAAAATACAATGAAAAATAAAGTATTTATTACCAAAGTATTTAGAAAACACAGAAAAAGCAATATCACAAGAGTCACTGAGTAGGTTCATGACAATAATATGATGTATAACCGCCTTTAGACAACAATACCTCTTGAATTCTCTTAGGTATACTTTCTTGCAATTTCTGGAGAACTGTGGCAGGAATATTCCTCCACCTGCCACAATGTAGCTGCAGACTTTGGCTGCTTTTTCACCTTCTCTTTGCCCAGATAATCCCAAAGACACTCGATAATATTTAAATCTGGACTATGAGGAGGCCAGTCCAACAGCTGAACATCTCCTCTACCTTGTTTTTGCTGCAAGTAGGTTTTCACTATATTTTCTGTGTGCTTCGGATCATTTTCCTTTTGAAAGACAAAATCTCTTCCAATTAATCGCAAACCTGATTGGATTGCATGATGAATCAATATTTGTTTGTATTTAACAGCTGTCAGCTTACCTTCAATTCTTATTAAATCACTCACTCCATTAACTCCATATTTCCACACTACCACCCCCATGTTTCATAGTTGGTTGCAGACATGCCTCCTTTAATTGTTCTCCTTTCCTCCGCCTGACATACTGCCTTCGATGACTTCCGAAGATTTCAAATTTTGATTCATCGCTCCAAAGGACTTGTTTCCATTATTGGTTCCCTATAGTTTGTGTTCTCTTGCGAATGATAATCGCTTTGTCCTATTACCCTTCCGTAAGAAAGGTTTTTTTTTGCAGTAACACGTCTATAAAGACCATTTTTGATGAGTGACCATCATACTGTAGATGCATGTACTTTAGTATTACTGTTTTTAGAAAGTTCTGCTGCCAGCTGTGCACTTGAAGTTGCTCTACTTTTCAGGGCTGTCACTTTCAGATATTGTTCATCCCTTGCAGTCAATTTCTTGGGCCTGCCAGTCTGCTTTCGATCATCTACTGTCCCCATCTGTAGCTTTTCCCTCAGAATCTCCTGTACCACACAACGCAATACACCAGTTTGTCGTGCAATACTTGCAGACAATGATACTGCTCACTCAGAAAACAAATTTTGTATGTCATTTCAACTGAAATTTTTACCATAGCTGCTTTTTTTTCTTGTTCAACCTGCCAAGAAGAGACTCAGTCTATTACTAACTTCAATGTTGTTCTATTCTTAAAGAAACACATTCATTTCATCTAGTACACAGCACTAATTACAACTTGTTCTGTTTATATGCGATTTGTAAACACAGCACTCAATATACCCGAGCGAGGGTTGTGTCATGGGTCTATAAAGGAATGTGGTGTTTCCATGGTTTTACATTAAGCTAGGTTTTGATGACGGAGACGAATTCTTTTACTTATTTCACCAGTAAGACTTCATTCTAACTTGTTTTAGACTACTTTCATTCTCAGTTCTAGGAACTAGAACACAATATAAACATATTGCATCGGATGCCTAAGACTTTTGCACAGTAGTGTATCTATTTATCTATCTATCTATCTATCTATCTATCTATCTATCTATCTATCTATCTATCTATCTATCTATCTATCTATCTATCTATCTATCTACCCACCCACCCACCCACCCGTCTATCTATCTATCTATCTATCTATCTATCTATCTATCTATCTATCTATCTATCTATCTATCTATCTATCTATCTATCTATCTATCTATCTATCTATCCACCCATCTACCCATCTAATCTATCTATCATTGAAACAGAGTTTATCATTATATCAGTTTTCGTTGTACAGAGGTTCGACTGTAATAGGTCAATAACTTTGGTGTGTAGTGCATAGCTTAGCTTAGAGAACTGTTGCAGATCCTGGTGGAATTGAAAGCACACGTGAACCTTCGTGGCTTGCATCGGCAATAATTGTCTGTGTGATCCACCTACTGTTCGTGCTGACACCTATGTGATTTATCACTGCATCTCACTCCTGCACGTGCGTCGCTTGTTTTCTTACATCTCTTCCACTTGTGTTACAGATTAAGTTACTCTCTCATCTTTGTGTGATTTTTGGATGTGTCAAACTAGTGATGGGCAGAATCGAATAATCTGTTCTCAGATAACGTCTAATAATTTAGTCAAATAAAGTTCTCGAATACTTTTATCATTCGAATAATGATTTGATTACTCACTGGCAGGTTCTCAATTCTCTTATCCAACATCCAGCATGATAATGATAACAGGGACAACAGTGTATTGTACAAGCACAGAAGTTTATATTTTTTTTATTATTCAAATCACATGCTGTAACTATCTACAACTTCCAGTAAAGACGTTGATTTCTGCATTCCATAATTAGACGAGAGAAAGAAAGAGGAGAGGGGTGAGACACAGAGAGACAACGGGTAGTAAGAATAAAGCTTAAGTTCTTTCTACTTTTGAGTATGAGCACTTTCTGTGATTATATACTCGTAACCACTAGAACATACTCATATTCGTAAGAATGAAGACATTCTACCTAACGCGAATATATACTCATCTCTACAGCCTTCTCTAAAAGTTAGTATGTACTCATGTTACGTATCCTTTTTGACCACATGCACCATGATGCTCAGTTTTTTATAGACTTTCATATGCTATCCGCATGTTGTAGTGGTTTATGTTTTGCTTTTTATAAATAAATAAGTAAATAAATAAGTAAATAAATAAATACAAAAATAAATAAATAAATAAAATATTAAAATAAGTTAATTAAATAAACAAATAAATAAGTAAATAAATAAATGAATAAATAAATAAACATGAAAGAGAGAGTGAATCAGATAAGTGACGTTAATAAACAGGAAACAAGAAAATAGTACTGGAAAATCGTCATTACGGGATGTTGGATAGATATTACAATCCATTTCTAGAATTCCAGTTATGCTAATTCTATTTTTTATTATAGAGAGTTATATATATATAATTTAAAGTTACAAGTAATTGCATTTTGCAAATCAAATTTTACAAAACAAACTGTAATTGTTAATTATATTTAACAATACAATCTAACCTTATAATTTGATAGCCATACTTATTTTTATAGGTTATGTTTTTTATGAATAACAAATACATGTTTAACCTTTTTCACATTCACTTTTGTGAAGCGTTAAAGGCTTCTGAAGTTCACGTCTTTTCTATATTTTTCCATGAGGTACTACATCATTCATAAATTCTGCTTTTTTTTTTATTTAACTTTAAACTGAACACAAATCAACAAATATTCAGAATTGAGCCTGCTACAAACCATACTCAGAATAACATGAGAACGAACTTATAAATATGAGAATATACTAGCTTTTATTCTTATCAAGCATTAGTATATATTCTGTACAAGATGGACACTTGAGTATATTCTACTATGCTTCCATGTTACGAGTATGTAATCAAAAATGAGTAGGTACTCAAATGTTTTTATTCTTACTAACAAGAGTATATACTAAAAAAAAAGTCTAGTATATACTATATACTCATACTTATTCTTACCACAGAATCTGGAGCAAGTATTTATTGCTCGCAACTATGTCATGTTTGTTGGTGAGGGTAGCTGAATGTATACAATTGATGAGCAATCTGCATTCTCGAGAACGATATTCAAATACTTGTTCACGATTCGAGATATATCTCAAGAACTTACAAGAATCGAGTAATTCGTATTTTTATTATTCGAATACTTCCATGACTCAGATTTATTTTTTCTAGAGTTGAATGTTAAAATATAGCTAGGGACAGGTCAGCTTATCCCTCAGCACTTGAACCAGTGTGTCCAACTTTTTTTATTCGAATACTTCCATGACTCAAATTTATTTTTTCTACAGTTGAATGCTAAAATATAGCTAGGGACAGGTCAGCTTATCCCTCAGCACTTGAACCAGTCTGTCCAACTTTTCTAATTCGAATACTCCCATGACTCAAATTTATTTTTTCTAGAGTTGAATGCTAAATTATAGCTAGGGACAGGTCAGCTTATCCCTCAGCACTTGAACCAGTCTGTCCAACTTTTCTAATTCGAATACTCCCATGACTCAAATTTATTTTTTCTACAGTTGAATGCTAAAATATAGCTAGGGACAGGTCAGCTTATCCCTCAGCACATGAATCATTCTGTCCAACTTTTTTTATTCGAATACTCCCATCACTCAAATTTATTTTTTCTAGAGTTGAATGCTAAAATATAGCTAGGGACAGGTCAGCTTATCCCTCAGCACTTGAACCAGTGTGTCCAACTTTTTTTATTCGAATACTCCCATGACTCAAATTTATTTTTTCTAGAGTTGAATGCTAAAATATAGCTAGGGACAGGTCAGCTTATCCCTCAGCACTTGAACCAGTGTGTCCAACTTTTTTTATTCGAATACTCCCATGACTCAAATTTATTTTTTCTAGAGTTGAATGCTAAATTATAGCTAGGGACAGGTCAGCTTATCCCTCAGCACTTGAACCAGTCTGTCCAACTTTTCTAATTCGAATACTCCCATGACTCAAATTTATTTTTTCTAGAGTTGAATGCTAAATTATAGCTAGGGACAGGTCAGCTTATCCCTCAGCACTTGAACCAGTCTGTCCAACTTTTCTAATTCGAATACTCCCATGACTCAAATTTATTTTTTCTAGAGTTGAATGCTAAAATATAGCTAGGGACAGGTCAGCTTATCCCTCAGCACATGAATCATTCTGTCCAACTTTTTTTATTCGAATACTCCCATCACTCAAATTTATTTTTTCTAGAGTTGAATGCTAAAATATAGCTAGGGACAGGTCAGCTTATCCCTCAGCACTTGAACCAGTGTGTCCAACTTTTTTTATTCGAATACTCCCATGACTCAAATTTATTTTTTCTAGAGTTGAATGCTAAAATATAGCTAGGGACAGGTCAGCTTATCCCTCAGCACTTGAATCAGTGTGTCCAACTTTTTTTATTCGAATACTCCCATGACTCAAATTTATTTTTTCTAGAGTTGAATGCTAAAATATAGCCAGGGACAGGTCAGCTTATCCCTCAGCACTTGAACCAGTCTGTCCAACTTTTTTAATTCGAATACTCCCATGACTCAAATTTATTTTTTCTACAGTTGAATGCTAAAATATAGCTAGGGACAGGTCAGCTTATCCCTCAGCACTTGAATCAGTCTGTCCAACTTTTTTAATTCGAATACTCCCATGACTCAAATTTATTTTTTCTACAGTTGAATGCTAAAATATAGCTAGGGACAGGTCAGCTTATCCCTCAGCACTTGAACCAGTGTGTCCAACTTTTTTTATTCGAATACTCCCATCACTCAAATTTATTTTTTCTAGAGTTGAATGCTAAAATATAGCTAGGGACAGGTCAGCTTATCCCTCAGCACTTGAACCAATGTGTCCAACTTTTTTTATTCGAATACTCCCATGACTCAAATTTATTTTTTCTACAGTTGAATGCTAAAATATAGCTAGGGACATACCTTTTGTTTGATTACTGTGAGAATACAATTAAGAATTATTTCGATTTTTATGTATGAATTTTATTAATATAATATAATAAATTTGTCTTATTTTAAGAACCTTAAAGTCTAGAAACAATTTTTGAGATGGAAAATCGATAGCTTTATGAAGAGATATTTTAATTATTTTCTTCTGTAATAAATAAAGTGGATTAAAATTGGCTTTAAACAAGCTATCCTATCCTCCTTTTGAGGAAAAAAATAGTAATCTCTCAGAGATTTGTTACAAAGGGTTCTACTGTATAAATTATCTTAAACATTGGAGTGTAGGCTTTCACGGCCGGCGTCGATAGTAGAAAAGTTTTCCGGGCTATGAGGCCGTGGTCTGTTGGTTGTGAGACCAAACGTTTTGTTCACTGCTGCGGTGAACAACACAACCCCGGACGCGGAGCACGTGGAAAACAACAAATCCGCCCGCGAAGCACATTCGAGCGCGGACCGAGGCGACAACAGCAAGCCTCCCCCCCCTCCCGCACTATATATACAACAATGCAGCCAGCGCAGACTGTAATCGGCACACGCAGTAGAACCAGCCGCACCAGCAATAGACACCACTGAAGATGTTCACCGCAGCAGTGAACGAAACGTTTGGTCTCACAACCAACAGACCACGGCCTCATAGCCCGGAAAACTTTTCTACTATCTTAAACATGTTTACACTAGCATTTTTTATTATTTTATTTGAATATTTTTGTTTATAGATAGTAATTGATATCTCCACTGTTGTAACTATGATTGCAGGTGAAGATGAAGCCAGGGCCCACACAGAACTATAACACCAAATTCCATAGGTGTTATTACAATTGTTGTGGAAACACAGCGCAGATTCTACCACACCGCACTGCATAGGGGGTGCCCGCTGGTGCAGGTTCTGTTGTGTGGGTTTGTGTGTGTGATGGAACGCTTGTCGATGAGTGTGTGTGTGATTGTGTGTGTCCAAGGTTTTAAAATATCTCGAAATTCCTGTAAACAAGATAGGCTGAATCGTGTGAATGAACATAGAAATCATGACTTAAAACTGGACAGAGTTTTATTTAATGTTTGCATGGTTTGAAAGTGTTCAAGCCAGTGCAGGATGAAAAGTGGACTGCAAATTGCACAATAAGAAGTGAGGTAAGGAAAGAAACAGCATTTTTTTTTTTTTAATTATTATTATTGTACAGTATTTGCACAGTGTGATCATCTAATACCTGGGGATTTAATATTGTGGCTGATAAAGGTCATATCACACAGCTTTAATAATGCTACTACTGTGACATCAATGATTACCCCTTATAAGGTGTGAAATTATTTATTATGTATTGTGATGTGTTTGTTTGAATTGCAACACCGGTAATGAATATTCAGTAGTTAATTATTCTTAAATCTTTATCAAAAAGATACATATTGATAATGCATTTACCGATAAAAATAATCTGTACGAAAATAGAAACTTACCAGTAAGTTATGGGTTTACTTGTTTGTAGATGGTTAGTGTGTTATTAACAGGGTAGAAAAATTTATGCTGATCAGGGCCTGGATTTTGATGACCTAAAAGCTACTCAAAAGATTACATATCAAATTACCTAGATGGTAATTAAAAATTACTTCTGATTATCAAATAATGCTCCAAAACTTCCATAGTGCTACACAGTATTCAGCTTATTATCATATTAGCTATTCAGTCCCAGTTTGCATCTCATTGGCATTTCTCCGTATGAGTGTTCACTCATTTAGTACTTGTGCCCTAATTTCGAACACCTGACTCTTTAAGCACTGTTTTGCACATTGCAAACAGTAAATGGATCATTCCATGCAAAAAAAGTTGTTTTTGAACCATGATGTTTCAAAAGTTAAAAATATTGTAGGTTATTTTGTATGTTCTAAATATGAATTTAACGCAATATTATATTTATATCCTTCATAGTTTCGCAGCAATCAGCATTTAAAATATTAGTTTAACAAAGAACACGGTTTCATTCATTGGAGTTTTCTTACTATGTAAAGGAAGATGGAAAAATCATTTCAATGCAATTGGAAAAACGAGAGCCTTGTTTATAAATGCCCTTAAAATTAAAAAAATATATAATTTTTTAAATAGTTACCCACTGTAAAATAATTAAAAAAAATTAAGAACAGAAAATGCACCTCATTTTTACAGATGAAAAAACATGTGTTTAATTCTTTAGGGTATATTGATTCCACTGTGAAAATTTCAGAATGTAGACTTAAATATCATGTCAGTTTTTAATAAAAATAACTCACCGGAACAAAGGAGCTCAGCAGATAGGCTCTCCCGTCATACAGAATGTTGCGTGATCAAGGTCAGGGAGACTGTCGTTTGAGATTACTCATCGTTACGAAGTCTCGCGAACGCTGCGATCGCCAGACACAGCAAGCGATTTTCGACTGTCGGAACAAAGATTAATAATTTTATTAATTTAATTATTCATAGGTTTTTTGAGATTATGTCATAAAACTTGGGAGATGGATTAGGAATAAGATTTTCTTTAATACGAATGAAATTCGCATGAATTTAAATTGGTGCATTCAAATATAAAACTATTTCTTTTTTTCAATGAGGCGTTTTTATGAGGAAATAATTGTGAAGAAGTTGGGATGGGGTGGGAAGGGAGAAGACCTTAATAATAATATAGAAGTTGAAAAAAAATGTGACAGTACAAAGTGGCAAAGAAAAGTAACAAATCGTTGGCTTAGAATGTAAACCTGCTAACCGCCAAAAAGAAAATTTTACAAGGGAAGCAAAAAACTGAGTTTAAATTAACTCTGAAACTTTAGGACCAAATCCAAATTGTAGGTACAAATGCCACCTGTAATGTGGATTTGGTCCTAGAGTTTCAGAGTTAATTTAAACTTAGTGTTTTGCTTCCCCTTGTAAAATTTTCTTTTTGGTGGTTGGCAGATTTACACTCTAATAAGCAAACGTTCTGATGGGGGCAGATAAAAAAGTCAATTTTTTTTCTTCCACCATGTTAGTAATGTCCAAAGAAGTGCTTATACAAATTTTGGCCACTCGACAGCAATTACGAGGACCGTAAAAAAATAAGTTCGCCATGGGCCGTTAACAGAAAAAAAAATACAATTTCATTGGACAAATTTATTGGAACAGACACAGCAATTATTATTGAGCTATTTTTCAACATATTTTCCATTGGAATTGAGACATTTCTCATATCATGGGATCAAATCGACAGAGAAAGGTGCAGACGCAGCCAAACACTGATTCCGATCTGAGGCGGCTGACTTCTACGACACAAAACTTGATCCCATGATATGACAGATGTCTCAATTTCAGTGGGGGATATGTTGGCAAATAGCGCAACAATTGCTGTATCTGTTTCAATAAATATTTCCATGCAATTGTGCTTTTTTCCATAAACGGCCCCAGGGAAAATCACTTTCTGGACGGCCTCGTAATTGTGTTCGAGTGGCCAAAATTTGTATATGTGCTTCTTTTGATATTAACATGGTGGAAGGAAAAAATTTAACTTTTTTATCTGCCCCTGTCAGAAAGTTTGCTTGTAAGCCGACAAAATTATACATTTTTGCAACCAAGATATTACGATCAGGATTAGCAAATATCAGTAAATAATTAAAAATGTTAAATGAAAAATATGTCATTAAAATCCGGGCATTGCTGACCATAAAATAATTTTAAAAAATTAAAGAATGGTTCTTTGTCATACAGTGACATAACGTAGCAAGCTTGTTTAATAAGAATTATTCTTTCATTGTTAGGAACGTTTATATTTTTTAGAGAAGTTTTTCTCCCCTTGGTCTTTTGCAGAATTGCTATTGCAGATCTCATCAGCTACGGGGTTGGTGCTGTTGCCATTCAACAGTTCTTGTAATTGACTAGAATTTGAAGAACTCTGCAACATTGCTGGAAAAATAAGATAACTGATGTTCATAAAAAAAATACTGTTAACACATTTAACTGAATAAAAGTTAATTAACCTTTGCCATTAAGACTATGGCGATTTTACTCAAATGCTTAAAAAATAGTTTCTATTATCGTCAGAAAAGGTATTATTTAACAGTCAGATGTTCTTAGAAGTACAAAGTATGATGTTAAAAAGTAAAAATTGTTTTCAATATTCTCTAATTACGTTTAATTTGTAGCAGCAAAGAAAATACAAATACCACAGTAAAATATGACGAGAACTGTTCGTTACATGTGAAATGTTTTGAAGTTTCCTAGTATTGTTGGAACAACTCATTCTTTCGTATCAAATCATCATTGCATCTACTGAAATATGTTAGTTGTATTTTTTTTAGTAATTGTATTACATTTAAATATGTGAATGGAATAACTGGTAACAGACACATCACAAGATCTGCTGATCTTCGTTGTATTCGAAACAAGAGAAAGTTGTATAAATGATATTACTTTGTTAATTTTTCTGATCAATTTTATCATCCTTAATATTTTAATTATAATTTTTTTTTTTTTTGCGTGAGTTTTGCCTAACTGATCTATTTTGTCAGTACTGCTACTAATAATTTCATTCCTTGATTATCACGAAAGAAAGTGATTTTTGTCTACTACACATCTGCTTTTTCAAGATTAGTACATTAATACATTCAGACCTACCAACCAATATTACTTAGTTCTTCTCATGTAATGCCAATTTTCTCTTAACATAAAATTTATAAAACATGAAATGTAACCCGTCAGTGATCTAGTACATGTTTCAGATAATATTGCTTGGCACACTAGAATGTAATCAGGCAAGAGTCGATCTGTGACATAACGTTGATGTTTATTGAATTGAATTAAATTTAATGGAGGGGAGCACTATGGCCCAGCACTACGACCTGTTAAGATCTATTACGCTGAGTCCACACCTGTGGAGTAACGGTTAGCGCGTCTAGCCGCGAAACCAGGTGGCCCGGGTTCGATTCCCGGTTGGGGCAAGTTACCTGGTTGAGGTTTTTCTGGGGTTTTCCCTCAACCCAATATGAGCAAATGCTGGGTAACTTTCGATGTTGGATCCCAGACTCATTTCACTGGCATTATCACCTTCATCTCATTCAGACGCTAAATAACCTAAGCTGTTGAAAAAGCGTCGTAAAATAACCTAGTAAAATAATAGTTATTTATGGTACTTGTGAGGTAAGTGCATCTTTATTGCACGAGTGGAAAGATTTAAGCACGAGGCGTCAGCCGAGTGCTTAAATTACACGAGTGCAATAAAGATCACGCTCACAAGTACCATACGTAATTTTATCCATGACCATAACGAAAAATTATGTTTTATAAAGGAAAATATGTTGAAAATAAGTCCTCATGTAATCACATACCATGGCATGGATTTTAGAATCAATACGTATACTAGGTAGGTCATGATGTAGGAGGCCATGATTAGTGAAGAATGGTATCTAAGGCGTAGGATAAATAACAAATTATAATTAATTATATAATTGTAATATATATTTTTTCACTTTAAACGTGTATTTTCGTCTTTTTGAAGTTTCAGGGATTATTTAGAAGTGTTCACGGAACTAATGTGATTAAAATAATTTCACATTTTACTTCTGTAAACTTATGAGGAATATTAAAACTTAAATAATCATCTTGTCTGTTTAGCTCAGTTGGCTAACGCGTTAAAATTTAAAAATCCTATAAACTCAACTTCGTAGGTTCAAGTCTCCTCGCCTCCCAAAAGGTAAATTATTCTTCTTCTTTCTTTCTTTTGTGGGCTCTTCCACTCTTCAGCGGTTGCCCTGAATTCCCTTCCGCCATCCTTCTCGATCCCTCCAATCCTCCTCCTGCATATGTCGGTCCTTCATCATTTGCATGACACCGACTTTCCATGTTTTTCTTGGTCTCGCACGCTTCCTCCTTCCCCGAGGTGACCATTCCAGAATAATCTTTGGCCATCTTCCTTCTTTCATCCTTTTTACGTGGCCATACCATAGAAGGGTTCGCTTCTCGATTCTTTCAATTACCGACTCTTCCATCTCCATCATTTGCCTCACATCCTCATTCCTTCTCCTTTCCAATCTGGATACTCTAGCAGCTCTTCTTACTCTCTCCATCTCCGTCGCTTGTATCTTACACTTCTGACGTTCAACAAGTGCCCATCCCTCTGCCCCGTATGTTAGTATAGATTCAACTATAGTTTGTAGAATTCTTTTCTTCATTTGTTTGGAAATGGATCTACTCCACAGTACCCCATTCAGCATCTTTATTGCCCTTCTTGCCTGTTGCACTCTGTGATCTACATCTGCTTCACAGCTCCCAGACTCGTGGATAATAGACCCCAAATACTTAAAATGTCTCACAGATTTAATTGTTCCTTGCGGTAGGATAATATCTCTTCCACTATTGCCCACAACGAGGTATTCAGTTTTATTCATATTAATGCAAAGACCTCCTATATCAAAGGCTTCCATCAACCTCCTCAACATGAACTTAGCATCTTCACGACACTGAGCAATTAATACCTGGTCGTCTGCAAATAGGAGAGAATGTATTGTTTCATGTCCAATTGGAACTCCCATACCTTTACACGATCGATTCCATCTCTCTAAGACTTGCTGAATATATATTTTGAAGAGGGATGGGGACATTCCACATCCTTGCCTCAGACCCTTTGTTGTTGTTGTAAATTATTACAAAATTTTAAAAAGATGCATATTAGATATGGATGTAATGTACAAATTACGACGTAGCAGATAGAGAAAAGAGAAGGAGATTGAGTGTATTCATATTTAAGAAATGATGATAAAGAAGTAGAGGTAGTGACATCTAGTAACTAATATATTAACTTCTTGAGTAATAGTTCAATGGAAAAGTATACGTGTGTACCCGGGTACTAGGAAAATACTAATGAACTGTGAGATAAAGTTCAAACTGTGAGGTAAAGTCTTTATCTCACTAGTGAAATAAAGTAATGTTGAATAAAAGCCTACTTTACAAACGCAAAAGTATTTAGTAAAGGCATGTTTTTCGTTATGGTCATGGATAAAATAAATAAATCTATTGCACTGACCCTCGGGTGACGCATTCTCAACCACACTGGCTGACCACACTAAGATTCTCTGTGTGCCCAGGTTTCGAGCAGGCAACCCTCTCGTCCTTAGGCCAGCACCCTCCATGCGTCGCCAGCCGGCGTTAGGTGAATGCTACAGAATGAAAACGAAATGGAGAAATGGTGATGAAATGATGTAAGTGCCTAATTTGGGGAAAAATGGGAGAACCCCGGGAAAAACCCCAACTGCGACCTTGTCCTCCACAAATGTCACTATGGGATTTTTTCATTGAAAAAAATCCATAGTGACACTTGTGGCCTGACCGGGAATCGAACCTGGGTCACCTGTGTGACAGTCTGAAAGTCTGACCATTCAGCCACCGCAGAGGTTACGATGGTGTTTAGGTAAAAGGGTTTCTGAAAGGATTTTTCAGAAACAAAAAACATTTAAATTTTAACACTGTTATGGTGGTTAGTAGTGGTCTATAATATGATGCAATTTTCATTCTTGGAATTTTTTTTTAAGGGTAGGGTCCTTAACTTGCAACATTCGCCCTGACTCTACAAGCATGCTCATAGATGTTGCTAGTGTAAAAAAAAAATAGGCCACTTGGTTTGTCAGAGACTATCCAGAGAGTACCACAGTTGATGAAACCAAATTATACTCGAGGTAATGATCAGTCAATCTTCTTATGTATCCAGCTACTTGCTGACAACATAAAGTCCACTGTAGTCTATTCAGTTGTTAACAATTAAAGTTTTTTCATATACCGTCAATGCTTATCCATTTAACAAATTTATTGGTTTTACAATAATTTTTTACATTTATTTGATTTGAAACGTGAGGGTTCCCAAGCTTTCACTGCCGCATAGTGATGTTTTAACCTTGCCATATGTCTAATTACTTCCATAGAGTGTTATGTTAAATGGTTTATTTATTTGTATTGCATACACATGTACCAATCCCATACATATGGGCATAAATCTTTTCTGAAGATGGCTTAATAAAGCCGAAAACGTTTAAAATCAAATAAATGTAACAAATTATTGTAAAACCAATAAATCTGTTAAATGGATAAGCATTGACGGTATATGAAAAAACTTTAATTGTTAATGTGTTAGCTTATCGGCCCCATCATGCCTTTTAAATTTATTCAGTTGTTTTTCACGAGAAATGAGGGATATTTTGATCTGTGTTCATTATAGATGCCTGTTGCTAGTAGCCGGAGTTGGGGTGTAGTCAATATATACTGCAGGGCTGTGTCTTCTGCAACTGGTACTGATGATTTTAATTTACTTCTTTTGTGATTTATGGATGGACAGTATAGAAGAATGTGTTCCAGATCTTTATCATGATTATTACACCACAGACAAGTAGGATTATCAGAAATGTGAAATCGGTGTAGGTATAATTGTGTGGCAATGTGACCTGTTCTGGCTCTTGTTAAAAATGTTTGAATATGTCTGGGCAAGTTTTTGTACATTTCCAGGTCATTTGGTTTCTTTTATACAGACTGTAAAATTCGAAAATTTTCTCGGGCTTCCAGCCAGGTCATAAGTTGGTGATCCACCGACATTTCGAGGATGTTCATCTTCCTCATCTTCAGGGTTAAGTGATATCATTTAACCCTGAAGATGAGGAAGATGAACATCCTCGAAATGTCGGTGGATCACCAACTTATGACCTGGCTGGAAGCCCGAGAAAATTTCGAATTATCACGTCTCCAGGAAAGCTTCAGTAGTTATTTGAGACTAAAATTTTTCCTTTGTCAGAAGAGAGCCAATTGTTGATCCATAGGTTTGTAAAATGAGACTTTACTGAAGCAAAAACATTGGATAGAGATATCACTTGAAGAGATCTTGGTTGCAAATATGTTGCCTGTTTTGCAATATTATCGACTTTCTCGTTTCCAGGTATACGACAGAAGGCAAGAGTTACTAACACATCACTCACCTTAAAGATAGTAATCAAACAATAATAACAGAAAATGCTAAAAAGGCAGAACTCATGATGATGATGATGATGATGATGATGATGATGATGATGATGATGATGATAGTGGAGAATTGTTAGAATGTCACAGGTGAACTGGAGTACACAGAGAAAACCCCTGTGTTGCCTGGACCATAGACTTGCCCAACACAACTCATAAATTCAGGTTGGATCAACTGGAATTTGAACACAGGCCCCATGGCTTATACGCTCAATGCACTAGCAGTGAGTCACTATAGTGGTTATTTGTGCAAATATATAAACACTTTCGTATTTCCAGTTTTCCTTGAGGGTTCCCAAGTTCTGTATGCATCATAATATTTACATACAGCACTGCCACTTTCTTTTCTTTAATTATGATTTAATTCTACCAGCAGCGGATTTTCAGGAAGACCGTGCCTCTCCTAATATTTTACCAGAGCACAATATGGCAGTAATAATTCCAACTGAATTAAGATCAGCAAATGACGAACATTTTTCCTTTTATATTAATTTTACTATTCACTACGACTAAGATGTAAGTTACGTAAAGTCGACCACATTCATTTGGTGATGCCTGCTCGCTATACTGTAGATAGTACAAATAATTCGTACTGAAAAATAACAGATAGCGCTGTAACCTGTATAGTCGACATCTAGCAGTCTGCTGTGTCTATGTGAGAGCGGGAGAGAGGAGTCGGCTACATGACTCTACTCCCCGGTAACCATGACAACAGCAGTTCAACCAATAAGATAGCTGTTAGCGGAGTGTTTAAACTTCACTAGAATGCGTGAGGGGAGCCGATTTGGAGACGTCCTACCCACCGCTGACAGCTGTACTGCTTATAGTCACGGCCGGTTTCGGCTGTATTGGGAAGCTCTCTCTCTTTCTCTCTTCTTGGTTTTAGAAAATTGAGTCACGTGTTGTTAGTTTTCTCTCCCTGCATAAAAGTTTTAATTTATGTTGTTAGATTTTTCTCTTGTCTGCGGGTGTTCCTGTTATTTTATTCTTTTGTGTTACGAGATATATTTATTTATACAGTATTTTAAATATATCGAGAGTTTAGAACAAATGCAGATTTGTCTCTAGCTTCTTCTAGCAGCAGTTGTTCAGTATATTGTGACCTAATTGATCGGTTTGCTAAGAAAGAGGATCATCGAGTGAATTTGCTGTAAAATTAGACTATGTAATAGTAATGAGCAAGTCCCGGATTCTTAGGTTCGAATCAATTTTGTTGCTATTTCGTTACTCTCGAAATATTGCTTTTCTTATTCGTTTTATGTAGCAAAGAGTAACATTCTTAAATTCAGTATGACCTAAAAAGACCTAATTCGTAAATTAGGACATAGTGTCCTAAAGAGAGTCAATCTTTACCAAGCTGTTGTAATATATTAACAGTATGTTGTTTATTTTTATTTATTTTTTTCCCCATAAAATCATATAAATTCCTAAACATAAGATTTAAAATCCGAAAACATAAATTGGAAAATCTAATTTTAGTTTCTTAAAACCTATAAATTCTGTGCTTGGTACTGAGGTACGTCACAGGCCTTATATTTTTATATTCTCATCAGTCACGTCTTGGCCTCCTCAACTTTCAAACACACCGTCCGCTACTGAATTCTACTAATACTAACATAGACATCAGCCTGAATGGCACAGTCGTTAGTGCTGGCCACCTGTGCCCGAGGTTGAGGGGCTTCGATCCCGGTCCAAGTCAATGGCATTTAAGTGTACTTAAATGCGACAGGCTCATGTTAGTAGATTTACTGGCATGTAAAAGAACTTCTGTGGGACAAAATTCCGGCATACCGGCGACGCTGATATAAACTTGGCAGTTGTGAACGTTCGTTAGATAAAACATAATTTAAAATTACTAACATAATCATTTGTACAGTGCTAATTAATGTAATTCGTTCTCTTTTTAATAAAATCTGACCATAACATGACTGTAGTTTCCCTTTGATGCAACATAATATGTTTCGGAATTAATTATTTACTTTTATTCTAAATGATTTCCTATGTTTTCGTAGCATTTGTCTTAATGTTTTCTTTTTCCTTTCAAATTGTCACGCAATTGTTTTTAATGATTATTCTTTATGAATTGATTAGTAGGCCGATCTATCGAACCCTTATTTAGGGTGGCTTTTGTTAATACAAATTATCTATAATTACAAATACAGGGTAGAAGTGAAATAACTCTGCAGATCGAAAGGGATGATAGGGTACTGTACACTTATATGATTAGGAAACCTATATTACCTTTTGTGATTAAGTACATGATTAATTAGAAAATTAAGTTGGAAGTTTCAGCAGTCTGGGAACATCGCCGCTAACACACTGCTCTTTCTTCTCGTAATACAGGAGGTCAACGAACTCAGATCTGTCTGCCTAGGTAAACCTCCCCCTCTGTGACTAGAACATTGCAATCTCTTACATTGTTCAGTGGCTTGAAATTAGTGGTTTTTTTAAATTAAATTTACACGAAAACCGTCCTCACTGTGAAAATATGTCAGAGGGATAAATGATTTTTTATTAGATTTTCTATCGACGTGGACAAAAATCACGAACTTACTCATAATAGTTGCCGAATAAAATTGTGTTGAACCTTTGGGAAAAACCTTTTTGTCTGAGAAAACTATGAATTTTCCACCAATATGCTATTACACTTTTTTGTTACATACAACATGAGCTATCCACTCTGAAAATCTCCAAGGTTATTTCACATCCACTCTATATATTCAAATATTAACTTTTAATTTATTCAGTCACCCTCGGTAGCATAGTCGGTATAGCGCTAGCCTTCTGTGCTCGAGGTTGCTCAACCCCAGCTGAGGTCAATGGCATTTAAGTGTGTTTAAATGCAGCAGGCTCATGTCAGTAGATTTACTGGCATGTAAAAGAACTTCTGCAGGACAAAATTCCGGCAAATCGGCGATACTGATATAACCTCTGCAGTTGTGAGTGTCGTTAAATAAAGCATATATATTTTTTTAATCTACTGAATGATCCTTTGGATTTACAAGTAGACTGAATCGTTTAGATACCCTAAAATGGGCAGCTGTTTCGTTTGGGATTATGCGTCTAAATGAATACTGCATGAACAATTAATTTAAAGAAATATGTAGAGTATAACCTAGATAATGAGATGTTACAGCATTGGTACCCTGTATAATAATACGTTTTTGAAAATAATCTCACTCTAAAAAGCAGAAAATCAAAACCACAAAGAAATGTTTGAAGGAACAAAAGATAAAATTTTGCAGTGGTATAGGATCACCATGTCCCTCGCCGTGGCGTCGCGATCTAAGGCATCCTGCCTAGGACTCATGTTACGGAATGCACGCTGGTTCGAGTCCTCATGGGGGAAGAAATGTTCTCATGAAATTTCGGCCAGTGTATGGGACCGATGCTCACCCAGCATCGTGATGTACTTCGGGAGCTACGATAGGTAACGAAATCTGGTTACGAATATCAGCTATAAGGCTGGGAGGATCATCGTGCTAACCACACGATACCTGCATTCTGGTTGGATGATCGTTCACCTCTGCTTCGGCATGTGGGCGTGAGGCCGGCTGGTCGGTCTGGGCCCTTCACGGGCTGTAGCACTACGGATTATTATTATTATTATTATTATTATTATTATATTATTATTATTATTATTATTATTATAGGATCACCATGGAATGTAAACAAAAGTAGCACATGTTTTAGAACTACGTGCTCAGAAAATGTCACTGGACCAACTCTAGCTGACACCATTTTAGGTCGAAAAAATAGAGCATGCACTTGAGCTAATATAAAAAAGTCTGTTTCTCTCTGCGTTTTTATGGCCACAGTTACTTAGAAGTAATTTTTGGAAATATTTTGCTACAGATCCGAATGTATTAACGGTCTGAACGTTGTGGTAATTATGCAGTGAAATGTGTTTGACTTTATTTATTATTATCAAAGACATTTTTAATGGCAAGCTAGTAAGATTGTTAATAATATGAAATGGTATTCTTGGAAAAGCAGTTGTATCAAATTACCCCAGTGTTGCATTCCTGCATTCCATTTTGTTATTTCTGTTGGAGAATCGTGAGTTTTCCAAGTTATGCTGGGATCGTAATTTTTTTTTTTATCATTGAGCGTGTTTAGTGTGCATGGTTGTGATGTCTTGTATTTATGTTTGAAAGTTATGGAATATGTTATTCAGTGACTTTATTTCCTGGTTTTTCACTTCAAAGTTTTTTTTTTTTCTTCAAATTGTTATTTAAGTAGCAGGACATGTTTCTAATAAATACCCAAAAGGTGATTCAAGAGTTATTTCTTTCTCATTTATTTACTTATATTAGGGTTGCCATATTTAAGAGGCGAAAATCCTGGACATTTTGCTTTTATCTTTAAAGTGTGCAAAATGAACAAGGGACAAGATACATTAATTTCCTTGCTTTAGATCAGTCATGTCAACTGATGCCCATAGGTGCAAGCGCGCGCTTTAGAGCTCAGGAGAGCCTGAGCGCTTTACAGCGGAAAGGAAAGAGACAGATGAAAGAGGTAGTATATGCCGCTTGGTCGAGGTATATTCAGGGATGTCCAGCACTGATTCAGTAGATAAAGGGAAGAGAACTTATTAAAACTGTATCCACGTTAAATTTTATATTTGTCTGAGAAGTATAAGTGCATTATAAGAATGTAAGTTTTAATTTTAGTGCTCATTTTTCACAAGTTTGATTTTTTTATTCAAAAGAAATATTTTCTTTATAGAAAAGTGAAATTTTCAGGTATAGGCCTATTTATTTAGTAGCCTTAGAGAATGTTTTCGTAAATCTAATATACCATAAATTGAAGATAGTGTATTGAAAATTTTGAAAATATTCGCATGGAAATGGTTTGTAAGGAAATGAATTAACAAAGCAACTACTGCTACATCATAAGCAAAAGATACGTGCCCATGTGTTGTAAAAATGTCAGCTGTATTGCTTCAGCACATTTCGAGAAAATAATTTAATATTCTGATGATAGGAAGTTGCTCACTAATATCACCTTAAAAGCATAATGCGATAAGAGTTTTGTTATGGAATATTAGTTACACTTAAAACATATACAGCACCTAGGTAACTTTGCTTTGTACTGTAATATTGTTTTGATTAGTTTTTTGATTACTTTCATAAGGCTAAAGGTACCATCAATATCAATTCCAACTTATCATGTCATATTCAGTCTCTTTCTTTGGGATATCATTTTCTTTATGAATGATGTGTTTCATTCACTTAGTACAGTATAGCTGTACTACTATGGAATTTATGTGAATATTCCTTCTTAACTCTTTATTATGTTATTAACGTTTAAAACACAACTGCAATATTAAGAAATCGGTGTTAGTACTTTTGTTTTACAGACAATATAGATAATATCAAACAGAAAGAAGCCATATAAAAATAACGACATAAAATTTCACGTTCCATTTGAAGTTTGTGCACCACTGTTTTCTTAATCCAACAGGCTGCTTATTCATATACACAACCCTTCCTCTTCCCATACTTAGTGCTTGCTGCCCGCGCACGACTTCAAGGTCAGAAAAATGCGCTTGCTTTGACATCACTGCCTTAGATGGTGTAGTAAATATTCTGTAAAATAACTTAAAGTTTGAAGAAAAAAGGGCTTTATATAGGCTATACTGTTACAAACAAAGAAAAAATGGAACAACTGGATAATACGCACGGCAGACCAATATCAATAGTCGACTCTACTCGCTGGCCACTAGTCACCGGGCCGTACCGAGCCGTATCAAACAAAATATAATCGAAATGGTGGTAGTCAAATTCGCGACTATATTCTTAAATAATTCACTCCATTAGTCTAGTTCAAGGTTTTATGTAGTACAACGGCGGTTTTTTGAATGCATTAAAAGAAAATGAAGATGTAATAAGATAATAAACTAGGTTATCACAAGGAAATTAACAGGAAAAAAGGTGTGTTTCACGGAATACAATTAAAATGACGGAAAGTAAATTTCCGGTTAATGTTCGCCAAAGCGTAAAGTACGTAATTATGACGGCGTTGCTGTTTTATTTCTGGCCTATCGAAAAATTCCTAGCCTTTTACGAAAAAAAATTTAAGGACCATGAAATTATTCACCGCTTTCATTATAAGCCTATTATTTTTTAACAATATTACGAATCAAAAACTGTCATATTATATAATTTTAACTACTACATGGACGAATCAAATCAAGCTAACCTAACCAAAGCTAACCTAACCTAACCAAAGCTAAGCTAACCTAACCAAAACTAATCTAACCTAACCAAAGCTAATCTAACCTAACCAAAGCTAATCTAATCTAACCTAACCTAAGCTAACCTAACCTAATCTAAGCTAACATAACATAACCTTCGTAAATGCAAGGCCTGTAACCGGAGCAAGAAGGGATCTCAATCATTTAATCTGCAAGTACACGCAAAAATAAATTCAAGTAAGGATCACGCTCCCACTGCATGAGAGGTCCGCGCATGCGCTACAGCAAAACTGTTTCTGTCCCGAGCCTCTCATCTAAGGCACTCGTCATAATTTACTCGCAATATTTACGCAAATACACATTGTCGCTAACAGTGGTGCTATCTCTCAATAATGTTCAGAACGAAGGAGGTAGACAGAGAGAGAAAAAATTTCTCCCGCCAACTACGCCACACACCAACGTCGTGTTATGTTGGTGACATTGTGTATTTACTTAAATTTGGTGGTAAACGTAACGGCACGGTTCAAAGTGGCCGTGCTAATTCTCCAGTATAGCGGAAAAAATATTAAAATTATTTATTGATATACAAATTTTTCCGTAGCATATAATACAAAATATTTTTCCATCTCATAATTTCCTATTTTATAAATCAGTATTTTCAATTGTTGCCAAGCTGGTACAATTGGTAATCTAATAACAGGATTTGCCAACAAAAATCGTAATATTCTTCTTGACATTGTTGTGGACAGCAGTTCTAAAATTAGCAAGGAATTTGGTGAAAGGCAATATTGTTACATAGAAGGAACTTCAAATACCAAACTCCGAAGCAAGAGGGAGATAGAACAAAAAGTAATAGTGATTTGTTTCATTCACTATGAACCTCGTTGAATCGTGAACCTAAATCTAAGTTTGTGTGTGTTCAAGTTCTTTATTTTTAAGCCTTCTGAGCTGTTGTACCCAAAAATTGAAGAGAATAAAATCGTGTGAAAAGAAAGAAAACACATCACTGAAAACCGGGACATTTATGCATCTCCAGAATTATTTTCGGGATGCCGGGATGGTACAGTCCCGGAAAATCTGGGACATATGACAACTCTAACAAGTAGTGTTAAAAAATTATTTGTACGCTATGTTTCAGAATAACTGTACCTTTATTTTCAAATACGATGGAGGGCATGTAATTAAACAGCATAACAAAAATACAGGTTGCCAGGCGACGGTAGAAAACGAATGAGGTGTATAAACAATTGAATGCTCTTTCATATTTAAGTATAAAAATATAGGGGTGCTGCAGCGAATAGGGATTATAAAGAATGGACACTGAGCGAATTTGCCTGTGTTTTGTTTCTCTGTGCGCCAGCATTTAGTTCTACTTTCAAGCGCTAGAGTTTAGTGTAATCGAGCATAGGCTAAGATAATAATTGAGAATAGAGTTGAGACACAGGATTCTAACATCGCCTACCTTATTGCATAATCCAGTAACGCTTGCTTCAAATAAATTCAAGTTAACAGCTTTTCCTTATTTCTCAGTGACAAACTAGTTGTAATAATAATATTTTATATTTCAGATATAATAAATTATATTATCAAATAATATAATACATTATAAAATTAAGTATCAAATTCGTTTAATATTTGTATATAATATAATATAGGTATATGGTTTTACTTCTCGTAAGAGTTTTGTTTTTCCATTTTCAGTGCTATCAAATCATTACATATTTTAATTGTTGTTGGGGGTCACCGTCTCAACTCTCATTATAAAGGAACTCTAGAGTCTAGACATTACAGTTAATGACGGATTTATTTTATTTGAGTGTGATGTCAGCGCCAACTCTAGGGAGAAAGCAGAATCTCACGCTCTAGCTGGCTTGAAGGTCATTGAAATCAGTCCGGCTACATCAAAGGTACCGACGCGAAGTGTCCATTCTTTATAATCCCTACTCGCTGGGTGCTGTTTGAAATTTCAAAGTGGGAGTGACTGGGGGTGGGGGTGTGAAATCCAAAATTGAATTAAGCTTGGTTTCAGAACTCCCCCTCAATATCTAAATTGACGTGTTTTTTGTTTAAATTGAATTCAATTTAAATAATTAGTTATTAAATTAAATTATTAATTACAGCACAAAATGGATTAAACTTTTCTCTAGTAGAAAAAATACCAACTTAAGGTGATGCGCTACTGAAAACAATCGAATTTTGACAAGTTTTATCATTATTTTATTTTCGCGCTATAAATGTATGGTTTCATAAATTTTTTATATAATTATTATCTTGATTATAAGTATACTTATATGTTACTTTTTTAATAGTCTGTTAATTGGTAGAAGTTATGTTAATGTACGAGTTATTTTAACCGAAGTTTTAAATTTAATTAGGTCTATCTCAAAAAATAAATATTCTCCTTTCTCAACGACAAGTATACATTTTATTTCTCAGTGGTTAAAGCTAGAGTGATGAAGCTTGGTATACTTTATCATTAATATCTCTCTTGTGAAATGGAGCATTTGATTGGCTGTATTCAGCATAGCCTGTCTTCTTCGGAACAAGGGTTGGGAAGTTCATGAAGAGGTCCACTGTATTTCTGAAGAAGACTCTCACAGAAGAGCAGATATAATAGCAATAAACGGGCAACAACAAAAGGCTATTATCATAGATCCAACTATACGCATGGAGATCAGGTTGATCAGGAAAAGAGGGCCATTTATGAACCTTGTATTCCCTACCTTAGTGCCAAGTATAACATCCCTCTCTTCAATTGGTCAGTGACAGGTTTATTTTTTGGTGCTCGGAGTTCTTTACCAAAATTTACATATCATTTTTTAAAACAATTATCAATATCATCTTTTGAAATTCAAAAAATCATCTCGCAAATTCTTAAAGATTCCCTGCAGATATACAATTTCATTTATACCACTCAGAAGGCCTTAATTAAGGATATGCTAATTTTAAATAAAATCTTTTTTTATCAGTATAATTTAGTCATCTTCTAAGATTTTATTTTACAATTGATAATCAATGGTGCTTAATTATTACATTTTATTTTTATAACACTATTCATATTTAATTAATTGTATTTGTTTGCTATTCATTTCCGGATCCTCGTGGTCATCCTTAATTAAGGCCGGATGAGTTTCTCTCTCTCTCTCTCTCTCTTTTATTAATGCTTGAACATGGAAAAAAAATTACAAATGAACAAATTAGAGTCGGGCATTACTTACTAATGCTCCAGTATACAACTTGCTGTGTTAGGTTAAAAAAATGAGATTTAAAAAACAATTTTTTTTTTTTTTTTAGAAGTAGTATTTTCACTAAGTATAACCAAGAATTGTATTCTCTTTATGAAGATGTGGAAGTCTCTAAATACATAATGTTAACCAGGCTAAGATGGGCAGGACACCTGATAAGGAAGGAAGAGGCAGAGATCCCAAAGAGAGTAATGCTAACACAGCCGGATGGGACAAGAAGGAAAGGAAGGCCGAGAACGAGATGGATTCATGGAGTGGATGGTGATGCCAGAGCTCTTGGGGTGAGAAATTGGAGGATGGTAGCTTTGGATCGCGATGGCTGGAGACGAGTCCTTGAGGAAGCCAAGACTCAGCAATGAGTTGTAGAGCTACTGATGATGATGATTTTCACTAAGAATATTTAGAAAAAGCAAAATGAATTTAATTTTTAAATTATTTACGAGAACAGATTGAAATTTACAATGTGTAATTATGATATTCATATGTATATTCAGTATTTTTTAAATTTCAGTAGCGCATCGCCTTAAATATCATGAGTGATGTGGTCTTTCCTGGTTCGTGAGAGAAATATTGAGGAAACGGCTATTTTCTCCATGCATGACCATCAAATGAGTGGATATATTATAAATTTTCTGCAGAATAATCCTACAGCATTCAGCATTTCAATGGAAACTAGAGTATACTATAGTACTCACTGTGAGTATCACGTGATACGGTTGACGACACAAACAGTGGGATAGACATCTAAGTGGACATGGATAATGATAGTGATATTGAAACAGGTAAGTTAAATATAGGTACGTAATATGATAAATCCTAGTAGTTATTTTATGAGATTCAATAATATTGTAATACACAATGTTATTATCATTGCAGGTGAAGACTATGACAGGCAGGAAGGCATTCCACCATCTAGCTCCCCAGAATATGCCTCTACTTCCAGCTATATAACTCACGTTACATTCAGACACATTTATGAACTTATTAGATATAGTAAAACAAAAAATAAAGAACGTTTTTCGGCTTCATTTCATTTTATTTCATTTAATGTTCTGCCCAAGGGCAGGTCTTCCACTTCTGCCTTTCTCTTCCTTTCTTCATATGATCCATATATCTTCTACCCCGAACTCTTCTCCCGTTCACCATTCCTTCCAATGCATCCTTCAGTAGACAGTTTCTTCTCAGGCAGTGACCCAACCAATTCCTTTTCCTGATCAGTTTCAGTATCATTCTTTCTTCACTCTTTCCAACACAGCTTCATTTCTTATTCTGTCTGTCCACTTCACACGTTCCGTTCTTCTCCATATCCACATTTCAAATGCTCCTATTCACTTCACTTTGTCGTAATGTCTATGTTTCTGCCCTATACAATGTCACACTCCATACAAAGCACTTCACTAGTCTCTTCCTTAGATCTTTTTCCAGAGGTCTGCAGAAGATCTCCTTTTTCTATTAAAAGCTTTTTTTGTCATTGCTATCCTCCTTTTGACTTCCTGGTAGCAGCTCATGTTACTGCTTATAGTACACCCCAAGTATTTGAAGCTGTCCACTTGCTCTACTGCCTCATTTAGAATTCGCAAGTTTACCTTATTTATTGCATTTAGGAACATTCTTTGTGGCAGTAACCATAATCGGGAATATAATTAATTATTTGTGATTTATTGATGAAATAGTTGTACTAACTCATGTTACACAAAAGTAAAAAAAAAAGGTAAAGGTATCCCTGTAACATGCCATGAAGGCACTTGGGGGGGCATGGAGGTAGAGCCCCATGTTTTCCATGACCTCGGCACTAGAATGAGGTGGTGTGGTCGGCACCACGCTCTGACCGCCTTTTACCCCTGGGAAAGATCCGGTACTCAATTTTATAGGAGGCTGAGTGAACCTCGGGGCCATTCTGAAAGTTTGGCAATGAGTACATTTTAAAATTCTTTTTCAGAACGAAAAGCTACATTTGTTCAGATCAAATTTCTACACAGCTAAAGGATAAAACTTTCTTTCAATAATTTATTAACCTAATACACTGCTGTCGTAAAATGACTGAACATATTGGGTAGTTCTTTCCTAAATGACAGCATTTGCTCGAGTCCTTTATCCTGTCGTGTGGGGCAAAGATCCGAATGCGGGACTTCGCCCCATTGGTCGTATTGAATATTTAGTGTGTTAGGTACTATAATAAACTAGTACTCTAACTTCAACCATAGATCTGTTTTTTGAACAATTACTATAAACACTAAGATATTTTGCAGAAGTTACTAGAGAAAAACGTAAAGATTAATTGTTTAGTCCTACAGAATTTATGTTATGATAACAGTGGTTATTAGAGAAGAAAAATTTGCTCAGGGATCGAATCCTGGTCCTTGGTTCTACATACCAAGTGCTCTAATCATTGAGCTACGCCGAAGTTCAATCCACAGCACCGGATCAAATCTCCCTCCTCTAGTGTCGGTGCGCTTGGTAGGTAAAACCAAGGACCTAGGTTCGATCCCTGGCACCAGAACGAATTTTTCTCCTGTAATAACCATCATAATATACGAGAATGTGATGGAACAAGTAATACAACTTTTCGATGAGGTTATATCAAAGAGAAAATCTGCCAAAACGTCAAATGTAGAAGAATATACCTTAAGAAAAGGTTTCAAAAAGGATTCGGTGTTTCTTCACTTGATTCAATCAGACATACATTTAATGAGAGATAAAGAAAATGAATTGAAAGAGTACTGCAGAAATTTAAATTTGTGATTTTATGGCCTGACACTTGAAACACCTCGTTAGTTGGCACACCAGCACGATGTCCGAAACAATATTTCTCATTGATTCAACGACAAAAGACAGATGGCTGTCGTCAACTCAGCTATATTGTTTAACTTATGGCATGGCACAGATCAAATACTGGAATTCAGTAACACCAGAGTAAACATTTTTTTTTTTTTTTTTTATATAATTCGACCCAAATAATGTCCATAGTGACATTCGTATTTTGTTATTTATAAACATTTGTTTTCCATACTTAAACAATTTTGTAAGTTTATGTAGTAAGTATAATGTTTGTTTTGGGATCGTTTTCCTTTGTTTTGCGGATCTTTACCCAATAGCTGGGGCAAAGATTCCATTTGTTGTATCTAATTTAAATTGCTATAAATCTAATACAAATGACAAATACAATTTCCACGACTTTACAAAAGTTAAAGAAAACTATAAGGTATATTCAACCATCAAAAACAGATTAAAATAATGAATAATATGATTTAGAGGAACAATAATCATATAAATCGCGTTCTTTACCCCTTGTTACTCTAATGATGTATTTTTCACATTGTTTTAATTACACCAGTACTGTAGTTGTATTTATATTTCTGAATATTGCATAAATTTTCTGTAGTTGTAAACATATTTTAACACGTGTCTTCAATTACATCTATTTAATAGACTTCCGCGTTTACGTTACTGTTGAAGGAGGTCGTTGCCCTTACGGGATTTCGTTATAATAAATTATTATTATTATTATTATTATTATTATTATTATTATTATCTCATGACGTATTAAGCCTGGTGGCCTGTTACGATCTCATTGCATCGCATTATTATTATTATTATTATTATTATTATTCTCTTCTTATTACGTATTACACCTCGTGGCCTGATACGATCTCATTGCATCGCATTATTATTATTATTATTATTATTATTATTATTATTATTATTCTCTTCTTATTACGTATTAAACCTGGTGGCCTGATACGATCTCATTGCATTATTATTATCATCATCATCATCATCATCATCATCATCATCTCCTTAACACGTATTAAGCCTGGTGACCTGTTATGACCTCATTCCATCGCATTATTATTATTATTATTATTATTATTATTATTATTATTCTCTTCTTATTACGTATTAAACCTGGTGGCCTGATACGATCTCATTGCATTATTATTATTATTATTATTATTATTATTATTATTATTATCATCATCATCATCATCTCCTTAACACGTATTAAGCCTGGTGACCTGTTACGACCTCATTCCATCGCATTGTTATTATTATTATTATTATTATTATTATTATTATTATTATTATTATTATTATTATTAGCTATTATTATCTGTTCGATAAGTAACGTACTAAATGCTCTCTGACAGAAGAAAGAGACATAGGTATAGTTACACTTTTGAGCTAGGTTAGTAATTTTATTGCATAATTTATATACTGAGAAGTTACAAAGAAAGACAGCAGTTTTCACTTGGCTTCACAGTGGACTCGGGAAGTTGAGACTGATAGCGTAAGGACGGGAAATATCGTGTCCGCACACGAGGTCAACGAATGTTATCAGAGAGTCGCGGTAGTATTCTAATCTCTACAATTTCGACATTTGCGCTTATGCCTTAAGATACAGGAAGTAATAGAAATGCCTTTATGGGATAGCCATAACACA
Source organism: Periplaneta americana (assembly GCF_040183065.1). Taxonomy (NCBI): domain Eukaryota; kingdom Metazoa; phylum Arthropoda; class Insecta; order Blattodea; family Blattidae; genus Periplaneta; species Periplaneta americana. The sequence goes on along the minus strand of NC_091123.1, from coordinate 19,022,931 downwards.
CATTGCCGTGTAATAGCATTTTTTACATCAGACATTTCTTCTTAGACCATGATATCGAACTATACAAAGTTGATGTTGATGTTATTTCTTTATTAATTGCTTTATAATGCTGTCGTACAAAAATAAGGTATGAAACACGTTTATAATGTTATACAGATTGTGTTCATCAAAATTATGAAACTCGTTTCCTAATTATTGACTCGTGTAATAAAGTATAATACTATAAACTTGTTTCACACTATACTATTATTGTATGGGCTATTCCATATGAAATCCATCAGTAAAAAACTCGCATTTTTTATACTCTAATTTTTTCCCTATTTATACAAGGTGCTGAGGAGAGTGCATTTTCAAAAATATACTATCGAAAGTCAAACGGTTTTCGTATTATTGAGCGACAAATTTAGCGTATTTTATAAAAACAAGCCTCTTTCAGCGCTCAGAACTCTGGAACCATTTACTGCAGAACATTGAACGGGAGCTCATTTTGAAGCTGACATTTGGTAGGTTATGTTAAGAAGTAGGCCTAATCCTTATTTTTATTGTACACAGAGAGACAGATAATCTGATTTTACTTACTTTTAGGCTTTTTGCCAATTTGTAAAAATGTAAAAAAATATTGAGAAAAAAACCTTGCATTATTAAGAGGGATTCGGCATTGTTTGCTTAGGGGTATGGCAATAAGTTTCGAGGGTATTAAATAGATTATTTTCACACGCCTGGACTTGAACGGTGCAATACCGCACGCACTGGCCGAGAGATGAAGATAAGAGAGTGTTGGTCGTCATTTTACTCCTGTGTTTATGAAAACTATGCGCTACTAGACGAAACATGACGTATTTGTCTCCTGGCCTTACATGTCTTGGCTAGGTCCCGTCTCACAGTCAGCTGGTTAGTTCACGCGCGTACTATTTATTTTCTTTATTGATATTTTCAATACTTTCTTATCAACATACCATCAGTAAAAAATATGTGTTTATTTGTAATTTCAATGCGGAATCTAACTATATATTTTTAAAATATTTTTTCCTTGGCAAAGGCGTCTTAATGAGGAAAAATCTAAATTTCTCCATTTCCATCAAAAGTAAGAAAATCTGTTTATATGTCAATATAAACTTTAATTTCTCAGCGTCAAAATAAACCATGATTTTGATCATTGGGTGAAAAGGGTTTCTGAGCTACAACAGTTTAAAGTTGCTAATTTTATGAAAATACGATAAATTTAAATATTTTTAATTTAAACACTATGAAGTTCTGATGCCTCAAACTTTGCACAAAGCATTGTATCATAGTTGTCTACGTACAAAAAAAGTTTCATTATATTTAGAAATTGTAAGGTCAATTTGAGATGGAATAGCTCGTATGTAGCCTACTCGTATTTTAGTTCATTATATTTTATAATGTTTTTAGTAGTTCTGGTTGAATGGAAGAGAAGGCGTGGAAACCTTAACTCTACCAGATGAATAAATAAATGAATAACCCGTGATTCTGAGGAATAAAATGAGTCCATGAACTTTAACTACTCGTGTTTTCGTATGAACAATATACGAGCGTCTCCTTTAAAGATGGTCACTGTTACAGCGTTGTGTGACAGCGTGGCAGGTGACCCGTCCACTAGGGGCAACAAATTGCATTTATCGGTGCCCTGGCGTCAATGATAACATTTTTAATTTCAAAGAACACGCGATCTTTGGTAATTAATGGAGACAGTTGTAGACGTGTTCTGTTGATGGGCGTCGCCCACATAAATTACTTTCTGCTTCGAATTAAACTAAATACAATTAATTGTACACACACTAAAATCTATTATGTAGTCACAGTTACGGTTCAAGTGGTAACCTATCGCAACCCAATGGCCCAAGACACGAATCTTGGCAAGGAAACAGAAATTATTCTCATGAAATTTCGCGTTCTTATGGTGACGAGGTTTTGAAGAATCGTTGGATGATTGAAGTATAATGGGATACCAGAAGTACGAGAGGAGTAAATGGGAAGATGAGATCAAAGGGAATATAAGAGAAAACATGGAACATAAGGGAAGTACAAGGAGAAGATAATGAAAACGCGAGGAGTAGAAGGAGAACAAGGGGAAAACAAGCGAAACAGCAATACGAGGAAATCAAGATGAAAACGTGAAGAAGGCAAAGAGAATACAAGAAGAATGAAGGGAATACGATGACAATAAGCGGGATAAGGAGAACAAGGGGATACAAGGAGAATAAGGGGAAGACAAAGAGAAGAGGAGAAAGGGGAAGACAAGGAGAACAAGTGAAGGAGGAGGGAAATACGAGAACAAGAGGAATGCAAGGAGAAAGAGAAGACAAGAATTATACTTGACTGCCTCCGTGGTCTGTTGGTCAGCATGCTGGCTTCCAGATCAGGAGGTCTCGGGGTTCGATTCCCGGGCTCAGCTCTCGGTGAATTTTTCTTGAAGAAGAGGAATTCTCTGGGTGTCTAGAGTCTGGAAATTTGTATGAATGTGAGTGTGATTGTGAGTGTACCGAGTTAATATCATTAATTAACCAATCATAAAAAAAAATATAAAAATACACCAGGACTGTCGCTGGGCAGTAACCTGAACACACGTTTCAGTGTCACATTGTTGACAAGTAACTCCATCTGTTAGCACAACCGTAAAGCATCTAATAAAATGCTATAGAGTTACCAACAACGAAAAAAAAGAATTATACAAGGAATTAAGAGGAATACAAGGAGAATAGGGGGAATACATAGAAGAATAAGGACAACGGAAGATATAGAATAATGGGAATACCAAGAAAATACGAGAAGAAAGAGTTGACAAAGCGTATAAGGAGAAAATAAGGATAACAAGGAGAATACAATGAGAACGAGGGGAAATGCGAGGAGAACGTGCGTGTGTATCCAATGCCTACTCACTTCACTTGCGTGAATCCGGTTCCGCATATTGCGGATAGATGGCAGGACTGTGACCCATTTTTAAGTTGCACACCACTTCGGCGAGCCACGCTATGCATGATATAGGATAGATGAGTGTAATTGTAAACAAATGCTGTGAGAAATACAAAACTCAATATAAAAATTTTAATTCGGGGAATATTTAAATTAACATGTTGGCTAACCTACAAAGCAGTTTGGCGCCAAATAGGAGTAACGGCTTAGTTGTGAACGAATGTTTTGTAAGAGTCTACAAAAAAAGTTGAGAAAGAATTTTGCTCCACCTTCATTTTTGGCATTGTAAGTAAACGTACAGTGCTATTTTTTAAGAATATATTGTTTTTATGAGTAATGTATAGTAGTCAACATTTATTACAATGGTTTTGAGATCTCCCATAATCTCAGTTCATTAAATTATGACGTGTTTACATTTGCCCCATACTGTAGTTTTAATTGATTGGAGTAATTGTAAACATGTTTTACTATGGTTACATTTCGTATTTTTCAGTAATCAAAGAGACCCCCACCCAACTACACTGTAGAGGGTTTAGAGAGGGTTGCCACAGATGTGAAAAATAGTAACTACAGTTATCATGAAGCTCAGAAGAGGTGCTGAGTTCCTATATCCGTCATATATCATAGGTTAAAGGAACGAAATGTACCAGTGACCGAAATTGGAGTTGGAAGGAGTACAGCTCTTTCTTCTGAAACAGAACAAAAAATGTCCAGTGTCTGATAGCTCGTGCGAAAATTGGTGTTTGCAGTTACCCCCTCTCAAAGGGGTAAATGTAAACAGGTGGGGTAAATGTAAACTAGCAATTAAAAGATGAAAAAAGTCAACCTTATTATTTTAAAGCCATTTTCAGGGAAAAGAAAGATCTAAAAATAACACAATGTTTCTTCGTCATGCTTACCGTTACTGAGGGTTGTGTAATGTTGAAATATATTTGAAATCAGTGAAAAGTGTTTACAATTATCCTAGTCTACCCTATATCCTATATCTGTGGAGAGTTATGTCGTGTACTAGGGTGAGTGTATGTGTAAGTGTAGTATAGGAAATGCTGAGGATGATGAAGGGAGAAGGGAAAACCAGGTGCCGGCACGTAGCCTGTTTGTGTCGAATAGCACCAAGGGAGTCGCCAGGTTAAGCCCCGTCCGACGGACGAATCACTATCAACAGTGACATATGCATTGCTGAGAGATTTGGGATCTAACCCAGGCATATTGGTACATAATCTAGTGATTAGAAATTGTGTACCGCAATCTCTTCTAATTCCGAAGGTAGAAATTTTACACGAACATTTTTGTCCCCGCCAGAGATCGAACTCGGGCCGGCTAGTCTGGAAGCAGACGCGCTATCATAGTCGGCGGACTATGCAAGGAGAACGGAGGGTTTGCATTCTTGCGTGATGGACAATTCCCAAGTTATCTCTTAGTAGTTTTACGTCAGTAAAAATCAATCTAATATCGAGAAAAACAATCCTACTAGCTGTAGTTGGGCTTTCCACGAAGCAGCGAAGGTGTGTGTCCGGCCCCCTGGGGCTACATCGCGGCCTTGAGATGCTCGGCTTAATTGGCAATCAATAGCTTGACCACTCTTCATATTCATGAGCAATTAAGAAGCTTCTGTGATGAAGTGATAGCCATCAGATTCGCCGCAGGGTCCGCTCATTTTCAATAGAATAGAGGAGGGAGGTCGACGTGCCAGCAACCTCGATTTCAACACTCTCAGCTGTTTCGTTCTCAAGGGAAGGACCACGAACAAGTTGGTGAAAAACACTGCATAGTAGTCACGTCTCAATTGGTTATTTGTATCACTACACAGCTATCTAGTGTCGAAATTAGTGGTAACTAGGGGGGCGAATTTATATGCACTAAAAGACGGCAAAATATGCATTCTTAAAAAAAATAGGCCTACCAATTTACTATCATCTCCCGAAGCCCTGGGAGTACAGTACACTATACCATACTTCATACCAGGATTTATGCCACAGTCGCATTTTGCTACTCGACTTCTAAAAATACAACAAACTTTGAATGTAAATATTATGCAAAAATGCGACAACCACATTGGACTTCAGAAATGAAGATGGTAATGGAGAAAATTAAATCAGAGACGTGTTTGAACTAATCTGAATTTAAATGAAATGCTAATGGCATGGGCAATGTTCAAAAAGGTATTGAGCAATATATGTTCAGGAATTGATTTTAAAGAGTTTGTGCAATTCATGCACTATTTCTTCCAGTTGATTTATATAATTCCATCGCATACTGTGAATTGTGAGCGAGGATTTAGTTGCATGAATCTTATAAAAACTGGAATTAGAAACCGTCTTTCAGTGAAAATAGCACTCTGCTAAAAAATAAATCTTGAAGGGCCTACTAATAAAGAATTTCAATGTTTAGAGTGCCCATAAAATAACGTATTTTAATGTGATGTAAATTCAGCAGTAATTGATTCTAAACATACCTACGTCTAATGATTTACTTACATAAGTATAACTAGAGTGTGATAAGAGGGATTGAAAGTAATAAAACGCCAAGAAACAAATAACATAACTTTTTGTTTCTGCATACTTTATCAATTTTGTCTTTCTGCACAATTATTTATAATATTGCACAAGCATTTCGAAATTTGCACAAATGTAATTTTCATTTGTGCATTTTTGCGACAAATATTTATTTTCTAGCTTAAACCCTGCTTCATGCAGTGGCGTAATACTGAAAAAATAGCAACTAGAAAACTTGTAACTTGGAACGTTTCAAATGGGCCTCTATTACTGTGAATAATGTCCGTTAATATTTCTGTAATAGTCTACGCTCACCTTGCTGCTTAGCAACCCGCAAAAAAATAAATAAATAAATCAAGCTCGAATATGATCGTAAGCCTATAGGCTATGTATTACCAATACATTCAAGATATTATCAAAGTCCAGTACAGTCACGAAGCTTGAGTTGTTGAGGGTACTAGGAACAATAGACTGTGCCGGTACCATTTCGCATTGTCTGTGATGAGGCGATAATAGCGATCCTAGCGGTTAGCAACTATCTATGGATGCATATTCCCTACGTATTGAGCTTCGTGATTGTATATACTAGATGTCATATTGAGCAGCGAATGCTGGTTTCTTGCACTGGTTACGGTCTTACTAATAAAAACTTTTATAGGCCTACAGACGTTTAACTGTTTCATACATTAACAGTGAATAGTTCGTTTATAAGTCGTGTGTAAATTCTTTACCAATAATATAATCACTATATAAGTTGTGTATAACAATACAATTGTTACACAGCTACGTCATAGTTTCGCCATTATTTTATTACGAAAGGTAACAGAATAACTGAGATCCTCTATTGCATTCGATAGTGTGCCGCATTAAGTATCGATAGTAAAAATGCGCCTGATCGATTACTTCTCTATATTTTAATCAAAGAGTATAGTTACAGCAATATTATCACAGTCTAGTATATACAGTCGCGAAGCTCAATACGTGGTAAATATGCAAACATTAGGTAGTTGCTCACCACTAGGATCGCTAATATCGCCTCAATACAGGCAATGCAAAATAGTACCGTCACAGTCTATTGTTTCTAGCACCCTCAAAACTCAAGCTTCGTGACTGTATATAGTAGACTGTGATATTATTATAATTATTCTGTGCTCTTTGCTTTGCACTTCTGTGGTTACAAGGCAACCATCATCATAAAATGACAATCGATACGAACAGCTGTTAGAGGGGCGGCCATTTTTTTCTCTATATACAACGCTTAAACAGGGGGTTTCGTGCAAAGTAACTGCTGCAAAGCAATGCCAGTTACACACTGCTTATACATCCATCGCTTATGCATGGTTTATTAGTAATGTTTTCTGTCCCAACTCTGCATAAGTCTCGTATAAAAATGATACCCGGTTTATTAGTAAGGGCGTTAAAGTTCGAGTTCTTTGTTTCTTGTTTTATGATTATGCTAAGATGATTCATTCTCAACAAGCGGTGGTTCACGATTATTTAAATCCACAACCATCAACGACATAAACGTTCCATCCAATTATAGGAGTTCTACGAATCCCCGTCTATCTTTTTTCTGTGTAATGTATAATAGTTTTGTACTACGTACTACTGAATAATTATAGTTCTTAAAAGTACGGCGTTATACTCTTAAAGCCAAGCAAACCATAATTATATTGTGGAGGGGAAGAACTTACTGGCTACATATTTTGTCGGATGCTGTTTATTAATCACGGTAAAGACGTCAGTATGACGTCACGTCAAGTTGAATGCGTTGTGATGACTGGAGGTTGGAAAGGGAAATAGAGTAGCCTAGTAACGGACAAAATGGCCACACCTTCATGATGTAACGGTAATTGTAACGTTTTGTAAGTTCAGTTGTGGTGACAGCAGGGACGGCTCTACAATAAGAACTGCAGAGCTGCAGAACCGCCATTTAAATGGACCTGAAAAAATTAAAAATGTAAAACTTGCTTTTATGTAATCTATTTCATTGTTTCATTTATTTTTCCAATTCATTCTCTTTCGATTCGAGATTTTACTGTCTGTAGGAGCCTTGAACTGCTCGAGAATTTTAGCTGTAGTGTACTTTTCGGATCTGTGATCGGCAGTTCCTGAAGCTCAACGTAGGGCAGTCGGCAGCAGAAAACTGGTTTTATTCACCGTCCCATAAGATTGCATTAGAGCTGCAACCGAAGCAGCTCTCTCCGAATATACAAAAGAACCGCCAACACCCTCATCTCTTTATGACCTGCGTTAGAACACATAGGCTTCTGGACTACTGAATATCATTACAGTTCCAATGTGTTATAGTACTGTGGGTGGTGTGATGTGATTAGTCAGTGTGTCTAAGGAAATATTTTATATTAAAAATGAATGAAATGAAAACCTAATCGACCAACCCTTTCCGAAATTAAAAGAGAAATTGCACGTTAACTTAAGAAATTAGGACATCCTACACAAAATTTAAATATTGAAATTTCTGGAAAAAGTCGAGGAAATCATGTAGCCTACTAGTCATTTTAATACCGAAATGTGTAATGGAAACGATTGGTTTTCTCGTGAAAACGCTTTCTCCCCCACCCGTGTATTCTGTTTAGAGGAGAAAATACATGGACAAACACCGGAGTGAAGGATTTAGTTAATTTGACTTAAAAAACTAGAAAAGCATGTGGGGCACATCTCCACTACGTGGCTAGTTGTACCAGGTGGGAGAGGTGTAGCGCACGGATGGTTGGAGTACAATTTCGGGTGCACAGTCAACTTCGAGAAGGGGCTGTAATTACACGCGTTATCCGATTTAGATGCAATAAACAGCATGCGTTTGCTAAATACACTATTTTTCATGCAGAACTGCCATCCTTTGTAACCGCGGGCCGCTACTGGGTGACAGTTACCAGATGTTCTCTTTTCTCAGTACATGTCCCATTTTAAGGCATGAAAAACTATCCTGGACGTTTTTTAGAAAATGGCGAGATATCCCCTTTTTTAGGATAGCCTATGAGAAATTTCTTGGCAATAAAATCTGTCTTCGAACAGTTGACTAAACAATAATAATATATCCACAGTTAATGCAGGCAAATATTAGTGCTGATGAGACAAAATACTGATGTTCTACCTAACATCTAGAAATCTAACACAAAACCCAGAAATCTAAGACCATAGACAAAGAAATCCAGACTGAAGCTTAGAAATCCAGCCTAAACTTAGTAATCCGGTCACAGACCAGGGAATTCGGCCTAAGATCTAAAAATTCCAGTCATAGACTTAAAAATCCGATATAAAACCTAGAAATGTAGCCACTTTCGATTACTGTGATATTCTGCTTATTGACCTAAGCGTTACTTCGGCGCAGAGACTACAACGTGTTCATAATATGTGCGTCCGTTTCGTCTGCAATATTCGCCGGGCTGATCACGTAACACCATCCCTCGAAATGTTGTCCTGGCTCCGTCTAGAAGATCGTAGGAAAATCCACTGTCTTTCCCTTCTCTTTCACATATTGCATTTCTCCACTCCTGTCTATCTTGCGTCTCGTTTTCAAAATTTATCCACCCATCATAACCTAGACACACGATCACAACACTCCTCAATATTATCCATTCCCTCCCACCGAACATCCTCATATTCATCTTCTTTCACTGTGGCTGTTCCTCGGCTTTGGAATTCCCTACCGAGTAATGTCAGGGACTGTCAGACATCAAACCAATTTAAGAATAGACTAACGAAATATTTTTCTAACAATTCTTGTTAACAATAATAGCTGTTTCAGGTTTCTCAATGTTTAATGGTTATATATCACAGAAAAATATCTAAATTATTTCATTATTATTATTATTATTAATATTATAACTATTTCTTACCAATGTTTATTATTGTCACACTAACATTACTTATCCAACTTTCATTATTTACTTTCGTGTTGTTTTACGGTCTAGATATTAATGTAATAACTATGTAGGGCCTAAGCAATTGTATTCAATTAGAATTAGAGTCTGGCTGGGCGGAAGAGAAGGCCTACTGGCCTTAGCTCTGCCAGATTAAATAAATAATAATAATAATAATAATAATAATAATAATAATAATAATAATAATTATTATTATTATTATTATTATTATTATTATTATTATTATTTCAATTGCGGTAGTTTGTTCACCAGACGTCAGGATCTTGATTATTTATTTTTTTTGTAAAGTCATTAAGGGTGATATTGATTGTGAATCTTTCATAAGCAATATCGGTCTTCGTATTCCAGCTAATGGTTTAAGATTTCATAAATTGTTTTATAATAAGAATCCTAAATCTCTCTCTCCGGTCTGCAGATGCATTAAATATGCTAATTTGCATGGATTCAACTTGGACCCATTTAATGTGTAGTATATCTTTGAGTTTTTAACTCACTGATCTAATTTGAATAATTATTTGTCCAATTTTTTCTTGCATTTGGTCAATTGATTAAGGTAGACTATTCCATTATTTCAATTATCTTATTGTACTAATTTATAATTTTATAATTTTTATTTGATCTATGATTGATGTAGACTATTATATTGTTTGTATTTCATCTCATTGCCATTTTCTATCATTCATTCTCATCATCATTTGTTGTTTTGTTCTGTTTTGTATCGTGCTAAAATTTAATTGGCCTTGTGCTGTTGTTTTGCACGTTAATATTCTAAATAAATAAAATAAAATAAAAATAAATAAATTATTATTATTATCATTATTATTATTATTATTATTATTATTATTATTATTATTATTATTATTATTATTATTATTATTACCCTGAAATCCGGCTACAGACCAGGAAATTCGACCTAAGATCTACTACAATTCTAGCTATAGATCTAGAAATCCAGAGTAAAACCTAAAAATCCATCTCAATTACCAGACATCCGACCTCAAACCTAGAAATCCAGCCTAAGATCTAAAAATTCGGCCTTGCAAATCGTCTAACAAGGGAACGTTCAACACTGGAAGATTGGATAGAACCTTTAAATTTCGTACACTGAAAGGTTACATTTATAACAAATTTTCTACGAAAAAAAAAATTTCGAAATCGACCTAAAAGAAGTTAAACAGTACTTGGAATATTAACAGTAGTTTGGTATTTCAGAAGCCCTGTTCTGTAGCTCGGACGAAGGCAAGCTCTGTGTAGTACTGTGTCTGTGTCGCGAGGGAATGGCTGGTAAGTACGCAGTCTGATATCGAACAGTGTACTGTAGCTTTAGAGTTATAGGTTTAATTTGAGAGAAACTGAATACCATACTAGTCTAAATTGTTCGCGTGATGGAATATTTCATCATATTCTTATACACAAGAGCATTAACTTGAATTAAATTATGTTAATCAATTAAAGAAAATCTCAAGTTACTATTGGAAATACTGCTTACTTATTAGGTATTTCTTTTTGTGTTTTAAAGAGAGAGGGTTACATCGATGCATAATTTCTAAACTGAAAAACTGTTCGAAAAGTTTGAGGTAGACACTATTACTCTTGAAAACTGGTTAAGCGCAAATATGCTTTCTTTGAATTTGAAAAAAAACTGTGCATACGATTTTCACTAAACCTTCATTTTATTATATCATTACGAAAGAATTAAAGTTTAATGATTCTGTAATACAAAAAGTTGCATCAGTTAAATTTTTAGGTTTGATTGTAGATGAACATTTAACATGGGATAAGCATATTTTAGCTGTCTGTGAGAAAATTGCTCCAATGTCTGGTATTTTGAAAAGGCTTAAAAGATCTTTGACTATATATCTTATCTCTTGAATGTATATTATGCTTGTATCCATTCTCATTTAATGTATATGTCATTTATTTGGGGACATAATAAGAAAACTGCTTTGAGACCTTTACAAATTATTCAAAATAGAGCTTTAAAATTTTATTGGGTTTTCATTATTTGACTCCAGTTAAATATCTATATCAATTTTCTTTCGTTCTACCAGTTCAATCAATTATCAAATTATGTGCTGCTATTTTCATATACAAAGTTATTAACAATTTAATACATAGTAATATTATATTTCAGTTTAATAAAGATATACATACTTATTTAACAAGACAAAAGGACAATATATTTTTTCCTCGGCATAGCTCAGTAACTTATGGAACGAAAAGAATTAACCATTTTTTTAACAACAACTTTTAACCAACTTCCTTTAGAATATAGAATTTTACCAAATTGCCGGTGTTTTAAGAATTGTTTAAAGATAAGTTTTTGGGAAGATTATTTATTTTAATTCTCAGTTGATTAATTTATTTCATGGTTTCAAACTTTTTCTTCTTTCTGCCCAAAACTTTATGTCACCTTATTATTTGTTCTTATTTTGCCTTCTTTCTTTAATAAATTCTTGTGTTATTGTTTGTTTTCGCAGACTGTAGTTTCATGACTTTTTCAATTACATTGTACAACATATGTCTGTGTTCTTGTATAGCCCCTACATATGAGGTATACTCGTTGGGGCATACTCAATAAATAAAAAATAAAAAAATAAAGACAGTTATCACTTTGCCTAGTTAGTAAATGAATAGAAAATTATTTTACGTTGCACAGTACTTAAAGAAAGTGTTTTTTTTATTTATATAAATACAGACGTGGACAAATTATTAACAAAATTGACAATTTGTATGATAATTCTGTTTACAAAATTTGACTTTTCAATTTAGACTACAGTTGACAATTTTGCATATTTCTATCATTACAGTAGATAGAAATATGCAAAAATGTCAAGTGTAGTTTAAACTGAAGAGTCAAATTTTGTAAAAATATATAATAAAAATCTTAATATTTTGCTAATAATTTGTAAATATGCAAAAATGTCAACTGCAGTCTAAATTGAAGAGTCAAATTTTGTAAAAATATAAAATAAAAGTCTTCAGCTTTGCTAATAATTTGGAAATACCCAAAATGTAAACTGTAGTCCAAATTGAAGAGTCAAACTTTGTAAAAATATATAATAAAAATCTTCAGTTTTGCTAATTATTTGTAAATATGCAAAAATATCAAATGTAGTCCAAATTGAAGAGTCAAATTAAAAAAAAAAATATACAATACTGTACAAATCTTCAATTTTGCTAATAATTTCGAAATACGCAAAAATGTCAACTGTAGTCTAAACTGAAGAATTATATTTTGTAAAAATATGTAATAAAAATCTTCAATTTTGCTAATAATTTGTCCACGTCTGTATTGCATTTATTTCACTTTGATCACAAGAGACATTATGTGAAAAATATAACACATATTATCTAGTAATTGTTGAGTTATAGCATAATTGATTACTACTAGTTCATCATCTGACATAATTTCTCCTGCACTTCGTACCATTCTAGCGTATATTCTTACGGGCGATAGTTTAAATCACTGGTTCCGAACATAAATGAGTCCATTAAACATATTACGGATTCAAAAAATACTACGTAGAATGCAGGACAACAGTTTTATTGCTATAAGAATTTGTGCTTTCTTTACTGCATGAACAATTCACAAAATAAGAGAGATAAAGAAGAGATAGTGACAGGTTCTAAGAAAGACGAATCTGTATCGGTGGGCTTTGTATTGTACGTATTTGTGTACTTACTGCAAAATATGTTGTTATAGATTTAATTTGTGATACCATTCAACATATCTTACCGATTTAATGTACTATTAGTCTGTGTGATTCCATGAATCAGTTCATATTTTGTTCGTGATTACGGACCCTATTTAACTCAGCTGTTTACAGACGCAGAGTTGCTCACTTGTTTCCCCTCGTCTCTGCCACACGCTACACTCAAAGGGCTCCTCAACTACTAGATTCACAGTAGAGATGAACAAAACTAAATGCCGCTCTCGCTCGTCATTCTCGAAATAACATTTGGTCTGCGTGGAAAGATTTCGTAACTTTGAATAACATACATCATTGAAATAAATAACATTAGAAATCTATACTAATAATAAATCTGTAGCCGAAATTTTTCTGGTAATTTTCGATTTTCCAAAAATAATTGGTCCTAACATATATAATTAACCACCCTGAAACCGAAAACCGCTTTTTTGAAATTTTTGTTTGTATGCCTGTCTGTTTGTCTGTCTGTCTGTCTGTATGTTTGTTACTTTTTCACGCGATAATGGCTGAACGGATTTCGATGAAAATTGGAATATAAATTAAGTTCGCTGTAACTTAGATTTTAGGCTATATGCCATTCAAAATACATTATTTAAAAGGGGGGTTATAAGGGGGCCTGAATTAAATAAATCGAAATATCTCGCTTATTATTGATTTTTGTGAAAAATGTTACATAACAAAAGTTTCTTTAAAAATAATTTGCGATAAGTTTTATTCCTTAAAAAATTTTGATGGGACTGATATTTAATGAGATAAATGAGTTTTAAAATTAAAATAACTGCCATCTAAGGCCGTGTAATGAATTAAAAAACAAATGACTTCGTCTATAAGGGGCCTCGGACAGCAACAATCGAAAGCTATGAAAGATAGCTTACAGAGAATGTTTCTGTGTTTGTATGAAGTAATATCGGAAGCTAAATTAACCGATTTGTATAATTAATTATTATTTCACCATTGGAAAGTGTAGTTTCTCTAGATGGACATAATGCTATAATGTTATTACAGTAACTCCTGATATAATATATAATATAATATAATATAATATAATATAATATAATATAATATAATATAATATAATATGTAATATTATATTATATAATTTAAGTTATTTGAAGGGTTCAGAACCATAGTGGGCCAAGCGCCATTTACTGAATACGTAGAAAACAAGGGTTAAAATTAAGTTATTACCATAATTCAATGGAAACCTAAAACAAGTAAAATAAAATATATACATTAAATCTAAATGATGTCAATGTTCATTAAACTACGGTTGCATGTAATACAAGTTAAGAAACATGTTAAAGGAATTGTCATTGCACCAAATGAGTGTCTCTGGACCAAAATGATCGCATTTTAATTATTTGGATGCAATTTAAATTAAGTAACATATTAAACGATTTTTCCTTCTATCAAACACGAATGTTCCCTGGATAAAATGTCCAATTTTAATTATGTAATTACTTTATATTTATTTCTAACGGGTGCAGCGGAGCGCACGGGTACGGCTAGTGTTTAAATAAGACGAAAAGACAAAACAGAACAGTATTTTAGTTATCAAAATGTTCTGGTTCTATTATACTAGTAGCTTGTGCAGCAAATGCTGCAAACTAAGTTCATTAGACGTTCAAATAAAAATTTTCAGATTTATTTTCAATGAAGAATATCAGACATTTTGAAAGTTATTTGCTTCCGTAATAATGAAACATACTCCCTCTGAATGTTTTTTTATGCCAAATACTTTCTCTTGAACCTGTCCACCTTCAGGTTTTGAATTTCAACGCGAAAACGCAAGTAACAATGTCAGGACGATCAATTAAATTTGAGCTCTCAATATGTCAGCAATCTTGCAGATCATGGCCTTCATGTAATGTTGTTTACTGTAGTGTGTGTTTTGTTTTATACTGAAATCCAGTTAGTTCTCAAAACTGACGAAAGATGGATTTTGGAAAATAGGAAAATTAGGTATGTAGGAAAACTAACGCTTCACTGAAAGTTACTATTTTTCTGAAAAACTTTGGGTTCCAAGCTTCAAAATGAGGAGTCATTTATTAAAATCCGTTCAGCCGTTTTCCCGTAATTTCCATTACCAGTTCAAATGATATATAGATGTTATTACCTATGGTTATATAAATAGAAAAAAAAACAATTCTCAAATAAATTTGCATTTCTAAGAAACATAAAATATCTTAATCTTTAATATCTTTCTACTTGAGATTGCACACTTGATTTCAAAAATATATCAAAAGAAAATTCCTAGCCTTTAATAAGGGCCTGGTAATTAAATAAAGACTGGGGAACGGATTATTATATACTGAAAGGTAGAGATGATGTTTCAAATAGGCTACTTGATTGTTTATACATAAATAGCAGTTGATAAAGTAGATAAAAGTTCAGTCAAGTATAAACAACTGTGGCAATTCAAGGCTGTTTGACGTTCGGGACTTCGGGAGTGATCAATCTCGACGTCTCCAAACACTCACAAGCAGTCTTTACGTCAACGACGCGACGTATTGTCGTGCGGGTTTTCGGCTTTACGGGCGCTGTTAGTCTAGATATTTCTCGATCGTTGTTCATCTCTAATTCACAGCTATATTCGGAACATCGTTTTAATATCTTGTATATTATTTTCGTAACTTTTTTGGCACATATTACACTAATAAGACGTAAGAGTGTGCAAAATTTGAAGGTCGTACGCAATCTTCCAGTGTTGACCGTTCCATTGTAAGACCTAGAATTTCCGGTCTAATGTCTAGAACATACCTGCACAAACAGCGCTCAACGAGCGCGCGCGCTCCTTTGGAGCGGGAGAGCCGTGTTTACCGCTCGCCGAAACGGAGAGGAAGATACGTGAGAATGACTTAGACTTGCTATAGGTAGAGGAGAGGGAAACGACGACTCAGTTATCTAGTGGAGTGCAGTGTGTAGGCCTATTCTCAGTAACCGTTTCACGTTGCTTACCTACTGCTACAGTACAGTATGGAGGAATCTAAAAGACGGAACATAACATTTAACATTTAACGATTTACAGCTCGAACTTATTGATCTTCAATGTGACTTAAAGGGTAAAGGTCGTTTGAATAATACTACTAGCCTGGTTGAGTTTTACAAGATTAAACATTAGCAATAATATCCACGACTACACAGGCTGGCTGTGAAAATGATTGCTATGTTTGGCTCAACATTTATACAGGGACATCATTTTATTTTTACTAACATTTTTAATATTAACCTGGCTATGCCTTTCTATTAACGATTGAAAGAGGAAACACCGTTTGCTACCCTTTCCACGACGGAGTTCGATGATACTGGCGTAAAATACAAATCACTTTACTAGGTATAGGAGGGAAGAAAAGTAGTTCATCTACTGTATTTACGTAAACTAGGAAATATCGAGCTTTTGAGTTCGATAATTTTCATTAGGTTTTTGTTTAATCAAAATACAGTACTGTATTAACACATAGTGTTTTACACACGAATTGAGCTATCCATTCGGAAGTATTAATTATGCAGTGTATATTGTACTGTTACAGCACATTAGCGTACTATATAGAGAATGAAGTTAAATTGAAAAATAATTATAATATGGATATTTAAACACATTTTAGAAAATGGTGGCCGTTCATTTCGATACAGGCTTCAGTTCTTTTGTGCATATTATCGCACTATAGACTATTGTACCTAATTCCAATTACCAGTTTCGTCCTTCGTACGAGTAACTCATGTTGAAATAATTCTGTACCTACTCTATAAAAGAATACCTCACGTACTGTAAATTCAATCTTCACTTCTGCCCGATCCGAAAAGATAAAATCACTCAGAAATGCTATATACTGTCCGTTCAAGTGGTTTTGTAGCAAGGTTGTAGAAGGGGGGGGGGAAATCACGTTAAGGAGGCCCTTTTATTTAAGTTATTTTAAACACTTGAATAATATTACGTAGACGTCCAATTCCTAACAGAAATTAATGTTTTCAGAAAAGAGCTAAGATAGCCCAGCTACTAGACTTTACAAAGGGGCGAACAGAAGCAGGTGGGGGAAACCGGGATGCGACATAGAGGAACGGACGACAGTACCCGTACGAAAATATGATTCAATATTGAAAGCTCTTTCGTCACTGGAAAACGCGAACATATTTCTGAAACGCACTATACTCAGTAACTCAGTACTGCTTACGCGCCCTCGGCTCCGTGTCGTGAACGGTTGGAAGTTTAGTAATAGAAGGGGTGGGAGTGAAGTACATTCCAAAACTCAGGTACAATAAAATTGAAGTAAAAATAAAATGATGTCCCTGTACTTGTGAGCAACTGTTTTCTATAGTCAACTTTAATAAAGGCAGACATCGAACATCTGTAACTGATGTTTCATTACGATCAGTAGGCTACTATTCCCTTCAGCTGCCAACAGCATAAAACCTCGTTCTGATGTACTGATAAATAGAAATATAATAAAATGATATTGTACATTTAAGTAGCTATAGAATTTCTATTATTTCTGTAAAATAAATATTTCTTTATTAATTAATAATAGTCCAAGATAGATTTGTAAACACTGAACGGGAATTCATTTCACGAACACCTTGTGTAAATTTTGTACGAGATCACCCCTTCTTCCAGTCCACCCTTATACAGAGCGCAGCTAATATCTGCATTCCGCTCATGAGCTGTGAGCCGACTCGGAGAGCAAAAACCTTGTGCAGGCCTGGTCTAGAAATTCAGTGTAAGGCTTAAATAATTCAGATTGTGGTATACTAATCATGCCTAAGGCCTAAAATTCCGGCCTAATACCTAGAAACTCAACCTCAGGCCTAAAACTCCTACTGTCCGCCTTTGCCCTCCCTAAGGAAATATTCTATTTCTGTTAGAGGTCATGGTGAGGCCAGAAGAATTAAATACATGAAAAACATCCAATTTACTTAATGAAACTACTGAATATTTTACCAAGTGCGTCTGTTGCGTGATCAAGAGATAATTAACGTGTCAGCCAACATGAATAGTATAATAATTAGCCTACAGTTTTTACAGGGACATCATTTTATTTTTACTTCAATTTTCGAAATCGAAAATCGAAAAATCGAAAAATCGAAGGAGAATTGGGAGGAAAATTTAAAAGGTACGCAAAACGCGTCCTTGCAAGGGGTTGGGGGCTGTACAAAACTAGATATGTGAGCTCCAAGCCTGTTGGCCACTAGTCTCACTCCGGGTTACGCTGCTCCCCTGAAGGAGCTCTAGAAAATTTTGAAGGGGAAGCCGAAATTGGACGTAACCTCTTAGGTACCACATACGCGAGGGGGGCTGAGATTGATCAATTGATCACTGAACGGGGCGAGGTGGAGTTGGCTGGTGTTTGCCGTTAGGATGGCAAGACGCCGTCATCTGTTGTTCGATGACAAAGCAGGTGAAGGCCGTCGGAAGAAGCGCCGTGAAATCTAAGCTGCAATTTGAGAGGTCCCTGTCCTTTCAATTTGCGACTTATTGAGTGACCTCGTATGTTTAATAGACTATTAATATTATCTGAACTAGGGCATACATAATTTATAATAAAGGTGGAGTATATATTGGGAAGGGCATATAGGTCCGTGGCCCATTTCTTATAGGGCTCATCCCGACATTTGTCTTACGCCTGAGGAAAACCACGGAATACCTTAGGCAGGATGAGTTGTCTCATATAAGAGACTAGCCAATTTGGCTATTATGTAGGAGGTCATGAGCCTTGTTGATTTGTCTCAATTTCGAGACCAGCCATTTGGCTATATGATGGCTCAATTGCGAAGAGGGGGGAGAGATGTAATTGTTAATTAGGGAGATTCATGGGGATATGGATGCAGGTCCGTGGCCCATTTCTTTTAGGGCTCATCCCGACATTTGTCTTAGCGCCTTAGGAAAACCACGGAAAACCCTTAGGCAGGATGAGTTGTCTCAATATCAGAGACTAGCCAGTTGGCTCTTAGGTTGAATGACTCTATGAATCGATGGATATATACTAGCCAATTGGCACTTCAATTTTTATTGTACCTGAGTTTTTGTATGTACTTCACTCCCACCCCTTCTACTAATGAAGTTCAACCTTCCTGCACACAGATTTAAGACAGCTTATACACTCATAGTAGCCTTACGGTCATAGTAAACAGTACGTTCCAAAAATATGTTCGCGTTTTCCAGTGACGAAAAAGCTTTCAATATTGAATCATTTTCGCACAGGTACTGTCGTCCATTTGCCTACGTCGTATCCCGGTTTCCCCCACCTGCTTTTATTCGTCAGCTGGTGGCTGGGCTGTCTTACCTCTTTTCTCAGAACATTAATTTCTGTTAGGAATTGGACATCTACGTAATATTATACAACTGTCTGAAACAACTTAAATAAAAAGGCCTCGTTAAGTAATTAATTGTCATGTGATTTCCTCCCTTTCTACGACGCTGCGACGTAGCCACTTGGACGGACAGTAGATAGCATATCTGAGTAATTTTATCTTTTCGGATCGGGCAGAAGTGAAGATTGAATTTACAGTACGTAAGGTACTCTTTTGTAGAATAAGTACATAATTATTTCAACATGAGTTACTAGTTACGAAGGACGAAACTGGTAATTGGGATTACGTACAATAGTCTATAGTGCGATAATATGCACAAAAGAACTGAAGCCTGTATCGAAATGAACCGCCACCATTTTAAAAAATGTGTTTAAATATCCATATTATGATTATTTTTCAATTTAACTTATTCTCTATAGTGTACGCTAATGTGCTGTAGACAGTATAATATACACTGCATAATGAATACGTCCTCATGGACAGCTCAGTTCGTGAGTAAAAACACTCATTGTTAATCTGTACTGTATTTTGATTAAACAAAAACCTAATGAAAATTATCGAACTCAAAAGCTCGATATTTCCTAGTTTACGTAAATACAGTAGATGAACTACTTTTCTTCCCTCCTATACCTAGCAAAGTGATTTGTTTGTATATTACGCCAGTATCATCGAACTCCAGTTGCGGAAAGAGGTAGCAAACGGTGTTGATCCAAAGGTATAGCCAGGTTAATATAAAAAATGTTAGTAAAAATAAAATGATGTCCCTGTACTTTCATTCTAAACTGAAATTAAATATTAATCTGGCTATTTTAATCACTTTGAAGTTTTTAAATTTATTTTTTCAACTAATGTTGGGCACTTGACTTCCGTCATTCACCCAAGCGTCCTCCGAGTCACACTGACGTTGAACGTTGTGGAATTTTCGGGAAGAGGCTCTATGACCCAACACTGCGATCTTTCAAGGTCTATTGAACTAAGCTTCAAGCTAGGCGCATTCCCAAACCCACACCGGTCGAGTACTCTAGTTCGCTGCGTACCCAGGCTTCGAGCAAGCACCCCCCTCGTCCCTAGACCAGCCCCCTCCGTGCGTCAGCCGGTGTTCGGGGAATGCTATGGAGTGTTGACGATATGGAGAAATATTGACGGAATGATGTAGATGTCTATAGTGAGGATCACATAAGAACAGTTCCTGAACAGCAAATATTGGCGTCTTGTCAGTGTTGCCGATAGTTACCAAATATCACACGATCCTTCGTACTAAATTACTTATTTACTTACCGTACTTTATGTTGGAAGGTTATTCTAAATAATTCAATAATTTGTAACATATTTTCATAGGCAAACTATACGAGAAAGGGATCAACATGTCAGTATTTTGTCTGGCAGTACGAAATTCATTGGATTGACTGTATTTGTTTTTTTGAAAGATGGGACATGACAGTTAAGCGGCCGAGCTTGGAACTACAGTGCCATCCATGTTGCCAACATGGACTACCACGCTGCCAGCTGATGGAAGCTAGCAATTGTCGTTAAGATGGCTGACATTAAAACATTCATTGACAATTGACGCGAAAGTAAGAAAATAATACAAAAATCGACAGAGAATCAAAGACGAAACGTACCAATGCTAACACTGTGTGCACAATAAATGTCGTCAAGAAAGCTATTAAGCACTCGCCATGTGGGACCTGTAAGTTTGGCAACTCAACCGTTGTTACCATAGCAACAGGTCAACCACGCTATGTGACATTCAGTTGTTTTTCCGATCGCAACGCTCCTGTCATGTCCCATCTTTCAAAAAAACAAGTATAAACAATTGACTCGCGAGACCTAACCTAAAAATGTATTTTGTGCGAGATCGTGCGTATTTGCTTGCTTTCCGCACAAAACCAATATGCGGTAAGTGTGAAATACCACATTCAGTATTCCCAACGTAACACACATAACAATTTCCCTATTCTTACAGCTTAAGCGTCATATTCATTTTACTGCTTTACGCTTTTAACATATTATTTTTAAAGACTTTCAATATAGTAATAATTATAAATTGGAAACTTACCACTGCAATTTCACCTAAATTTCACTGTTAATTATTGTTTTTAAATATTTGCAAAAATTAAGTAAACTCTACAACTCCACTAAAGTTACTGCATTCGTGATGCAAGTAACATTAAGGAAGCCGTGAAAAAATCAACAAGATTCCATAGACTGGGGGAAAAAAAGACAGACGTATATCACGGCCTGCTGGAGTATAGTACACACAGAAAACATTTTAAAGCAACAATGTTAAAGATAGATATTTTTGTTTTGCAAATTTGCCGTCATTGAACAGAAACCAAGATGGAGATTTCATTGCAACTAATTAGAAATTCCTCTTTCAAGTATGTAATAAACGATCTTCGCACAAAATAATGTACGATACACGAGCGGTATGTTTTCTTTCAATTCTCGGAAATTAAAAAAGCTCAACTACGTTTCGCTTTTTCAAACTTTTCCTCAAACATGAAAACTTCAACATACCGCTCTTGTAACGCATATTACTATTATGTATTAATATGAATACTGATATTAATTAATTATTAGTATGTTCAAATTTCACTAGTCTCCAATAACAGGCTCAGAAATCTAGTACAATTTCAATTTCATGGAACTCCAGTACCGACAAAAAATATTGTTGATATTTGTCTCAGCTGCCAACATACCAGTTACAAAATCACTACCATTTGTAGTATTTGTCAGTATCGAAATTCGAAACGAAGTTGCCAAAACAAAATTCAACCTGCAAACTAGAAAATAACCATAATACACTAGCATATGTAGTAATGTGGGGGAAATGGTTAGGTTTCAACCTTAGGGTATGAAGTAAGCTGACCCGGACTATAGTATGGGGAAACGGGAAAATCCGAGAAAAACCCCAACTGTGACCTTGTCCGCCACAAGTGTCTTATCTATTTTTCAGGCCTGAACAGGACTCGAACCTGGTCCGCTGAAGGTCTGAGTACTCAGCCACCGTTCAGTTACAGCTATACAGCAGACAACATTGCTATAAAGAAAGTTGTGTAGTACCGGTATCGAAAAAAATGATACCAGAAATAGAACTTGGAATCTAGGGGTCAAAATTGCATCCCCCCAATGTCTCTCTCTTGACTGGTAACACAATATCTGTATTGTACATTGTAAGCAGTGTTGCCAATTCAACGGTTTTCCCGCTAAATCTAGCTTTTTTGGATAACCATCTCGCGTGTAAAATTATATTATCCCGTTTAGCGGGAGTACTAGCGGTTTTTAATCTTTAAAATTTCTTAAATGAAATTCATATTAGCATTATAAGCGACTTTCATAATTACGTTTAATTCGTTCAGTGTGTGTTCTGTGAAATAATGGATGTGTCAATGTAGTGATAATTCCATATTATATATGTTACCTTTAAACCCGAAATCCGTCAAAACCAGTTTCAGCTAGTAAAAACTAGTTTAAGCAAATAAAGATAGAAAGTGAGTTTTTGTATAATCTAGAAGCAATGTCAGGTTAGGTTTGGTTTGTTTAGGTTTTTGTTTGGTTTTTTATTAGGTTATTTTACGACGCTGTATCAACATCTCAGGTTATTTAGCGTCTGAATGATACGAAGGTGATAATGCCGGTGAAATGAGTCCGGGGTCCAGCACCGAAAGTTACCCAGCATTTGCTCGTATTGGGTTGAGGGAAAACCCCTCAGCACCGAAAATTACCAGCATTTGCTCGTATTGGGTTGAGGAAAACCCCGGAAAAAACCTCAACCAGTTTTGTTTGGTAAAAGCCTAAAAAAAACCTATACAAACCAAATTTAACCTGTCATTGATTCTAGATCTTACGAAAATTCGCTTTCTATCTATATTTTAAAATTACTTTTTAATAGTTGAAACTGATTTTGTCGGATTTTGGGTTTTAACGGTAACATATATAGTGCAACAAGAATTGAAATATGTTGTGTCTGTGATAAAAGTGTTCAAAATTGCTTTATAGCGCCACATTGGCAATGAAAAAAGTATGCAATATTCGTTACATTGGAGGGTGGATGCTCTATCTTCACCATTATTATTATTATTATTATTATTATTATTATTATTATTATTATTATTGAATAATAAATATACATTAAAATCTAGAGATATTTGCTAGATAATCGCGGGTTTTCGAAAGTCATCTAGCGGGATTATACGAACAATTGTTGGCAACACTGATTGTAAGACTTGAGGCTTAGGCCTACCCGGCGTTGAATATGGTATACTAACACTTCTTGGGTTCTCAGCCAGGTGAGTTGGATTGTTGCTTCCAAGCTTTCGCTCTGCCATCTTCTTCAGGGATTGAAGTGCCGTGGAACCATGTCTAGCTTGGTCTTAGGATAATGATGTCTAGAGGGCTAAAGTACCTCGTGAGTGTAGGAAACGCTACATTGTCCAGACGGGACGCACCATTACGGAACGCTGTAAGTAGGGCAAACTCGGTTAATTTTCGTGATATTTCTTTTTAAATTTATCACGAAATTATTCCAGCAACAAATGTAATTTTGATGGTATAGTATAAATGGCAGAAGATGTACCATAACATACATTTTGTTCACTGCGTTCTTGCAGTGACATAGCGGACTTTTTGGAAATTACTTGAGGAGTTGTGAGATCTATAGCTTTAAATTTGTCAGTGAATACATCATGCGATTTCCTTTGTTAAAAGAAGAGTCTTTTGCTGTGTGTTGTGGGCCAAATTATTTTCAGTGGTAAGTACTGGCATTTTATACTTCTCGGTGAAAAATATATGCTTATTAATGCGCCGAATATAGATGTAGGTACTGTGCTCTTACGTCAAAATAAAACTTAATTGCATGTGGGCAGCTGTAGGAAAGTCTGTCTACTCTAGTGTTACATCACAGCAATGCAATGAGTTAACAGTTTTAGTGTTGACTTTTCTCATACTTCAGAATGTAGTCACCGGATTTACACCAGCGTCACAATTCCTGACTTGTGTTGATTCTTTATAGAGTACTGAATGTTAGAACATGTGCAAATTAAACGTGCATACATAATTCCTACCGTTTGTAATATAGGCCTGCAATAAATGTTTTTTAAGGGGAGAGACGCGTGAAAGTTCGATCATTTTAATTAAAAAATCGCATTTTCGTTTTCTTGTGAAAAATAGATCAGCAATCTTTTAATAAGGGGCTCACAACCAGAGTGGTCCAAGTCCACCAGTGGTCAGTTTGTGGATTAATACAATCTCGGATGAAGAAAACTTAGATTTATTCATTGCCGTAACAAACCAAGTTCATAACTCATTTGTTACTCCACAGAGGGCAGCATTTCCTATGGAAGGTGAAGGTTGCTAAGCATGAGCCTAGACAGATAGGTCGGCCTTAGAGGCTTTGAGGTTAACAATTTTGGCAGGTTTACTACGCTGCCATCTAGTTGTTACATAAGGAGTCACGTCATAATTCCCATTTGAATTGGATTAGCGACTGTACTGCCATCTCGTGTTTATTTACTGCGGACGGGTGGCGAACCTGGCGGTTGTTCTCTTCAAAGTGCTGCCGATTTTCACATAGCGATGACCTATCTGTTACGCATCAGCCAGGAACTTTAAGACTCAATTTCTCGAAATTCGAGGTCGGTTGGAATCTGACGTTATTGCTCGGAGCGTCTCAATTTACAGCTCACCAATGCGGTACTTGAGTTCATTATAATTGAATCTAGAAATAATGCAAAGTGGGCTAAAATTTCAGTTTCAGAAATTAAATTAAATAAATGAGAGCGCACTAATGTGCATTGATGTGGTGGTTATCTACTGTTCCCTACTATACTCTGTCAGGGATCGTGTTCTTTTAGAGCAGTAGTGTCAGAGTTGTAAGCTCCAGTACCGGTTGTGGAGCTAGATCGGAGCTTGAACTTGCTTATGTCTGTGGAAACACCGGAGCACGCAACCAGTCTAGTGGAGCGCTCCCTGTCCCTGTCTGACATCGCTGTTTTAGTGCAAATCGAGAAGTGGTATCGTTCACATTGTTTCCCTCATAGGTTGCACACACAATTGTCCGCTGGCTCGTGGTATCCTTGTTTGATGCACAGCTTGTGGTGGAAACCATGTACCGACAGTCTTGTTAGGGCGTTGCGTAATTCCTGGTATGGTCTTGCCCGGTGCAATCGACCATAGCATCTGTGGAGTAGAAGTCTTACCAGATCTCGTCTCTCTTTCTCCGTCGATCGTGTAGAACAGCCGTGGCGAAAATGCTATCGTGCGCCGAGCCACTGTGTAAGCTGCAACGTGCATAGCTTCTATGGAGGGAGGCGGATACCCGAAGGGGAAGTGAAGCAACTGTCTGACTTACTAACGGATTTTCATTTTCCTTACGTCAAGCACTTAAATAAAATTGTATACAGTACAAGGCTACAAACTAATGTTTAGTACGTGTAACGAAGAAAGAAATGAACAAGAAAACATTGGACACATTATCATAACCTAAAATTAATTGTCTTCAGAATGTTTCTGCGACAGAGTTTCAAAATCAGGAATTATGTCACTTACTGCCAGTCGTAGTTGATCACGAAGGTATTTGTCTGTCAGTCGTGATCTAAATTTGGTTTTTATTATTTTAATTGTTGAAAATAATTTTTCACAAACGTAAGTTGTAGCGAACATGGCTTCAATAGAGCAAGCGAAAGAACGAAGCTTCAAATATTTATTTTTTTGCAAGGATTTCAAAAGTTCAACATTTGTCAAGTCCTTACATCTAGCTTTCATTTAACATCACATTGTAAATCTGTGAGTTTAAATTGAAGATCTAACGACATTATTCGTACATCTGCTGAAAAAGGATCGACGTACAGAGATGATGATGATGATGATGATAATAATAATAATAATAATAATAACAACACTTAACCTTTTAACGTTTCATCAGTAACATGTAGGCCTAGTAACTTATAATGCCGTTTTATGTTATACAACCGTTTTCCTAGTAATACTTGTGAACAAATCATACTTTTAATATTCTCATTACAGTATATTGTCAGCAAAAAAATGCATCTTCCCATCCTACTTGAAACTTTCGTTTTTATAGAGGTAGATGGTTTCGAGAGAGACATTGCGACGATACGCCACTCGCAGGTCAGAGACAAATACAAATGGAACGGAGTTTGACTCCAGTGAGTGAGAGGGTGGGGGTTGTAGGTAGGAAGCAAGGGAAATTACTGGGTGTTCATTTCAAAGTGTGTCACGAGTCACTGTTGTTGGGTCACCGATTTGAAGCGAGTTTCCGCTTATATGTTAGAGAAGTTGCCTATTATTTAAGGCGTTCTTCAATCTGAACTTGAGAACGTGTACGGTATAACTTGAACGTCGTAGCAACAGATGGCGGTCTGTACGGTCTGTGTGCTACCATAACCTCATTCGAACTGTGTTTTGCGCCGGCAAGTCGTACGCAGGGTATTTGTTATCATCGGTTGCGTACGGTAACATTCCACAACACAAATCAAATGCTCCGTGTCCATGTTGACCGTCGAAGTTAATGTCAACAAATACGTAAGTAATCGTCTTAACCCTCTCCCCATATCCCGACAGTACGTATTTCCAAACAGTTCACATTCCTGCCACTATCGGCGTTACCGTACGTATCGGTACGTACTCTTCAGAATGAACGCCGTACTTGCTAGGCAACTTCTCTGCCTCTTAGGATATACAGATCTGCGGAAGTGTAGGAAGATTGAATTCTCTAGGCTCATCGGCTAGCCACATAACGGCATACAGCGAGCCATGACACATTTTGAACTGAACACCCAGTAGTTGCGAGCGTAGATTCTCAATGAGAAAGGTTTCCCTTGCAAGCTCGTATACTAGGCGCGATGGTGTGTGTATAGATAGGCCTAGAGTTTTCTTTAGGAATCTCGCCTTTGTTGCTTCTATGATTTCTAGGGCCTTTTTGGAGAGGTGCGTCCAGGTTATTGCTATTCCATAGGTCAGGATTGGTAGGATTTTTGCTGTGAATAAGGCCATTGCAGTTTCCAGGGATAAGCTCTGTAGTTGTGTGACGTCATATACTGCTTTTGTCGCGGCAATTGCTCTTTCTCTTGTGTGCATATGGAAGGATGTGCCGGTGGTTTGAAGAGTCATTCCTAGATACTTGAAGTGGTTCACAATCTGTAACTTCTTTCCGTCGAGCATGAGGTGTTCTTTTTCTGCTATTTTGCCTCCTTTTCTGAAAATCATTTGTACAGTTTTATTTTCATTTATTTCTAGGCTGTTTATATCTGCCCAGTTTGAAAGTTTGTTTAAAGCTTTCTGAAGTTTGTGGGGGTCCTTTGACCCCAGTATCATGTCATCGGCATACATGTAGAGGGTAGTGGGTGTGTCTTTTAGTGCATCTACAGGGACATCGTTTTATTTTTACTTCAATTTTTATTGTACCTGAGTTTTTGAATGTACTTCACTCCCACCCCTTCTACTAAGGAAGTTCCAACTCCACACAGAACCAAGACCGCAGATAGTAAGCAATACTGAGTTACTGAGTATAGTACGTTCCAGAAATATGTTCGCGTTTTCCAGTGACGAAAGAGCTTTCAACATTGAATCATATTTTCGCACAGGTACTGTCCGTTTGCCTACGTCGCATCCCGATTTCCCCCACCTGCTTCTGCTCGCCCCTCTGTAAAAGCTGGGCTGTCTTAGCTCTTTTCTGAAAACATTAATTTCTCTTAGGAATTGGACGTTTACGTAATATTATACAGCTGTTTAATTTAACCTAAATAAAAGGGCCTCGTTAAGTAATTAACTGTCACGTGATTTCCTCCCTTTCTACAATCCTGCGGCATAACCACTTGGACGGACAGTAGATAGCATGTCTGAGTAATTTTATATTTTCGGGTCGGGCAGAAGTGAAGATTGAATTCACAGTACGTAGAGTAGGTACAGAATTATTTCAACATGAGTTACTAGTACGAAGGACGAAACTGGAATTGGAATTAGATGCAATAGTCTATAGTGCGATAATATGCACAAAAGAACTGAAGCCTGTATCGAAATGAACGGCCACCATTTTCAAAATTGTGTTTAAATATTCATATTATGATTATTTTTCAATTTAACTTCTTTCTCTATATTGTACGCTAATGTGCTGTAGATAGTATACACTGCATAATGAATACGTTCGCATGGATAACTCACTTCGTGAGTAAAAACACTTATTCTTAATACAGTACTGTACTTTGATTAAAGAAAAACCTAATGAACATTATCGAACTCAAAATCGCGATATTTCCTAGTTTACGTAAATGGATGAACTACTTTTCTTCCATCCTATACCTAGTAGAGTGATTTGTGTTTTACGCCAATATCATCGAACTCCAGTCTTGGAGGGGGGAGCAAGCGGTGTTTCCGGTTCTCTAAAGGTATAGACAGGTTAATATTAAAAATGTTAGTAAAAATAAAATGATGTCCCTGTACAATGTCTGATGTGGCAATATTGAAAAGGAGAGGGCTTAGGGGGTCTCCCTGCAGCACCCCAGAAATTAAAGTGGACGAGTAAAGTGTAAAACATCAAGTAAAGTTGTGTTCACAGTAACTCTCAAACAGAAGACTTTTCAGTGTTGTTAGAAACTGCAGAATGAAGCACATCAACATTGGAATCACTAAAATTCTGATGCAGAAGCTCACGATGGCAATATAACAAGGAGTAGATCTTTGCTTTACATGCACTGCATGTCTTCTCTCCATAATAATTCAATGATCAGCACCACGTCGAGCATGGCGAGATGACATCAAACGAAAACTCCGTTTCAGTCATGATTCAATGAACCCTGACCCTCAGCATCAGGTTTATCAAGAAAGTGATAGCAACTCAAGACAAAGAATGCAGATTATTATTTCTATTGCTTCATTCACAATAAATTATTCAAACGAACTGCGTATGTATTGCAGTAACAGACATGACAGTGTTTTCGTGCTGTTTCTGATTAGGCATTTTTTAAGGGGTTGGTAAAATTTTTGGAAATATTCAACATTTTTTTTCCTCCATTAGTGTACCTTGTAGAATAATGAAAATTGGTATATGCTAAACACTGCCCTTCTGCTATATGAGAAAAATATTTTTAAGATATAAAAATTATTTATATATATATATTTTTTCATAATTCAAAATTATGGCAGTTCACTGTGCAGGGATGAAGCGTTTTCCTCATAACTCATAAACTCGTTAACTTTTTCATGTTCTCTCATTTTTATTTTATTGCTGAAACTCATATTTACTATATCATGCTCTTTCAACTACATTGCTTAATAAATAATTTTTTTTATTTTGTGTTAGAAGAAAATACTGATATTTGACCATTTTTTTAAATTAATTTATTTTTTATCAGACAGTCTATCAAAGGTAGAGAAGTGATCTTGCATCATATTGTAGATATGACATGCATAAATACACACAAAAAATTTCATCACAGATTGTTGAATAGTTTTTGAGTTATGTGGGAAAAGCCTTCATCACTGCACAGTGAACTGAATTTAAAAAAAAATGTAAATATATATTTTTAAATCGTAAAAATATTTTTTTTTCATATAGCAGAAGGACAGTGTTTTACACATACTAATTTTCATTGTTGTACAAGATACAGTAATGGAGGAAAAAAATGCTGAATATTTCCAAAATTTTACTGCTGTAAGCTGTACCTAACCCCTTAATTGGTTACTTTACGACGCTTTATCAACTGCTATGGTTATGTAGCATCTGAGTGAGTTGAAGATGAGAATGTCGGCGAAATGATACCCAGCATTTGCTCTTAATGGTTGAGGGAAAACCCCGAAAAAAAAACCTCAACCAGATCGATATAGGAGAAAGCCAGTATTTACCTTGTAGATATAACACATGGAGGAAGTTCCTTGCAATCGACAAACATCTTGTTTACGTAGAGTCGTAGAGCACGTAAGTCAAGAATTATTGTGGACAGTAAAAAATCGATCATATGGGAATGGGTATTTAAGAGTTGTTAATTCATTATAGAAGTGAATGTGATGCAATGTTAATACAAATTAATTTTATTTCCTAGAATATATCTATATATGAAATACAACAATAAATAAATAAATAAATAGGTAAATTAATAAATAAGTAAATTAAGTAAATAAATAAATAAATAAATAGGTAAATTAATAAATAAGTAAATTAAGTAAGTAAATAAATAAATAAATAAATTGATAAATAAATAGATAAATAAAAATAAATAAATAAATACCGGCAACGAAATAACAAAAATGGCGGACGATTATACACACTAATATAGCCTCCCAAGTCCTGAGACATTTCTTGTTTTATTTTTAAAGTTAAATATAATTCTACACTTCAAAAAGAATCATTGACATGAGGAAAAATGCTGTAAAAATTCTTCAGGTTACAGTTAGGGCACAAATACAGGTATATTATACTATACTTCGGATCTCTGCACTTACATCTTGTATCATAATCATGTATGAAGTAGACTACTGGGTGTTCAGTTCAAAATGTGTCGTGGCTCGCTGTATGCTGTCATGTGGCTAGCCGATGAGCCTAGAGAATTCAATCTTCCTACACATCCGCAGAGGTGTATAACCTAAGATGCACAGAAGTTGCCTAGCAAGTACGGCGTTCATTCTGAAGAGTACGTACGGTAACGCCGGTAGTGGCAGGAATGTGAACTGTTTGGAAATACGTACTGTCGGGATATGGGGAGAGGGTTAAGACGATTACTTACGTATTTGTTGACATTAACTTCGATGGTCAACATGGACACGGAGCATTTGATTTGTGTTGTGGAATGTTACCGTACGCAACCGATGATAACAAATACCCTGCGTACGACTTGCCGGCGCAAAACACAGTTCGAAAGAGGTTATGGTAGCACACAGACCGTACAGACCGCCATCTGTTGCTACGACGTTCAAGTTATACCGTACACGTTCTCAAGTTCAGATTGAAGAACGCCTTAAATAATAGGCAACTTCTCTAACATATAAGCTGAAACTCGCTTCAAATCGGTGACCCAACAACAGTGACGTCATGACACACTTTGAAATGAATACCCAGTAGAAGTGAATGTGATGCAATGTTAATACAAATTAATTTTATTTCCTAGAATATATCTATATATGAAATATAACAGTAAATAAATAGGTAAATTAATAAACAAGTAAATTAAGTAAATAAATAGGTAAATTAATAAATAAGTAAATTAAGTAAGTAAATAAATAAATTGGTAAATACATAAATAAATAAATAAATACCGGCAACGAAATAACCAAAATGTCGGACGATTATACACACTAATATAGCTTCGCAAGTCCTGAGACTTTTCTTGTTTTATTTTTAAAGTTAAATATAATTCTACACTTCAAAAAGAATCATTGACATGAGGAAAAATGCTGAAAAAATTCTTGAGGTTACAGTTAGGGTACAAATACAGGTATATGATGCTATACTTCGGATCTCTGCACTTACATCTTATATCATAATCATGTATGAAGTAGACTATACTCTCAGGACACAAGAGGCTAGAGCTTTGGCGGTGCATTGTGTAGTTCAAGCGACTGCAGTTCCACAAACAAAATGGTCGAGTAATAAAGCTATGTTTATCAAGTCCGTTTCAACACTGGCAGATAATCAATAACTCATTGTCGTGTCTTGGCATTACCGAGGTTCGTACACCTTACCCTGAAACCGTAGTCTACGTATGTTTCATGATATTTGATGAAAAGGCAGAGTGAAATGGCTTGCGTTGATGGAATGAAATTTGCTTATTGAAACGGGCAATCCAGGGAAGAACCCAGGTAGTCTTGATGTGTCCCCTACAAGTTTCATTCCCGTTACCAAAGGTGATCGAACCGAGTCTCACAAGTGATAAACTGAGAAGTCCCCGCTCTTACACTCAGCTACGCTGTGAAAGACAGTCTCCTCTTGAAACTTGCAACCGTCCAGTCTGTAAGGTCGTTGAAACGTGTTGATTATGTAACGGCGAAATCTGGCGCCTGCTAAACTGCGTCACAGGGAAGTCTCTAAGCTTTAAACCGGAGGAAGCGTGACAATGTCTGTAAAAAGTGACCCAGTGTTGCGAAAAGAAAATAAATGTAGGTGAAGTTGAACATGCAGAACTGTAAAGTAGAAGACTGTGAACGGATTCGAGATTTCAGCTGACACTCAAATATGGAGATGTGCCAAGAAAACAAAGGAATGAAGGAAAAAAATGCATGAATTTGTCAATATTGCTTGTTCTGAATCATATTTGACGCATACCATTATACCCTGCCGCTACTAGCGACTTGTGCAGCAAATGCTGCAAACTAAGTTCATTAGACGTTCAATTAAATTTTTTCAGATTTATTTTCAATGAAGAATACCAGACATTTTGAAAGTTATCTGCTTCCGTAATGATGAAACAAACTCCCTCTGAATGTTTTTTATGCCAAATACTTTTTCTTGAACCTATCCACCTTCAGTTTTTGAGTTTCAACGCGAAAACGCAAGTAACAATGTCAGGGAGATCGGTGGGTTTTTCATGTGGGAGTAAAGCAATAGCTATTTCAGGTCATTGTGGATTGTAGGCGAAAGTTAAAAAAAAAAGTCAGGTTTGTTATGCTATGAAATCGCCACAATTCTCGGGGGAAAAGTCAAGTGAAGGAAGTGAATTTTCAGGGACATTTTACTGTACAACCCATAGTTTCATACGCCAACAGTAAATTTTTCACTAGTTCTCATTTCTACAGTTACCCAGAAAATTTAAAACAACCTCTTTGAATGCAATCCAGGTGGCTCTCTTTTTTCCTTCATTATTTCTCTAATTTGTGATCCATTGAGAATTCCTTCTTTTATTTTTGAATCACTAATAGCAGGAAATTTTTCCTGGATACTTTTAAATGCTTCAGTTTTATGATTTATCCCTTTAACAAAATTCTTCATTAACGTTAACATAAAGTGAAAAGGGGGTAAAATTACTTTACTTCGAGATACAAGGGGTTGATGTATAATATTTTTTTTCTCTGGCTCTAGTGATTGTGGTTTTATTTTATAATGCTTATCTCGAGCGCGACTGTCCCATTCTCACAGATAGCAGCAAAATTTTGTGTAGCCTAATTGCATTCCAAGAAGCAATGCTACAACCTTCAAACCCGCACATATAAAGCATTGGTACTTTAAATATTATCATTTAAGCACACTTTAAAGAAATACATGTCTTACACAGAATACTAACACCACGGAAAACTCCAGGTAAACTGAAGCGATTTCATACGGCGAACCTGTTTCTCCCCCCTCCAAATGGAACCGAAAAGGGCAATAAAACAATTTTCGCTTCTACAAGTGGTTTTGACAGGGTGGTATATTACAAAATATAAACTACAGTAATGTAATTAAAGCTCACAGTGAAAAAAATACACATCTCAAGTAAAATCAGATAAACTCAAGCGAATTCATACCGCGAATCTGTTTCACCCCCTCCATACAGACTCGTAAAAGGGCAATAAAATAATTTCCCTTTCTACAAGTGCTTCTAACATGATGAGCTACTTATACTAACATTTTTTTCATATACTGGGTCTTCACATTTGTAATACAAAATAGTTACACACGAAATACGGTCATTTTTTAAATAAAATGCATAGAAAATGAATTACATTGTGCATCTCGAAAACCCGAACCGATGGAACATTTCGCTTGCTGTTTTTGAATTCAGGAGGTCTAAATTAGTAAGAGTTTGTTAATTTTATATCTGGCGCAAAATGGCTGTTGACCAGTGTTATCCCGTCCTTAAGGGCTTTGCGGCTTCAGTAGAACAGTGTACTCTTGGAGCAGATCTGATCTTGATTTTTAAGGGACCGTCCAGGTGCGGCCCAGAAGAAAAATTGAAAGACAAACATGTCTAAGTATATTAAAAGTATTTATTTCAGTCACTGACTTCACAGCATATGTTTAAGGTGTTAAACCTTTGCATTACATGTTTAAAAGACACAACCATCACCTAAAGAAGGCACGTCTACACTGATTAATTCTGACACCTGACTTGCGCCCTTAGATTTACATATCTTCTCATCATTCGTGAGCTGCCACAAGGGACAAAGAGTACTTAACCATAGAAATTTTTACAAGTTCATGAAAAACCATTAATTTTGTTTTAACAATGAAATTCTTACAAGTACAGAGCTGCAAATATTTTTTTTGAGATTAGTGGAAATATACCTATTTTTAGATTACAATTACAATGTTGGATATCGACCATATATTGCCATATTGGATGAACAGCATCATCGTAAAGTTAAATATACATTACTATCAACATTAAACAACCCAACTTATAATATACTGGCATTTGTAAGACAACCATATTAATTTGAAAAACATTCAAGACAAATTACGGACACACATCATGATACACACGTTCTGAATGGTTGAAATATGTGCATTATTGGGAGACAGAAATATCAATATAATAAATGTAATTAAATACTGTAATTTGCAACTCTTCACACTCATAATACATAATTACCTTAGTTTCATATTTTATTATTTTTTATTCCTTTTATATCATGTTACTTCATTATTCCATGTGTGAAGACTTGCAAACATATTTTGCAACTTACACGTGTATTTTAATTAATCTATACTAATAATAAATCTGTAGCCGAAATTTTTCTGGTAATTTTCGATTTTCCAAAAATAATTGGTCCTAACACATATAATTAACCACCCTGAAACCGAAAATCGCTTTTTGGAAATTTTTTTTTATATGTCTGTCTGTCTGTATGTTTCTTACCTTTTCACGCGATAATGGCTGAACGGATTTCGATGAAAATTGGAATATAGATTAAGTTCGCTGTAACTTAGATTTTAGGCAATATGCCATTCAAAATACATTATTTAAAAGGGGGGTTATAAGGGGGCCTGAATTAAATACATCGAAATATCTCGCTTATTATTGATTTTTGTGAAAAATGTTACATAACAAAAGTTTCTTTAAAATAATTTTCGATAAGTTTTATTCCTTGAAAAATTTTGATAGGACTGATATTTAATGAGATAAATGAGTTTTAAAATTAAAATAACTGCCATCTAAGGCCGTGTTATGAATTAAAAAACAAATGACTTCGTCTATAAGGGGCCTTGGACAGCAACAATCGAAAGCTATGAAAGATAGCCTACAGAGAATGTTTCTGTGTTTGTATGAAGTAATATCGGAAGCTAAATTAACCGATTTATATAATTAATTATTATTTCACCATTGGAAAGTGTAGTTTCTCTAGATGGACATAATGCTATAATGTTATTACAGTAACTTCTTATATAATATAATATATAATATAATATAATATAATATAATATAATATAATATAATATAATATAATATAATATAATATAATATAATATAATATAATATAATATAATTTAAGTTATTTGAAGGGTTCAGAACCACAGTGGGCCAAGCGCCATTTACTGAATACGTAGAAAACAAAGGTTAAAATTAAGTTATTACCATAATTCAATGGAAACCTATAACAAGCAAAATAAAATATACACATTAAATCTAAATGATGTCAATGTTCATTAAACTATGGTTACATGTAATACAAGTTAAGAAACATGTTAAAGGAATTGTCATTGCACTAAATGAGTGTCTATGGACCAAAATGATCGCATTTTAATTAATTGGATGCAATTTAAATTAAGTAACATATTAAACGATTTATCCTTCTATCAAACACGAATGTTTCCTGGATCAAATGTCCTATTTTAATTATGTAATTACTTTATATTTACTTCTAACGGGTGCAGCGGAGCGCACGGGTACGGCTAGTTGACAATAAGGGCAGTCATACAAGAATGCCAATGCGTATCATAACCATGTTGGTTTTTAGTATGTTTTATTTTGCATGCCACTAAATATGTTTTGTATTTGTAGAGATTATTGATATTGCTGAAATGTACGTCGTATCTGATGATGTTGGCGTAGACCAACGAAAACGTTCATACGTCTTTTAAACATGTAATGCTAAGGTTTAACACCTTAAACATATGCTGTGAAGTCAGTGACTGAAATAAATACTTTTAATATACAATACAAACTTCTCTGAAAACTATAAAAATGAATTGCAAAATGTCTAAGTATGACCCAGGATATTTTATTGCATGGTCGGTATGCTGCTAGATCTAGATTTTACTAATTAACACTGATGATGACGTAAAATGTAAATAATTATGACTATATATAATTAACTTTATATGGTTCGCTATTTTGCATAATTTTAATTCAAAACGGTGGCCGTTTTGAACAACTCGAATCTTCTCTCTATTTATTTACAATATTGTC
Source organism: Periplaneta americana (assembly GCF_040183065.1). NCBI lineage: Eukaryota > Metazoa > Arthropoda > Insecta > Blattodea > Blattidae > Periplaneta > Periplaneta americana. The sequence goes on along the minus strand of NC_091123.1, from coordinate 18,986,242 downwards.
GCCATCTATGAGACCTATACAAACCCTTAGGGATACGTGCATGTCACGCGGTGCAGACTCGCAGAACACGTATTCTCGTGGCTGTTCAGTTCGCGTTTGATGTTCGTCGTGGATGCCATGGATTTGATGGGAAGTCGAAAGGGGAAGGATTTAATCGTGAAGGACTGTGACGAGTTTCGCCATCACAAGGACCTTCAGAGTGGACTTTCTAGGTGGGCTGTACCAGGAAATCATGTAAGTCTTATTTTAAATTAAATAATTCATTTCAGGCAGTGGAAAGTAACTTGAAACATAATTATTGTGAAAAAGAAATTGAAATGTTACTAAATAAAAACCCGGTTTAGATTGTGAGCTACCCTAAAATATATTTGGATCGGTTATTGTTGAAAGGAACTAAGTCCACTTTTTAAAGTTTTGAGATAATCGAAAAGAACTGTTTTGTGAATAATCTATCGAAGATTAAACCAAAATATATTGTACACTTAAAATGTATGTGTACAATATATTTTGGTTTAATCTTCGATAGATTATCAACAAAAGTTTTTTTCGATTATCTCAAAACTTTAAAAAGTGGACTTAGTTCCTTTCAACAATAACCGATTAAACCAAAATATATTGTACACATACATTTTATGTGTATAATATATTTTGATTTAATCTTCGATAGATTATTCACAAAACAGTTTTTTTCGATTATGTCAAAACTTTAAAAAGTGGTCTTAGTTCCTTTCAACAATAACCGATTAAACCAAAATATATTGTGCACATACATTTTATGTGTACAATATATTTTGGTTTAATCTTCGATAGATTATTCACAAAACAGTTTTTTTTTTCGATTATCTCAAAACTTTAAAAAGTGGACTTAGTTCCTTTCAACAATAACCGATTAAACCAAAATATATTTATGTATACATTTTATGTGTCAATATATTTTGGTTTAATCCTCGATAGATTATTCACAAAACAGTTTTTTTCGATTATCTCAAAACTTTAAAAAGCGGACTTAGTTCCTTTCTTTTATTTATTTTATTGGGTTATTTTACGACGCTGTATCAACATCTAGGTTATTTAGCGTCTGAATGAAATGAAGGTGATAATGCCAGTGAAATGGGTCCGGGGTCCAGCACCGAAAGTTGCCCAGCATTTGCTCTAATTGGGTTAAGGGAAAACCCCCGGAAAAAAACATCAACCAGGCAACTTGCCCCGACCGGGTTTCGCACCCGGGCCAGCTGGTTTCGCGGCCAGACGCGCTGACCGTTACTCTACAGGTGTGGACTACTTAGTTCCTTTCAACAATAAGGGATTCATTTGTTTCTAATATATGATTTTTATTTTTAACATATAAATTTTCTTTATTATTTAAACAATGCAATTCACATTACTATAATTTGTTTGATTTTTAGAATTACCTGTAGGCCTAATTAAACTTGTTTTCATTTTGTTATTATTATTATTATTATTATTATTATTAATTGTATTGTTCCTGTATTTCTGCTATTGCATTGCCATTGTTCTAATCAGTGGCGATTCCTCCATGAAGAATACGAGGATGATCCTACAGTTTAATTTCCTGCCTTGAGGATAGAAAATATATGTTAACTCCTCCGAAAACATTTTAATTACAGATTTTGGTTTTCAATACGTCCCAACATACGTATTTAATTTCCTTTAAGCTTCCACTTTCTGTCGTGAGTTGTCGCCAATGCACAGGACATAAATCATTTTAGAGGAACTATCCAAATATCTTACAGCAAACGGTATTTCTAACAATGAAGTTAGTGGACAGGGGAAGGTGCGGAGGGCGGGGTATGACTTGAGTTAACCGTGTTTGAGGATATGACCGCGTATCCTAATACTATGACCTTTCTGTCTGGGTGATGGAGACCCTGCCAGAGACTACAATAAGAATTTTCAAGTACCCTTACAGCCTCCTTAAATGCAGTTCATTGGTCATTTTAAAATCATAGAATAAACGAAATAATAAATAATTTAAAATGATATAATATAAAAAAATAAAATGAATAAAAACAAAATTACATAAAATAAAATAAGCTACAATAAATACAAGAATTAACAAGACTTTAGATGACAGGACAGCCGAAAGAATATCTGAAGTTGTATTTGATCATTTAGAAGAATTTAACTGTAGCAAGAAATTAATTGCGCGAACGTACGACGGAGCATCGGTAAAAATCAGGCAGTACGATGGCTTAGGAGCCATCTTCGCAACTAAAAGTGGGAGGAGAATCGTACTTTACTACTAATAAATGGCCAGTTCCAGAATATTCAGCCAAGGACTAACACAAGCCTACTTGTATTGATTTTGCATGCTCTATTATATTATTATTATTATTATTATTATTATTATTATTATTATTATTATCATCATCATCATCCTTCACGAATTAGGCCTCTCTAGACCTGTTTCGGCCCCATCTAGCAGTCTTCTTAAAGGTCTTCCTGGTCGACGATGTCCTCTAGGTTTATATTGCATCATAATTTTTGGGATTCTTGAATTTTCCATTCTTCTTACATGATCTAGCCAATTGAATTTTTATCTGCTGATTTTTTCTTCTACTGACTCTACTTCTAATTGTTCTAAAATTTCTTCATTCCTTTTCGGTCTAAAAGAGTATATCCTGCTGTCCTCCTGAAAAATTTCAGTTCCGTTGCTTTGATTCTGTTCATGTCTTTTTTCTTTAATGTCCAAATCTCGCTTCCGTATAAAAGGGAGGGTAATGCTAGTGTATTATATATTTTTATTCTTGTAGATTTTTGTACTAATTTAGCTTTTAATGTATTGTTTATTATTCCTAGAATTTGTGTAAATTTGGTAATTTTCTTGTTCACATCTTTTTCGTTTTGATAAGAAATTTCACAACCCAGATAATTGAAATTTTGTACTTGTTCGAGGCATTGGTTATTGTGTATTATCTTACTTCTGACTGGGTCTTGTCCTAAAAATGCCATTACTTTTGATTTTTGTGCTGAAATTTCCATCCCAAAATCTTTTGATATTTTATTATTATTATTATTATTATTATTATTATTATTATTATTATTATTATTATTATTTTCTGTCTTGGTCATCAGTCCTACATACAAAAAATATCACGAATCGCGACTGGTTCTAATACTGGTTGAGTGGAAGAGAAGGCTTTATGGCCTTAACTCTGCTAGTAAAAATAAATCTATTACTACTAACTACTAAATAGAAAAAACTTAGTAACACTTTTAGGACGAGTTTCCACCAAAGGGACGAAACAGAAACGCATGTCTTTCGCAACACAACTGCGACAAGACAATGGAAACTCGAGTTGGTGGAGACTGTTTTGTTTAGTCATGAAGTTACGAAGTCGGAATGGATCACCCTGCAAACGTTACATAGACTTTTCCGTTCTGATATCCCACAATACGAGTAATATTATTCCGAGTTTAAAGACATTATTCACATCAAAAAAATATATGTTTTGTAGTATGTTTTGCATTTAACAGTTGCTTTCCTGCAATTTTTTTTTCTTGAAGCATACACCTTGCTATGTCGTCTTGATCTTCTGGATCAGAAGTAATTCCAGTGTCGATGTGCTTGATTCTGATTTTTCTCACAACACTGAAAACTGTTCTGTTCGAAAACTACTGTAGGCTCACTTTGGTTAGACTAGCACTGATATAGTTCCATTCCTACTCTGTTTATACATCAACTGTCTTTTCAGTCATACCAACATAACTTTGATGATATTACGAAAGTTTCACGCTAGTGTACAGTAGTGGCAAAAAAAAACCGGACCGACTCTTGTAGCTGATTTCAGAGCCTTGTTCACTCCAGAGCACGATAGACTGATAACCAGGCTTCGAGACTTCGGACCCGATAGAGCAGTTCAGTGGGAAATCCGCATAACGGCGTACTGAATATAGTGGTAAAATGTACAGTGGGTGGGGGTACTGTAGAATGAATGCCAACAAATACGCAAAGGAAAACGCTCTGGATTTGAAGGTTCTGACGAATATTTTGGTTTTCATACAAACTGTGTCTGAAACTATTACACGGTTAGGAAAGTCAGAGCAAGAGATGTTGGAGGCCCTCAAATTAATTTAGGAAATAATGCAGAGAATTAATGAGACATCAAGTACACCGGTTACTGAACGTGTAAAACAGAAATGGAAATCAATTTTATGTAAAAATAACGGATATGGAACATTGTGTAACATAAACAGCAAATTAGTCGGCATAGTCACTCGAGAATAAAGGACTGTCTCTTAGGGTGCTATTCATAGACATTTCGCTAGCCACGCTACGAGCGTGCTAAACTAGCCCCGACTTTGCCAGAGGAGCGACGAATTATTCATATCGCTAACATTGGTTTATGAATATGAAAAACGTTAGTTTCGCTGATCATCCACCGGAAGCCCGCGCTAAAAATGTCTATGAATACGGCCCTTAGAGATTGCAATGATGTTAGGTTTTTTCGTTTTGCTCCTATCACTTCATGCGACGTAGAGCGCAGCTTTCTACAGTACAAACTTTGGCAGATAACCGGAAAAGATTTACGTTTGAGACACTGAGAATGTATCTTGTAGTAGGTACATTGCAATTCGGTACTGTAACTGCACTTCCTAAAGACGACCAATAGGATAAATGAAAAAACTAAAATTGCTACATACTTATTTCCACCATTAACACTGTGTATAATTAAACACAAATGCTTATAAAAGACAAGAGAATAAATGCTTTTCACATTCTTTTGACATTATCATTGTGATATGTACAGGGACATCATTTTATTTTTACTTACATTTTTATTGTACCTGCATTTCTGAATGTACTTCACTCCCACCCCTTCACTAATGTCCTTGCTCCCGTCAGACACACGAACTTACGGCCGCTGTTGCATTCAAAATCTTCAAGCAGTGAAGTAAACACTGCAGTGTATAGTGTGTTTCAGAAATATGGTTGCGTTTTCTATAGAAGAAAGAACCTATATTAATAATATCGTACTAAAAAATTATATTCAAGAAACGATAAATTCAATTTCAGAGAATATGCTTCAAGATGTTTTTAATAATATGCGTAAAGAATTGAAGCCTGCATTGTAATGAACGGCAACCATTTTCAGCAACTTGTTTAAAAATTCAGATTAGCTTATTTTGAATTGAGTTGGCTAGAAGCAAAAGAATGCTAGTGACATTTGTAACATGAGTTAAGTGCATCCAGTGTAAGCTAAAGTTTCTAAAATTTTAGTGGCAAAGGGATATTTTAATCTCATCACACATTAAAATTTAAATAAAAATTTCACCGATTTTACGAAAGCTTAAATATTTAAACCCCATTTTCTCAAAAGTAACTTACAGTACTTTACTTATGAGCCCCTCAATTTAAATGCACTCTCTATATTGTATGTTAACATGAATAATTAATATGCTAAATAAAGTAGACATTACATAACGAACATAGCCGCCTGAGTTTAAAAAAAAAATATTACTACTCTACTGTATTTTGATAAATTCCGTAAAAGTGGTGATCAAACTGAAAATCGTAATATCGTATTTCCCTACAATATAAATGGATACATTACTTTTTTCTCCTCCTATAGCTAGTAAAATGATTTGTTTACATATTACACTAGTAACATCAAACTCCTGTAATGGAAGGAGGTAACAGTGTTTCCGAGTATAGACAGGTTAATGTTAAAAATGTTGGTAAAAATAAAGTGATGTCCCTGTATATTTACTTTCAGAATGGTTATATGTGGGGTTTCCCATACTACCGTATTCTACTCTAAATAGCAACGTTGTTACCTCAACACATCTCTATCTACCTGCAGCGAGTCAGCAACCTATAGTACATGCACAGTAAACGTATTGTATCGGGTCCAAAGTCTCGAAGCCTGCTGATAACTAAGACTTTCGTGGTTCGAATCCTGCCTGGGAAGGAAACTTTTTTTTGTTCCTTATTCAAATTTATTCCCAATACTTTTCGATTGCAGCGATATTTTACTACTTAATTAACTTATTATCACCAGAACATGAATTTTAATGCAATTCAGGGTAAAAAAAAATTCATCTTCTTGTTTGGATGCACAGTGAATAATTCCTTTTAAATAACATGTTAAAAAATAAAATAAAAAAGGAAAGGACATTGGATCGGTGTCGGGTAGAGTCCCCGGGTAGCTCAATGGGAGAGCGTTGGTATGTTTAACCAAAGGTCCCGGGTTCGATACCCGGCCCCGGAACAATTTTTCCCTCGAAATTATTCAAATTAACTTTACAGGGAGTTATTCCTGAAAGCTTAATTTGCAAGATAAGACTAAATTTTTACGTAACGTATAAGACGTTAATGAGAGAATGTATCTTGTACGTCATGCAGATTTTTTATGGCAAAGGGAAACAGCAGTGCTGTGAAGTAAAACGTGACCCAACATGGACTTCCTTAAAGCAGTATTATGCCTACACTTGTCGAATTTGAACCGGAACTCCGGCGGATATAATAATTAAATGCTCTTAGAATAATTGCAATAATTATTTCCAAGTATCCTTGAACTGTCTTTCGTCATCTTAACCGTTCAACAATATAACATCCGGATATGTTGTCATCAGACGTGAGGTTTCCGATTCATATACGATGCATCCCGTAGGATAAACCAACTTCTTAAATGTGAGGAAGGAAGCTATGCTAAGTACGCGGTGTAGTTAATCCGTTTAGTTGAATAAACAACGTGTTCATATGTTGAATACGAGTATATCTACAACTTTTTTTAATCCATAAACATTTTTCATATTTATTTTCAATGAAGAATACCAGGCATTTTGAAAATTATTTGCTTCCATAATAATGATATATGATATGATATGATATGATATGATATGATATGATATGATATGATATGATATGATATGATATGATATGATATGATATGATATGATATGATATATGATATGATATATGATATGATATGATATGATATGATATATGATATGATACGATATGATATATGATATGATATATGATATGATATGATATGATATGATATATGATATGATATGATATATGATATGATATGATATGATATATGATATGATATATGATATGATATGATATGATATATGATATGATATATGATATGATATTTTTTTTTATATATATGAATCCCCTTTTTATTCAGTATGCTCCATTGCAGTAATGCAATACTACACACATTTTTTGCTACACTGTTTTTACATTCTGTCTGAACTTAAAACAAAAACTAATAGTGAACTATTTACAATATGTACAAGGATGTAAAGTCAGCTGACTGAATAGAGTTTATGAATTATTTAAAATTATTAATACTAATACTATTTTAACTGGAGTAGTGCTTTCACTATTTACAATATAATACACTGCCGTGAAGTCTATTGACTTAATAAAGGTGGTGAATTGCTTATAATTATTTTAACATAATATCTAACTACTACTACTACTGAATACTAATACTAATACTAATTTTAAGTAGAGTAGTTTTTTCACTATTTACAATATTTACAGTGATGTGAAATCTATCGATTGAACAAAGTTTCTGAATCCCTTATAGTGTTTTAACAATAGTTTCTCATGTGACACTGGCCATCTATCTTGATTTCTATATATTCCCTGCTTCAGAATATCCCTTTGTTTATTCAACTTGACACACGAGTATATTAGGTGATCTACTGTTTGTGCATCTTGAAGGCATGAACACGTTGAGTCGTCTTTGATATGATATATGATATGATATATGATATGATATGATATGATGTATGATATGATATGATATGATATGATATGATACGATATGATATATGATATGATATATGATATGATATATGACATGATATGATATGATATATGATATATGATATGATATATGATATGATATGATATGATATGATATGATACGATATGATATATGATATGATATATGATATGATATATGATATGATATATGATATGATATGATATATGATATGATATATGATATGATATGATATATGATATGATATGATATATGATATGATATATGATATGATATATGATATGATATATGATATGATATGATATATGATATGATATGATATGATATGATATGATATGATATGATATGATATGATATGATATGATATGATATGATATGATATGATATGATATGATATGATACGATATGATATATGATATGATATATGATATGATATGATGTATTATATGATATGATATGATACGATACGATATGATATGATACGATATGATATATGATATGATATGATGTATTATATGATATGATATGATATATGATATGATATAATGTATTATATGATATGATGTATTATATGATATGATATACGATATATGATATATGATATGATATGATATACGATATGTGATATGATACGATATGATATATGATATGATATGATATATGATGTGATGTGATGTGATATGATATATGATATGATATATGATATGATATGATATGATATGATATATGATATGATACGATACGATATGATATATATATATGATATGATATATGATATGATATATATGATATATAATATGATATATGATATGATGTATTATATGATATGATGTATTATATGATATATGATATACGATATGATATGATATATGATATGTGATATGATACGATACGATATGATATGATATGATATATGATATATATTTCGTCACAGCACTTCCTTACATGTAATGGTGTGCCTCACATTTCTGTATCCGGTACCACCATTAACATATTATTACAATAATACATTATTTGCAGTACACGTCTACACAAATACTCCCAATTACACTATGTACCTTTTTTGTTACTTGATCAAACTCTCCTTCGGTATTTCTCCTACATTTCATTTGCTATTCTTTATGTGTTCATTAATCCTAATATACCTAATATTATATACTCCTTTCACACCCCCTTTATCCTCTAACTACTATTCACTAAAATCTCAATTTCAATTTTTCTCTATAAATTATCATATTGAATTATTTGTCCTATTTGTTCTTTGACCTTTTCTCCTATCTTTCTCTTATATTCATTTACTGTTCCAACATTCAAATGTTAGTACTAATTTTATGCTGTCACTTGTTCACTTCTCTTAACCCTTTCTCACTATTTTCACTCATTCTTATTTGCGCTCACTTTCACTTTCTCACTATTCTGCTTACACTTTATCCATTGTCACTATTCTCACTTCCTATAAATACTTACATTTTATTCTACACATCTGCTTATACACTTTCTCTCTCCCCTATACTTCTCGATCTTTTCCAGTTTCACTTTACTTGCACTTTTTGATCACATCCCCACATTTTTTAATCATATCTAATACCTTTGTTATATCTTCAGCTGTCGCAGGTTCTGACCTTTCTTTACTGTTCGTCTCTGCCTTATTTCTGTCTTTGTCTTTCTTTCTATTTATTTCTTCTTCTATTCCTCTTTTATTTCCCCCCCCCACGCTTTCACTTTCACATACTAGATTTCCACTTACACTTGCACCCTTATTCTTTTCACTACTTTCTTCCCTATCACTTCCTGACTCTTGGTTTGTCTTTTTTTCGTCCCTCGCCTTTTTTCTAGTGCCCGTGTTTCTTGTTCCGTTATGTTTCCATAATAATGAAACATACTCCCTCTGAATGTTTTTTTTTATGCCAAATACTTTTTCTTGAACTTATACACCTTCAGTTTTTGAGTTTGAACGCAAAAACGCAAGTAACAATGTCAGGACGATCAGAGGGTTTTTCATGTGGGAGTGAAGCAGTAACTATTTCAGGTCATTGTGGATTATAGGTGAAAAGTTAAAAAAAAAGTCAGGTTTGCTATGCTTTCGAACAACAGGCATAGCATCTTGGTATAGCTGCTGCATGTTTCGTGAACTACCTTGAAATGTAGAGGGTAAAACCATTTTATCCTGCTAAGAGAGCTTGCTGAAATGATCGGGAGACTACAAAATCTTGTAGGCCTCTTATTTTATCAGTAAGTAATACCTTTTGGTCTTTCCTTAGGGACTCTAATTTTTGCGCTCTCTCGAGCCAATACTGAAGAGAATCATACATATAAATATCTACACCACACCGCCATTAAGTATATGAAAAAGACCCAACCCCACTTGATTAATAACTATAAAAATATTTGATTTTTAATAATATTATTATCTTACGTAAGTTTTACAGTTTTCAGTAACATACACTATATATACTAAATAGCATCCACTCAGTAAATTATAAAAATGAAGATATAATTTAAGATATTCTCTACATTAACTTATATAACCCCAAAACGTTTCATCTGCATATGTTCAAGTTCCGTAATTTACGAATTCAAGTTACCATTCACTGCAAAGATCACGACGAAAATGCCCAAGCATGTGTTTACTAGTATAGCTTCAGAATGTCGGGAGTTGACTGTACTCCACTAACACGGAGCGACGACGTGTTTGTTTATATCCTTATCCGTTGCATTACCTGTGTTCGGCGTACCATATACCCAATGTGTCTTCAACTTCAGTCTTTAGGTAGCTGGAATACGGAGCCTACTAATGAGTGTAAGTTGTTTATGTTGCCTGTATTGTCGGACCATTGGATCTGTGCCCCTTGAGCGCTGTCGTCGTTCTTGGAAAAGTTAACGCCTGTACTCACTCCATTCCACCCGCTTTCCTCCTACCACGTTAAACAGCAGGCCACGAACCTTGCCGAATAGGGATGTTGCCAAACTTCCGTCAAACGGTGTCATAAATAACTGGTCCTCCATGCTATAATATTATTTCTTTCAATCAAAATACATCTTGTATTTCTACATTTTTTAAACCTAAATCCCATGTCTCGAATCACTTTCCGTAGTTTTTCTCTCCAACCTTGGAAATTATTGCTTCTCTCGCAAGCTTCAGTAATTTCTTCAATGTTGAAACTTCTTTCTGAACAGTATAAAATTATTGTATCTTTCTTCTTAAAATAAATCGGTTCATATCATCTACAATAATTAAAAGTTCCCTTGGTCTGTTCTTCTCTGGTGATTCTAGCTTTTCATCTCTTGCACAGACTCCCTCTCTCCTGATTTTCTTTATTAGGAGTTCTGACCTATCTATATAAATTACATAAAATGTTGTATTATTAGTATTAGTTAAGTAAGTAATTTTAATACATAATCAATTGAAATAAAATAAGCCTCACCTGTGATATCAATTGCTCTTTTCGTTGCCTGATTTATAGGGAACAGATATTGACCTGTTTGTTTCTCTTCATCGAAAAATGCTATTACGTACTTGCTTAATATTTCTTTCGCCACTCCGTGCTACAGTATTCATGTTGAGTTGACAACACTGGACTGCAAGTGCAAATATTGTAAACTGTCCCACAAGAAGGCCAAAATTGTGAGTAGTGGGGGACAGAAAGGGAGAGAGATAGGAAAAAGAGAGATAAGAATTCAGGGAGAGAAATGAGTTACCGAGGCTGAGAAGGAATTAGGGTTCAGTTCGCATATCTTACGGGGGCACAGATCCGATGGTCCGACTAAACCTGCTTATCACGGAATTCTATTGCGTCACACACTAGCTTACCTGCCGCACGCACTCAAATTAATGGTCGACTTACACCTCGACTTTACGTGACAGTACCACGCACACTTGCGCTCTCTAACTTGCCGACACGCACGGAATATCTCTCCATCCTACACACGCAGACACTAATGGCAGGTCATTAATTGGCTTGAACACTTGACAGTGACGTCTGACTGCCGTGTAGGTTACGCCTCCGCAGACTCTGAGTTTTTCTTTCTTTATTACTTACTATTATACGAAGAATTACGAAGGCCATGAAACTGACACATATCATCTCATAATTTGTTTTAAACGTTTCGCAAAATTTATTTCCTTTATCGTGATGCGGATGGCATGATTGTTTATAGTTCATTTCCTTCAGCTGTTATACAAAAAGACAGGCTGTAAGTGAAATCGTTTAACACAGGGGTTCCTAACCATTTTAGTGTCGCGGATACCTTGAAGCTCATATTTAATTTTGGCGGACTTCCAAAATGTTTTCTGTCATTTACAGTAGGCTGATAATCATGTCCAACTCGTTAATAATTTACATGATATAGTGAATTAATAAACCTTAGCCTTCTTTTTAGTCTCCGCATATGATCCATATATCTTAATGACTTGTACAGGGACATCATTTTATATTTACTTAAATTTTTATTGTACGTGAGTTTTTGAATGTACTTCACTCCCACTCCTTCTACTATGAAGTTCAACAAATCCAAGACCGCATACACAGTCATAGTAGCCTTACGGTCATAGAAAAACAGTACGTTCCAAAAATATGTTCGCGTTTTCCAGTGACGAAAGAGCTTTCAATATTGAATCATTTTCGCACAGGTACTGTCGTCCATTTGCCTGCGTAGTATCCCGATTTCCCCTACCTGCTTCTATTCGCCTCTCTGTAAATGCTAGTGGCTGGGCTGTCTTAGCACTTTTCTGAGAACATTAATTTCTGTTAGGAATTGGACGTCTACGTAATATTATACAACTGTTTAAAATAGCTTAAATAAAAGGGGCTCGTTAAGTAATTAACTGTCATGTGATTTCCTCCCTTTCTACGACCCTACGACATAACCACTTGGACGGACAGCAGATAGTATGTCTGAGTAATTTTATCTTTTCGGATCGGGCAGAAGTGAAGATTAAATTTACAGTACGTAAGGTACTCTTTTATAGAGTAGGTACAGAATTATTTCAACATGAGTTACTAGTACGAAGGACGAAACTGGTAATTGGAATTAGGTACAATAGTCTATAGTGCAATAATATGCACAAAATAACTGAAGCCTGTATCGAAATGAACGGCCACCATTTTAAAAATGAGTTTAAATATCCACATTATGATTATTTTTTAATTTAACTTCATTCTCTATATTGTATGCTAATGTGCTGTAGACAGTATAATATACACTGCATAATGAATACGTCCGCATGGACAGCTCAGTTCGTGAGTAAAAACACTCATTGTTAATACTGTACTGTATTTTGATTAAACAAAAATCTAATGAAAATTATCAACTACGGTACTTTTCTTCCCTCCTATACCTAGTAAAGTGATTTGTTTGTATTCTACGCCAGTATCATCGAAGTCCAGTCGTGGAAGGGGGTAGCAAACGGCGTTGATCCTGAGGTATAACCAAGTTAATATTAAAAATGTTAGTAAAAATAAAATCTAGAATATGCCATTAGGAAAGTTCAGGATAACAGGCAGGGTTTGGAATTGAATGGGTTACATCAGCTTCTTGTCTATGCAGATGACGTGAATATGTTAGGAGAAAATACACAAACGATTAGGGAAAACACGGAAATTTTACTTGAAGCAAGTAAAGCGATCGGTTTGGAAGTAAATCCCGAAAAGACAAAGTATATGATTATGTCTCGTGACCAGAATATTGTACGAAATGAAAATATAAACATTGGAGATTTATCCTTCGAAGAGGTGGAAAAATTCAAATATCTTGGAGCAACAGTAACAAATATAAATGACACTCGGGAGGAAATTAAACACAGAATAAATATGGGAAATGCGTGTTATTATTCGGTTGAGAAGCTCTTATCATCCAGTCTGCTGTCCAAAAATCTCAAAGTTAGAATTTATAAAACAGTTATATTACCGGTTGTTCTGTATGGTTGTGAAAATTGAACCCTCACTCTGAGAGAGGAACATAGGTTAAGGGTGTTTGAGAATAAGGTGCTTAGGAAAATATTTGGGGCTAAGAGGGATGAAGTTACAGGAGAGTGGAGAAAGTTACACAACACAGAACTGCACGCATTGTATTCTTCACTTGACATAATTAGGAACTTAAAATCGAGACGTTTGAGATGGGCAGGGCATGTAGCACGTATGGGCGAATCCAGAAATGCATATAGAGTGTTAGTTGGGAGACCGGAGGGAAAAAGACCTTTAGGGAGGCCGAGACGTAGATGGGAGGATAATATTAAAATGGGTTTGAGGGAGGTGTGATATGATGATAGAGACTGGATTAATCTTGCACAGGATAGGGACCGATGGCGGGCTTATGTGAGGGCGGCAATGAACCTTCGGGTTCCTTAAAAGCCATTTGTAAGTAAGTAAGTAAGTAAAAATAAAATGATGTCCCGTATAATTCAATATCTTCTTCTGTTCCGAACTTTTGTCCCGTTCACCATGCAGTGTATCCTTCACAGGGTTGCCATACGTACGACTATAGTCGTACGCATACGACTATTTTGACTAATTGTACGAGGTGCGACCTCACTCTATGTTGTACGCAATTTTGTACGAATATTTCACTGAAGGGAAAAAATAATTCGGAACTTATAATGTTGGGTTGTAATTAAAATAAAATGTCTTGTTAATTCGTCCCTTTTAGACAAGTTTTCTTCATTCAGTATGTCCTGGACTAATATAAAAGAAACATGCTTATTAAGGGGGCGAGGGGAATGCTTTGAAAATCAATCTGTAACTATGCTTGCCATGCAAGTCAATAATTTGTCATCTTGAACTCCAGGTTTCACGTAGACGGCGCAGTTACATCAAAGTAATACAGGTTTAATTTTATTAACTTTCTCGTTTGTTCGATAAAGGAAATCTTTTATCAATTAAATGGTACCGCAGTAGCATTAAGAAGTCTAAACGCGCCTACATTATAGAGGTGTCGGGTTTGAGTCGACTGTAGATGAATTAATTTGATATAATTTTCAGCCGCCGCATTTATTGATACTAAAATAGGCCTATCAACAGCTGCTGACTTTAAATACAGGGACATCATTTTATTTTTACTTGCATTTTTATTGTACCTGCATTTCTGAATGTACTTCACTCCCACCCCTTCACTAATGTCCTTGCTCCCGTCAGACACACAAACTTACGGCCGCTGTTGCATTCAAAGTCTTCAAGCAGCGAAGTAAAGACTGCAGTGTATAGTGTGTTTCAGAAATATGGTTGCGTTTTCTATAGAAGAAAGAACCTATATTAATAATATCGTACTAAAAAATTATATTCAAGAAACGATAAATTCAATTTCAGAGAATATGCTTTAAAATGTTTTTAATAATATGCGTACTGAATTGAAGCCTGCATTGTAATGAACGGCAACCATTTTCAGCAACTTGTTTAAAAATTCAGATTAGCTTATTTTGAATTGAGGTGGCTAGAAGCAAAGGAATGCTAGTGACATTTGTAATAACATGAGTTAAGTGCATCCAGTGTAAGCTAAAGTATCTAAAATTTTAGTGGCAAAGAGATATTTTAATCTCATCACACATTAAAATTTAAATAAAAATTTCACCGATTTTACGAAAGCTTAAATATTTAAACCCCATTTTCTCAAAAGTAACTTAAGTGCACTTACAGCCCTTTACTTATGAGCCCCTCAATTTAAATGCACTCTCTATATTGTATGTTAACACCAATAATTAATATGCTAAATAAAGTAGACATTACATAACGAACATAGCCGCCTGAAAAGTTGAGTTTTTGAAAAAAAAATGTTACTACTCCACTGTATTTTGATAAATTGCATAAAAGTGACGATCAAATTGAAAATCGTAATATCGTATTTCCCTACAACATAAATGGATACACTACTTTTCTCTCCTCCTATACCTAGTAAAATGATTCGTTTACATATTGCACTAGTAACATAAAACTCCTGTAATGGAAGGGGGCAACAATGTTTTCGAGTATAGCCAGATTAATGTTAAAAATGTTGGTAAAAATAAAGTGATGTCCCTGTAGAAGAAAGCTGTTTCTAACCAAGCGTCATCGTGCAGCCTTACTGCGATGACAGTGTTGATGATTAAGAAATGGGTGGTGATTTGTTTCAATGCTGAATGTCATTGTGGATGTGAACCATAATTAGTAGTATTTCTATTTGGAACTAAAATTTACTGGTAGATGTATTTATTTTGCGATTCTTTATCAATTGCGTAATGACATGAAGGTGATAATGCCAGCGAAATGACTCCAGCGCCGAAAGTTAACCAGCATTTGCTCTTAATGGTTTGAGGGAAAAATCCGGAAACAACGTCAACTAGATGACTCGTCTCACCCGTGATTTCAACTCTGGCCCACTCGTTTCACAGTCAGACGTGCTAACCATTACTACACAGCGTTGGCCTAGAAGTAAGTTATATTAGGAAGTTGAGAAATGTACGACAATTGTATGCTGAAGTACGACAATTTTCATAAGTTATTACGACGGTTTCGGATTCATTTATCTGGCAACCCTGATCCTTCAGTAGGCAGTTTTTTCTCAACCAGTGACCCGAAAAATTCCTTTTTCTCTTCCTGATTGATCTCAGCATTGATCTCTTATTATTTTTTGTATTTTGTTTAGGAACATCATTGATGATCTTCAGCATCTAATGACGTTGTATTATCTATCGTCTGGTTAGTTTACAGTTGATTGCAAATTATTCTATGATTTCTATTGCAAATAACCTCTCATTTTATTTCCTGACTAATTTGCTGATTTTAAAATGTTAAAAAAATAATAACTAGAAAGTAGCCGGTTATTTTTGATCGGTTAACTTCCTTCAGGTTAAATTAATTTTAAAATAGGTGGTTAACCGATAACCGGTAGCTGTGACGTGTTAAGTAACGCGTCGTCATCTCTGATAAACGTAATCTTGACGCACTTCTTGACTTGCTGCATAATGCATATGCATCACATCTGATTCACTATACTGCATTACAGACCAAGTTACATTT
Source organism: Periplaneta americana (assembly GCF_040183065.1). NCBI lineage: Eukaryota > Metazoa > Arthropoda > Insecta > Blattodea > Blattidae > Periplaneta > Periplaneta americana. The sequence goes on along the minus strand of NC_091123.1, from coordinate 18,969,483 downwards.
ATGGTCAGTCGCTTGGTTGTGGCGTGGGTTTAGGAAGTGCGGGATCGCTTGAATAATTTCATTGAAGTGACGCGTCGTTGGGTGATTCGAAGCCTTGTAAGAGCAAAACCGTTCTTCCTGCATATTGTGCAACAATTTATTTTAATTAGGTACGGAATAAAAATAAATGTGATGACCAGGCCAGAGGAGGAATGTCTTACTATATTCGGAAGGCACGCTGATTTTTTGTTTGTCGAAAGTTAGTAAACAAGTAAAATTATTGATAATATCTATATTCATATTACCACATAAGAAAATGATGGTGAGCGTAATAAGTAAATAAATAAATATTAAAAAGTTTATTAGGCATACGTAGAGAACAAATAAGAATGTATATAAATCAAATAAAGAACTACTGAGTAAATAAGAAATGAAACAAGACCTTCAATGTCAGACAATTAAAAAGTAAATAAAAACATCAGAAAAGTAGAAAATAATTAATGAAATGTTAAAAGAATAAACAAGAGTAAATTCGGTAATAAATAAATGAAAAAATGGATAAGAAAGAAAGTAAATAAGATAACAGTAAATAATAAAAAATAAAGAAAGTAAAAATTAATAAAATGATTACGTAATAAATTAACAAATACAGAACTAAGTAAAAAAAAGAAACAAGTACACAAGAAACTAAAGAAATGAGTAAGCGAAAAAAAGTACAGTGTGTAGAAAACAACTAAATAAAAAGATAAATATGCAACAAATAGGAATGTAGAAAGTTTAAGAAACAGTCAAGCAAGAAAATAATAGTGAACAAAGGAAAACGAGTAACAAAAAAAAATGCTAGTAAGAACACATGTAAGGTAGATAAAGAAGTAGGGAATCAAGAAAATGGATAGATTAAGAAACAGGAAGTAAGAACACGAGTGCAATAGTTAAAAAGGGTAAATAAGAAAACGAGTAGGTAAAGAAACGCTAATAAGAAAAAAATAGATAAAGAAATGGGCAATTAAGCAAATGAATAGATAAAAATGGGCAAGTAAGAAAATAAGTAAGCAAAAAAATGGACTTAAGAAAATAAGTAAGCAAAGAAATGGACAAGTAAGACAATAAGTAGGCAAAGGAATAGCCAAGTAAGAAAATAAGTAGGCAAAGAAATTGGTAAGTAAAAAAATAAATAGGCAAAGCATTGGGTAAGTAAGATAATAAGTACGCAAAGAAATGAGCAAGTAAGGAAATAAGTAGGCAAAGAAATGGACAAATAAGAAAATAAGTAGGCAAAGAAATGGGTAAGTAAGAAAGTAAGTAGACAAAGAAATGGGTAAGAAAGTAAGTAGGCAAAGAAATGAGTAAGTAAGACAATAAGTACGCAAAAAATGGACAAATAAGAAAATAAGTAGGCAAATAAATGGGTAATAAGAAAATAAGTAGGCAAAGAAATGGGTAAGTAAGAAAGTAAGTAGGCAAAGAAATGGGTAAGTAAGAAAATAAGTAGGCAAAGAAATGGGTAAGTAAGAAAATAAGTAGGCAAAGAAATGGGTAAGTAAGAAATAAGTAGGCAAAGAAATGGACAAATAAGAAAATAAGTAGGCATAGAAATGGGTGAGTAAGAAAATAAATAGGCAAAGAAATGGGTAAGTAAGACAATAAGTAGGCAAAGAAATGGGCAAATAAGAAAATAAGTAGGCAAAGAAATGGGCAAATAAGAAAATAAATAGGCAAAGAAATGGGTAAGTAAGAAAATAAGTAGCCAAAGAAATTGTTAAGTAAGAAAATAAATAGGCAGAGAAATGATTAAGTAAGAAAATAAGTAGGTAAAGAAATGGTCAAGTAAGAAAATAAGTAGGCAAAGAAATGGGTAAGTAAGAAAATAAATGGGCGAAGAAATGGGTAAGTAAGAAAATAAGTCAGCAAATAAATGGGCAAGTTAAAAATAAGTAGGCAAAGAAATGGGCTATTAAGGAACTGAGTAGGCAAAGAAATAGACAAGTAAGAATAAAAATAGGTAAAGAAGTAGGTTAAATAAATTAAGTAAAATATATAAGCAAATATGAAAATAAGTAAAGAAATAGGCTAGTAGGAAAATAAGTCGGTAAAATCAATAATAACAAAATAAATAGATAAAGAAATATGTAATTAAATAAGAAAGGAAGCAATAAAGAGGTAAATAAATGAATAAATAAATCGGCAAATAAGTGCATAGAAAATGAATAAAGTAGGAAAATAAATGGGCCTGACTAAGAAATGTTTACGTAAGAAAGTAGAGGAGAAATGAAAGAACATATTTGTTAATTGATTAATTGATTGAGTGTACTATACATGGCCATATACATGGATGTACACGTCAATTACATAAAAAATAAAAATCACAATAAAATTAAAAACACTACAATAAATAAGCAGCGAAATAATGAAGTATGAATGAATATAAGTAAATATATAAATATTGAGAAAATTAATGGGCTACGTTAGTCAGTAGGTCTGTAAGTAAATAAATGTGGAGATAATTTACATTGAAAATAAATAAGCAAGTTAGTAATATAAGTGTATGTAAACAAATAAATGAAAGAGGAGCGAAAGCAATAAATAAATGCAGGTCTGTATTTAGGACAACATTTTGCTCCAAATTTGACAAGACTCCAGGATATGAACATCGTATGTATTCTGAGAATAGAAGACTGTCGATAGGACAAGAAACCGGATTTTCCTACGATTTTTTTATAATTAAATTTGTTTAATCAAATTTTTAATAGAGATTTATTACAATACTAGCCGTACCCGTGCGCTCCGCTGCATCTGTTAGAAATGAATATAAAGTAATTACATAATTAAAATAGAACGTTTGATCCAGGGAACAACTTTTACAACAGCGCAAGATAATCTGCTTCGCTCATTACCCAATTTTTTTTTGCATTGCATTTATTACATATATATTTTATGTACTTTAACACGATTCAATTGAGCATAGTTAAAATTTGAATTATAAAATAATGGATTGCTAAGCTAACGTACTATTACTGCATACTAAATCAATACACTCTCGTTGTTCGTTAATTCTCGGAGATAAAAATGAATGTATACATAAAAATTATTTTAGGAAATACATGAAACGAATGTACAGAATAGCCTATCAAGTTTTCTGTGCATAAGAAGCTATTTTAATCTTACCTGTCCTCGATTTACTCAGAAGTTACTGTAATAACATTATAGCATTATATCCATCTAGAGAAACAACACTTTCCAATGGTGAAATAATAATTAATTATACAAATCGGTTAATTTAGCTTCCGATATTACTTCATAAAAAACACAGGAACATTCTCTGTAGGCTATGTTTAATAGCTTTCGATTGTTGATGTCCAAGGCCCCTGTTTCGATTGTTGTTGTCCAAGGTCCCTTATAGACGAAGTCATTTGTTCTTAATTCATTGCACCGGATAGATGGCGTTATTTTAATTTTAAAACTCATTTATCTCATCAAATATCAGTCCTATCAAAATGTTGTAAAGAATAAAACTTATCGGAAATCATTTTTAAAGAAACTTTTGTTATGTAACATTTTTCGCAAAAATCAATAATAAGCGAGATATTTCGATTTATTTAATTCAAGCCCCCTTATAACCCCCCCTTTTAAATAAAGTATTTTGAATGCCATATAGCCTAAAATCTAAGTTACAACGAACTTAATTTATATTCCAATTTTCATATATATCGGTTCAGCCATTATCGCGTGAAAAGGTAACAAACATACAGACAGACAGACAGACAGACAGACAGACAAAAATTTCAAAAATGCGATTTTCGGTTTCAGGGTGGTTAATTATATATGTCAGGACCAATTATTTTTGGAAAATCGAAAATTACCAGAAAAATTTCGGCTACAGATTTATTATTAGTATAGATTATTACAATCGGGAAACTACAAACATACGTACTAAATATAATAGAAACAAAAATAGATTAAAACATCAAACAAGAATGAACATGTCAAATAAATTAAATATACTTTTTATATATATATAAAGTTTATATAATTTTTTATATAAATTAATTTTTTTTAAATGTATGCACTTACACGTACATGCACAGTACACAATCAGTGAATTCCAACAGTATTTTCGCCCGATTGCATTGGAGAGTGTTATTTCTCGGACACGCTATATCCACATGCAGTTTCGGACGTTGCCATACGTTCAAGGTCGCCAATTATGAAATGTACTATTTTCCTGTGCTTACAACATGTACACGGATTCATTCATGAAAATAATCGCAAACCTCTCTGACCGCTCGCTCTGACCACCTATCCAATACGAAGCATGTAGGCAGGCAAACACGCCTACAGAGTCGTAGCTTGCTGATAACTCTATCAGTGTTAGCAATAATAAGTGATACGTCATTCTGTCTGTCCAGAAATAGTTCGGAGTGGAACTTCTAGGAAAGGGGCTTCCGGGTTCGAACCCGGTCAGGTCTCGAATTTTGACGTAGAACATAGGCCTAGTATAGGTCGCTAACCGCTCGGTAAGGATTTTCAAATAAAGTGTCAGATTAGAATCGTTTGTAACTTCACAAAAAATAACCATATCGAAACGAAAAGTACACCACAATGTAGATAAAGGACTCCCGTAACTGTAAACATCCGCAAAATTGTTCGGTAACTCAAGACCGGCAAGAGGGGTGGGCCAAAACATGACTCGAAAACTGCGTTCCGACTGAAATTTTACGAGCACAACTCTGTGAGATCTGAACCGATCCGGACTTTTGAGGTGTCGATCGATCGAGCGCGACGAAATAGACTAAATAAACGTGAAAAAAAAAAAATGATCTGGTGTAAATTCTGCAGTGCCTGGTAAAAGTGATATGTCAGTTTCCACAAACCTTTTTTTTTAATTTAGTGACAACTTACACTGGCTTATGTCGATTTGATTTTTTTCTGTATGAATTATTGTAATGGGAGAAATACAGGGATATCATTTTATTTTTACTTCAATTTTTATTGTACCTGAGTTTTTGAATGTACTTCACTCCCACCCCTTCTACTAATGAAGTTCAACCGTCCTCCACAAAGATCAATGACCGCATATAGTCATAGTAGCCTTACGGTCATAGTAAACAGTACGTTCCAAAAATATGTTCGCGTTTTCCAGTCACGAAAGAGCTTTCAATATTGAATCATTTTCGCACAGGTACTATCGTCCATTTGCCTACGTCGTATCCCGGTTTCCCCCACCAGCTTTTATTCGCTAGCTAGTGGCTGGGCTGTGTTAGCTCTTTTCTGAGAACATTAATTTCTGTTAGGAATTGGACGTCTACGTAATATTATACAACTGTTTAAAATAACTTAAATAACTTAAATACGGCATAACCACTTGGACGGACAGTAGATAGCATGTCTGAGTAATTTTATCTTTTCGGATCGGGCAGAAGTGAAGATTGAACTTACAGTACGTAAGGTACTCTTTTGTAGAGTTGTACAGAATCATTTCAACATGAGTTACTAGTACGAAGAACGAAACTGCTAATTGGAATTAGGTACAATATTCTATAGTGCGATAATATGCACAAAAGAACTGAAGCCTGTATCGAAATGAACGGCCACCATTTTAAAAAATGTGTTTAAATATCCATATTATGATTATTTTTCAATTTAACTTCATTCTCTATATTGTACGCTAATGTGCTGTAGACAGTATAATATACACTGCATAATGAATACGTCCACATGGACGGCTCAGTTCGTGAGTAAAAACACTCATTGTTAATACTGTACTGTATTTTGATTAAACAAAAACCTAATGAAAATGATCAAACTGAAAAGCGCACTATTTCCTCGTTTACGTAAATGGATGAACTACTTTTCTTCCCTCCTGTACCTAGTAAAGTGATTTGTTTGTATATTACGCCAGTATCATCCAACTCCAGTCGTGGAAGGGAGTAGCAAATGGCGTTGATCCAGAGGTATAGCCAAGTTAATATTAAAAATGTTAGTAAAAATAAAATGATGTCCCTGTACTTATGTCTCTTTTTCCAAGTGAGCAGATGTTCCGTAAGTTGTCAATAAATTAATAAAAAAGGTTTGTGGAAACTGACTTATGTCACTTTTCCCAGGCACTGCAGAATTGTACCCTCAACTTTCAAAAAGTACTCGTGAAAATTTGTGAACCTTCAAAATGTCTGGAAATTCAAACGTTGAAAGAATGCAAAAGTGAAGACGAGAACAACAGGATAAAAGGACATTTCAAGACGAATCAAACAAGCCTAAGACTACAGCTGCATAGTACAAGAGACGGCATAGAGAGTGGATATGTGTGATTTGAAGACCTATGATTTTGTCGTTGTGTCAGTTTTGTCGCTGCTTCTGACTGTGACTATAGTTCCAAAATCACTGCTCCGAAACATTGCCATCTCCACCGATATGTGACTCATAGCGATGGCGACTGATGTATGTAGATGTGACAGCTCCAGAGTCCAGACAACTGCAAATCAGAAGATTAACTTAAAGGACAACATGACTGGGATCTAATTAATTTTCGTCCCACTCAAAAAAATAAACATCGACAATTCTTTGACCTTATCATTCGTAAACATTCTTGGGCGACTATACGGGCTCACAAATCGCGATAACACAGCTCACAAGCAAATATTTCCATTTTTTTTCTTCCACGATGATAATAATGTCAAAACAAATGCTTATACAGGGACATCACTTTATTTTTACTAACATTTTTAACATTAACCTGGCTATACTCGGAAACACTGTTACCCCCTTTCCATTACAGGAGTTTGGAGTTGCTAGTGCAATATGTAAACAAATCATTTTACTAGCTATAGGAGGAGAGAAAAGTAGTGTCTCCATTTATGTTACAGGGAAATATAGTATTACGATTTTCAGTTTGGTCATTACTTTACAGTATTTTATCAAAAAACAGTAGAATAGTAACAATTTTTTTCACAAACTCAAGTCTTCAGGTGGTTATATACATTATGTAATGTCTATTTTATTCAGCATATTACTAACCTAATTTATTCCTGAGAATTTTGTGAGCACTTCCGTAAGAAACCCAAATTTCTACAGCTAACTTCTTGACCGACTTACTAGGACCTCGCTGCATCCCTTCTCTAACATCATCTACAGCATCTTCTGTCACCTTTGTTGGCCATCTTACACTTTTCTTCCTTTCTGTACACTCTGTTGCTCTAAATTTATCTACCACATTAATGACATTTCTACGAAAATATTCCGTAATGATATAATCAGGAAATTGTGAAGGAAAAAGAAAAAAAAAAAAGAAAGAAAGAAAAACTGTTGTTCACATTTAGTTATATTGTTATTCCAGTTTCCATCATCGTCCTTCATACCTACAAACAGTAAAACAAAACTCTTGTTTAAATAATGCTGTTAAGTACCGTACCATATTATAGGGTACCGTACTTTCGGTAACTCTAATCTTCACTTGTGCTCAGTCCACACAGATAAATTCAGTTATGCTACATACCATACCTGTGTGAAAATAAACTTCAATAATATAAGCTTTTTCTTCTATAGAAAATGCAACATATTTCTGAAACGCACTGTACTCTGTGCTGTTTATTTCACTGCTTGCAACAGCGGCCGTAAGTTTGTGTGACTGACGTTAGCAAGGACATTAGTGAAAGGGATGGGAGTCAAGTACATTTAGAAACGCAGGTACAATAAAAATTGAAGTAAAAATAAAATTATGACCCTGTACAAATTTTGGCCACTCGAGCACAATTACGAGAAAGTAAGTTTCCCTGGAGTCGTTTACAGAAAGAAAACACAATTTCATGGAAAGATTTATTGGAACAGAATAACAATTGTTGAGCTATTATCAAACATATTCCCCCACCTGAATTGAGACATTTCTCATACCGTGGGGTCAACAGAGAGTTGGAGACGGCTGTCACACACTGGTTCCGATCCCAGACGGCAGACTTCTACGACCCAGGGATACAGAAGATGATATCACGTTATGACAAATGTCACATTTCCGGTGGAGAATACATTGAAAAATACTAGTTCAACAATACCTCCACGGGAACTAGATCGCTCGACACAACCCCTCTGCAGATTGAGTCGTGTGTACAGTGTTGCCAACAGTTGTTCGTATAATCCCGCTAGATGGTTTTCGAAAACCCGCAATTTTCTAACAAATATCTCTAGATTTTAATAATAATAATAATAATAATAATAATAATAATAATAATAATAATAATAATAATAATAATAATAGTAGTCAAGATAGAGCATCCACCCACCAATGTAACGAATATTGCACATTTTATCATTGCCAATGTGGCGCTATAAAGCAATTTTGAACACTTTTATCACAGACACAACATATTTAAATTCTTATTGCACTATATATGTTACCGTTAAAACCCAAAATTCGACAAAACCAGTTTCAACTAGTAAAAACTAGTTTTAAAATATAGATAGCTAGAAAGCGAATTTTCGCAAGATCTAGAATCAATGACAGGTTAGGTTTGTTTTTTTTTTAGGTTTTTTTTTAGGCTCTTACCAAACAAAAACCTAAACAAACCAAACATAGCCTGTCATTGATTCTAGATCTTACGAAAACTCACTTTCTATCTATCTATATTTGCTTAAACTATTTGAAAGTGGTGTTGACGGATTTCGAGTTTTAACGGTAACATATAAGTTATTGTATATGGAATTATTACTACATCAACACATCCATTATTTCACAAAACACACACTGAACGAATTAAATGTAATTATGAAAGCCGCCAATAATGCTAACATGAATTTCATTTCAGAAACTTTAAAGATTAAAAACCGCTAGTATTCCCGTTAAGCGGGATAATATAATTTTACCCGCGAGACGGTTATCCAAAAAAGCTAGATTTAGCGGGAAAACCGATGAATTGGCAACATTGCTCGTGTAGCCGCTACTCGTATAGGTCTCGCAAGCAGGTAATACCGACGGAAGGAATGCAAAAGAAACAATTCGATAAGGAAGAGCGGGCGACAGGAAAGGTCACGAGATAGCTTGAATGATATTCAAGATTACAGTCGGAAGAGAAACGACATCGATAGAAACAGTCTTGCGTTATGATAGTTACATTAAGACTTTAGTTTATTCCATTGCATGTGAATGCGTGTCTTGCTAATCAAGCTTTCAAGTATAACTCCCTGTAAAGTTGATTTGATTAATTTCGGAGGAAAAATTGTTCCCGGCACGGGTATCGAATCCGGGACCTTTGGTTAAACGTACCAATGCTCTACTAACTGAGCTACCCTCTATATCCACAGACCTCAAAGTGGGCTGACAACCGTCAAGCAACCAACATTGAGTGCACACTAACTCCGTGTGACTTATATTGTGGTTTCCATCGAGATGCAGATTCTTACAATCGAAGTATTAAATAGAATAAAAGCAGGACATAGGTTTAAAATAGTACATTATGCAACGAGCCTATAATGGTAGTAATTAAGACGCGAGCATGTTTGTTTACGAAACGAGCACAAGCGAGTTTCATCATTTTCATACAAGCGTCTTAATTACCATTATAGGCAAGTTTCATACGACTTTTTATGCTCGACCATATTTCTAACTTCAAATTATTCATAAGTATTCATGTTATGGTTATGTAAGTGAGGAGCGGAACTGACCTGAATTGTGAGATGTGCGCAGACGCGAGAGTATTGATTTTTTCCGAGGCACGAATGTCATTGACCTTGATATAATCTAGAGAATAACATGAACATTAGGCTTGATATAACCTGGAAATTGATTTAGAATTGAAAAACGAGATGACAAATTGAATTTATTTGAATATTATTTACAATTAACGCTAATTATTATAGTAACAGAACATTACCTTCTGCGACAGTATTGGATTTCCAGCCTCCGTGACTTTTCGCTAATTGTCTTTCGATTGCATATCCGAGAATAATCGATACTTGCGGTTTTGTAATGGTACAATGGTGATTTTCATTGGCTGAACAACTGAATTATAATGAATAGGTGTACTTTAATGAGGTGCATTAAAGGGCTACTACCAGGTGTATAATTACTACATTTCGGCATGGTCGAGCATAAATAAATTTATAAAATTAATTTTCATCACTTGATTACCTGTATCTCTTGAAGCCAGGCAATACGAATTCTCATTAATTTGGCCTCAGAAATATCACAGTCTCAAAAGCGAAAATATCAACGACTTTTAATACAAACTGCAATAGAAACCGGGAGATCCATATGGCTTTATTTCATATACTGTCTTTCGAGCAAGATGTTACATTCCAGATTGTAAAATTATAATTAAAAATATGTTTGGAAAACATATCCAAGCTCTATTTTTCTATTTCTTTCGGAAGAATAACCTATAAGAAATGTCTGACTTTTGGAGAGAGCCCCATCCCATTAAAATTCCGCAAGTCCTTCAAAAGTCTTACAAATTTTTGTCCCCTTCCTCATGTGATCCGAAAGCCGTTAATATTCTCACAATTTTAAATACCACGGCGCCTAATAAGGAAAATTCAGCACTTTCCCATGCAACTCGAAGACATTTGGAGCACATGTTAAAATCTAGGGCTGTCACCTACTTCAGATTTCGATGAGGAAAACTGGAGCGTAGAGAAAATAATGATGTAACCAAAATAGTGTATCATGTAATCCTAGATTTACTTTTCTGAGAATTCTGTAATGTCAAGGATGGCTCTTGCGCGACATTTATCGATGGGAAGTTCATAATTCGATAATTTATTGCGTCGTAGATTATAAGCTTGCAATGAGTTTCCTCATGCCTTATAATACAAGATTTTACGAAATAATTCTCAGAATATGATTGTTTCACTTCGACCTTTGACTAGCTATGAGTAGGCTTAATATATTTTCAGTTGTGCGTTTTAGCTTTGTTATCAAAGTCATTACTCATTTTTTTTCGTGATATATGACCCAAATGCAGATATTTCTACATCCCATAAGCCTCTCAAACATTTCATTTTGATATCTTTGAGGAAATAATATCAAAAACTGTCTTAATGAAAACTGTTGACGTTGTTGACAATTTGAGAGAGAATATTTGATGTCAGAGCGTTACTTAGCAACTATGTATATAAACAAATATTCTTGTTTGCTGTGAAAATAGTTTACTCAACTTTATGCATATTTACAGCCACGTTGACATTTTCAGGAGAGTCATGCAAACGTAGACAGAGGGTTTACCAATGCACCTGCGTCTTATGAAATCTGTGTTAATTCTGAGTTCATTGCATTATGAAAGTAGTTAACTTTGGACTCGAAGCAGGAAATATCAACTAATTAATGCAAATGAATGATATTGTATTACATTTCAATCAGTTAAAACTTGTAGACAGTATTTTAAACATTTTCCTGTGAAAGTTACTTTCAACGACACGTTTTTAGGTTACCTTACTGTTTTCCTTATAAACTCGTGTAGGCAGATCTGTGTAAATATTTCCCATATAGGCCTGAAACCGATTGAGGTTTAGTGTATTGGTACTTTTAAGAATGAAAGAGTGATTTGAGAGAGTGAAATATTCAAGAAAGACATCTTAGAAGTAATGTTCGTACAGTCACCAACGTAGCTCAAAAGGTAGCGAGTTGAACTCTAGATGAAAATGATATGCTGGAATGTGGATTGGAATTCCGTTTGGTCTGTTTATCTGGTTGAGTTTTATCCGAGGTTTTAACAAGGCAAATATTAGATAATTAATTCATGGAAAATCGTCAGTTCCATACTGCTATCGTCAATTCTACCGACTCTAGGTAACGTCAGAGATGGCACAGCGTCATTTAATAACAAAAAGCGAATTACGAGCTTAGAATTTTTTTATTCCGAGTTGAAGGCGACTGGATAAATAATAATAATAATAATAATAATAGTAATAATAATAATAATAATAATAATAATAATATTTAGGCTCCATATTACAGCTACCTATAAACTGGAATGAAGTTGCCCCTGATCCAAAGTATATGAGACGTCACAGCGCAGATACAGGTACGTTCGTATACAAAATATTGGGTGTTCATTTCAAAGAGTGTCATGACGTCACTGTTGTTGGGTCACCGATTTGAAGCGAGTTTCAGCTTATATGTCAAAGATGTTGCCTATTATTTAAGGCGTTCTTCAATCTGAACTTGAGAACGTGTACGGTATAACTTGAACGTCGTAGCAACAGATGGCGGTCTGTACGGTCTGTGTGCTACCATAACCTCTTTCGAACTGTTTTTTGCGCCGGCAAGTCGTACGCAGGGTATTTGTTATCATCGGTTGCGTACGGTAACATTCCACAACACAAATCAAATGCTCCGTGTCCATGTTGACCGTCGAAGTTAATGTCAACAAATACGTAAGAAAACGTCTTAACCCTCTCCCCATATCCCGACAGTACGTATTTCCAAACAGTTCACATTCCTGCCACTACCGGCGTTACCGTACGTATCGGCACGTACTCTTCAGAATGAACGCCGTACTTGCTAGGCAACTTCTCTGCCTCATAGATTATACACCTGAGCTGCGGAAGTGTAGGAAGATTGAATTGTCTAGGCTCATCGGCTAGCCACATGACGGCATACAGCGAGCCGTGACACACTTTGAACTGAACACCCAGTAGTTACGCATCCTCTGCCCTCTTCATCTAGAAAGTGAAAATCGGGACGCAACCATAGTGAGTATCTTATGGATCACTGCTCTTACTAGTCGTATTAGCGCTATTTAAACAACTATACCTTTGTGGCTGATTGAAGGTTCATTGCAGAGCGTGTAAAATTGCGGGACATAGTTGAGGATATTGAACTAATATTTTCACTGTCAATATAGACATCATTACTTATAAATTGTGTAAAATAAACGTAAAAGTGACAAAAAACAGTGCACTGAAAGACACTGAAATACCGAAAGGCACGGAAAGAGTGTTGAACGTAATAAAAAAAGAACCAGTACCATAAAAATCTAAAAATTTTGAAGATATTAACTTGATGTTTAGCATGGATTTGTGTAGCCTACCATGATGTTCAATGCCAACATCCCAACGAATAAATTAAATAATCTCCATTTTAGGGAATTTCTAGAAAAGTACATAGAAGATTAGTGGGTTTTCAGTGATGAGCGAGGTGCAGTATTTTAATGAAACACGAAAAAAATATCACACAGTAGGAATATCTTCTACTACATCATGCACCAGTAACGTCTGTGCTACTGAAAGAATTTCTTGCAATATAAAATCATTTCAAGTGACATCCGCATATGTTCAAGTTCCGTAACTTATGAATGCACGTTATTATTCACTGCAAAGATCACGACGAAAATGAACATCACGGCTCAAGCATGTGTTTACTAGTATAGCTTCAGAATGTTGGAAGTTGACTGTACTCCACGGACACGCAGCGACGATAAGGATATCCTTATCCGTTGCATCATCTGTGTTCGCCGTACTATACAGGGTGTTTCAAAAATAAGGGGCATAATTTCAGGTATGTATTTCCCACATGTAGACAATCAAAATAGTTCATTACAACATGTGTCCGGAAATGCTTTATTTCCGAGTTATAGCCTTCACAACATTGAAATTCACCGGAACCATACCTCATGTTTTAGAAGACACTCCACTGATCAATCGTCAACACATTCACTTCTTGCATGATGGCGCTCCTGCACACTTCAGTCGTACTGCTCGCCGGTACTTGGATCGAAGGTTTCCTGATCGATGGATAGGTAGAGGTGGCCCAATTGCTTGGCCTCCACGCTCACCTGATCTGAATCCTCTCGATTTCTACTTGTGGGGCCATTTAAAATCATTGGTTTATTCGTCTCCGGTGCCTGATTTGGAATCCCTTCGGAATCGAATTGTGGCATGTTCTGAGGACATACGCAATATTCCTGGAGTTTGGAATCGTGTTCGCAGGTCAATGAGACATCGATGTGAGGTCTGTATTCAAGCAGGAGGTGGACATTTTGAACATCTTCTGTAATGACAACGACCTGCGGAAAGAAAAACGTTCCGGTGAATTTCAATGTTGTGAAGGTCATAACTCGGAAATGAAGCATTTCCGGACACAAGTTGTAATGAACTATTTTGATTGTCTGCATGTGGGAAATACATACCTGAAATTATGCCCCGTATTTTTGAAACAACCTGTGTACCCAATGTGTCTTTAACTTCAGTCTTTAGGTAGCTGAAATACGAAGCCTAATAATAATAATAATAATAATAATAATAATAATAATAATAATAATAATAATAATAATAATAATAATAATAATAATAATACATACATACATTATATACGTCTTTTTCTCAGAAGTAATATATTTTATTTAATGTGTTTTGCCCGATTTTTCTAACTCTAGGTCTCAAAATCAGCTGCAATTCATAAGACGACATAGTGATAAATTAATATCATTTTTAAGGCCTATGTTATATTCTAGACCTAAAATACCTTTAATAATTTGGTTCCTAACTTTCCTGGGATAGCCTTACATGGAATTAATTTAACTCAGTGTACTTCTTGTACTATCAGTGTTAATGTGAATAGCAAATATTCTATCAAGTTTAAAGTGTTTTTAATTAAAATTGTATATAATGTTGTTTCTATTGAGTTTATAAAACAGTGCGCCAAAGCAGTTGTGACTTTCAACTTTAAAATCAGGCAAACTGTTCCGTAATCTTTACATGAAACAACATAATATAAAAGTCAAGATACAAAAGATACAAAAAAGAAATATCAGAGGGAAGTGAAATAGGTAGAGGAATGAGACAGGGATACCCTTCACCTACCCTGTTCAACATCTACTTGAAGAATTTAATGAAGGAACTTTCAGAACATGGGAGAGGTGATAGTAGGAGGAACAAAAATAAAGTGTGTAAGATTTAAAGATGATATGGCGTTGTTAGCAATGGAGACGATGCTAAGGAATATGCTACAGGAGCTAAATGATAGCTGTGAGCAGTATGGGATGAAGATAAATGCAAACAAGACGAAGACCATGTTTATCGGAAGAAAAATAAAGAAGGTAAACTTACGAATTGCAAATGAGGCAGTGAAAAAAGTAGACAGCTTCAAATACCTTGGGGTGTACTATAGTAACGTGAGCTGCTGCCACGAAGTTAAAAGGAGGATAGCAATGGCAAAGGAAGCTTTTAAAAGAAAGAGGAACATAATCTGCGGAACTCTGGAAAAAATAACTAAGGTAGAGACTTTTGAAGTGCTTCGTGTGAAGTGTGGCATTGTTTGGGGCAGAAACATGCTCAATACGTCGAAGTGAAGAGAAGAGACGGGACTAGAAGCATTTTGAAATTTGGATATGGAGAAGAATGGAGCGTGTGAAATGGACTGACAGAATAAAAAATGAAGCTGTGCTAAAAGAGTGGGTGAAGAAAGAATGATGCTGAAAGTAATAAGGAGCAGAAAAAGAAATTGAATGTATCATCGGTTAAGTGGCTAAGAAAAAAAAAACTGCCTACTGAAGGATACACTGAAAGGAATGGTGAAGGAGAGAAAAGTTCAGGGTAAGAAGAAGATATCAGATGATATTAAGATATATGGATCATATGCGGAGACAAAGAGGATGGCTGAAAATAGGGAAGATTTGGAGAATTCTGGGTATGCAGTGAAAGACCTGCTTGGTAACTTTTGGATGTAGTACAGGGACATCATTTTATTTTTACTTCAATTTTTATTGTACCTGAGTTTTTGAATGTACTTCACTCCCACCCCTTCTACTAATGAAGTTCAACCGTCCTGCATACAGATCCAAGATCCCCTTACGGTCAGAGTAAACAGTACGTTCCAAAAATATGTTCGCGTTTTCCAGTGACGAAAGAGCTTTCAGTATTGAATCATTTTCGCACAGGTACTGTCGTCCATTTGCCTACGTCGTATCTCCCGGTTTCCCCCACCTGCTTTTATTCGCCAGCTATTGGCTGGGCTGTCGTCTTAGCTCTTTTGTGAGAACATTAATTTCTGTTAGGAATTGGACGTCTACGTAATATTATACAACTGTTTAAAACAACTTAAATAAAAGGGCCTCGTTAAGTAATTAACTGTCACGTGATTTCCTCCCTTTCTACGACATAACCACTTGGACGGACAGTAGATAGCATGTCTGAGTAATTTAATCTTTTCGGATCAGGCAGAAGTGAAGATTGAATTTACAGTACGTAAGGTACTCTTTTGTAGAGTTGTACAGAATTATTTCAACATGAGTTACTAGTAGACTACGAAGAAAGAAACTGGTAATTGGGATTAGGTACAATAGTCTATAGTGCGATAATATGCACATTACAACTGAAGCCTGTATCGAAATGAACGGCCACTATTTCCAAAAATGTGTTTAAATATCCACATTATGATTATTTTTCAATTTAACTTCATTCTCTATAGTGTACGCTAATGTGCTGTAGACAGTATAATATACACTGCATAATGAATACATCAATATGGACACCTCAGTTCGTGAGTAAAAACACTCATTGTTAATACTGTACTGTATTTTGATTAAAGAAAAACCTAATGAAAATGATCAAACTCAAAAGCGCGATATTTCCTGGTTTACGTAAATGGATGAACTACTTTTCTTCCCTCCTATACCTAATAAAGTAATTTGTTTGTATTGTATTATAAAGAGTACCTTTACTCACTGTTAAACATAAGACGAAGAATCTGTCAGAATCATGTCAAGTGACCGGATCGTTCTCCAAGCGCCGGAAGTGGTCTGAGAAGGGAAATTTTACATTGCACAGAATGAACTTTGAAATATCCTCCTACACACGGAATGAAAACTATTCAAACTTCCTTACTTATTTACAAATGGCTTTTAAGGAACCCGGAGGTTCATTGCCGCCCTCACATGAGAAAGATTAATCCAGTCCTCCCTACCATCATATTCCGCCTCCCTGAAGTCCATTTTAATATTATCCTCCCATCTACTTCTTGGTCTCGCCAAAGGTCTTTTTCCCCTCAGGTCTTCTAACTAACACTCTACATGCATTTCTGGATTCAGCCATACGTGCTACATGCCCTGCCCATCTCAAACGTCTGCATTTAATGTTCCTAATT
Source organism: Periplaneta americana (assembly GCF_040183065.1). Taxonomy (NCBI): domain Eukaryota; kingdom Metazoa; phylum Arthropoda; class Insecta; order Blattodea; family Blattidae; genus Periplaneta; species Periplaneta americana. The sequence continues at coordinate 18,952,439 of NC_091123.1, read as the reverse complement.
ACGTTACGTGAAGAATACAATGCGTGCAGTTCTGCTTTGTGTAACTTTCTCCATTCCTCTGTAACTTCATCCCTCTTAGCCCCAAATATTTTTCCTAAACACCTTATTCTCAAACACCCTTAACCTCTGTTCCTCTCTCAAAGTGAGAGTCCAACATACAGAACAATCAGTAATATAATTTATTTATAAATTTTAACTTTCAGTTTTATTGAGAGCAGACTGGATGACAAAGGCTTGTCAACCGAATAATAACAGGCATTTTCCAAATTTATTCTGCGTTTAATTTCCTCTTGAGTCGATGAAAGAGTAATGGAACGGAGAAAATTCTCTCCGGCGCCGGGATTTGAACCCGGGTTTTCAGCTCTACGTGCTGATGCTTTATCCACTAAGCCACACCGGATACAACTCCGACGCCGGATAGAATCGTCTCAGATTAAGCTCCAACTCTTGGGTTCCCTCTAGTGGGCGCCCTCTGCACTACGTCATAGATGTCTATGAACGCAGGACCGAAGTCCACACATGTGCTGAGGTGCACTCGATATGAGTGACTAGTTGGCCGGGATCCGACGGAATAAGCGCCGTCTTAAATCACGAGACGATTCTATCCGGCGTCGGAGTTGTATCCGGTGTGGCTTAGTGGATAAAGCATCAGCACGTAGAGCTGAAAACCCGGGTTCAAATCCCGGCGCCGGAGAGAATTTTTCTCCGTTCCATTACTCTTTCATTGTAAGATGACGCAGAATATCTGCATGGAAATATCATATGTACTTCGGTACATTAAAATAATATATATTCCTCTTGAGTGTCATTTATATTTGTTACTGTTGCTCGAATTTTTTCACCTTTTTAAAGAATAAATCTCGATTTGTTTATTTCCCTTTCATTTCAAACTTCCTTAAAATGTCTTTTAGGCTTATAGATACAGGGTGATTCACAATGAGTTGCCACCACGTACGGAGTTTGTTTCTGAAGACATTCTGAGAAAAAACTGTCATATAAACATGTGACCTATTGTCAATATTTTAAGAATTACACTAATTTAATTCTTAAAAAATACGTTTTTTATTTAGTTTTAAGGATAAAAGAATGTTGCAAATAGACAATGGACTATTCAGAAGTATACTTTTTTTTTTAATTGACTAGTATTCTGAAGCTAAAAATATGTTGTTAAATCCTTAGTTGCTTTGTATAGTATAATTTTTTAAAGTAAAAATTACATTATTTTTACACATTTTTCACAGGAATTGTTACAGATCACATGACTTTTATCAACTTGATTCTTTACAGTTCAATTTTGCATCCTAATGTACAGTATTAAAAGAGTTTCCTTGAATGACGTGATTTGTAACAATTGTTCTGATAAAAGCATAAGAAAAATGTAATTTTGTAGTTAAAAATTGAAAAAAAAAAAATCTATACGGAGCAACTAAAGAATTAACAACACATTTTTAGCTTAAGAATACTAGCCAATTAAGTTATAGGCCTATTTCTGAAAAAGTTCATTCTCTAATTGTAATATTATTTTACCCTTAAATCTAAAGAAAAAAGCGTTTTTAACAACTTCAAATTAGTGTAACTCTGACTATTAAGAATAGGACCCAAGTTTGTATGACTTTTTTTGCTCAAAATATCTTCGGGAATATGCTCCATACGTGGCGGTCACTCCTCGTGAATCACCCTGTATATTTATTAATGTTCAATGAGTCAACAGGATTCGCAACAACTAAATTTCTTGTCATACAAAAGAAAAAGGAAATTAAACAATGACCTCCATCGAATTGGCGCTTTAGTAAGAGAAAAATCTAAGAACTGTAAGTCATACCTCTCTGTTAGTAAGAAGGCATCAGCTTATCTTAAATCGCATGATGTGTCTTGTGGATGTGAGTGATTATGAGTGTAGAAATCATTAATCATCAAGTCAAGGTCTCATCTACTTGAAAACGCATAGCAAGCATCTCCATAGCTCCTCATTCAAAATACTACACATGTAAATATACCGTTGGCGCGATACCTCGCTTTTCAGGTCCCAAAACTTCATTTACATGAAATTTCTTTGGCTTAACACCAGACTCGTTTATACATGGAGTATCTCCGTGATCATGTGGTCAGCGTGATGCTGGATTACTGTGGATATGTCAAAAGACAAGAGACAAACATCCAGAAAGGCATACAGCAAGGGCATTTCTAGCCTTTAAGGGGAATTGGACGATATCGCATGCAAAGTAATGGTAAAAATAGCCTATCTTCAAGCAGTCATAGATATAATACTATTTATCACAGTTATTTCATTTTTTAGTGATATACGTATACACATTAAACTTTAAAATGAAAAAAGAATGGTTAATCTAGTGTAAATCTTACCCTTAAATTAATTTTTTAATTTAAACATATGTTTTATATAAATTCACTACATACCTGTGATTAGGTACACTCTATTCACTTATCATAGCACACATTGAATTAAAATTTTGGCCACTTACTGCTAACAGATACTAAAACATACCCTACTAAAATTATTAAAATATCTGTAATATTATGGGCATAGGGCTTATACTAATCTTCAATTTTTTTTTAAATTTATTGACGGTGATGATTACTATAAGCCCTATGCCCATAATATTACAGATATATGAATAATTTTAGTAGGGTATGTTTTAGTATCTATTAGTAGTAAGTGGTCAAATTTTCAATTCGATATGTGTTATAATAAGTGAATAGAATGTACCTAATCACAGACATGTAGTGAATTTAAAAAAAATTGTGCTTAATTAAAAAAATTAATTTAAGGATACAGATTTACTCTAGAGTCACCATTCTTTTTCATTTTAAAGCTTAATATGTATACACACATAGCTAACAAAATGAAAGACCACTGATAAATAGTAGACTATTATATTTATGACTGCTAGAAGATAGGCTATTTTTACCATTATTTTGCATGCGATAATGACCAACTCCCCTTAAACGAGATGCAACAGTGACGTAGAATAGCCTATATTTTAAGGGGACACTGATGAAATAATGCTGAAAAATTAAGAAAATCCACTTTTGTTGTTTTTATGATCTTCTGTCAGATGCGTTTCCAATTCACTGTGGGCTAAAGCAAGGGAATGCACTATCATTTTTACTTTTTAACTTTTCTCTTGAGTATGCCATTAGGAAAGTCCAGGATAACAGAGAGGGTTTGGAATTGAACGGGTTACATCAGCTTCTTGTCTATGCGGATGACGTGAATATGTTAGGAGAAAATCCACAAACGATTAGGGAAAACACGGGAATTTTACTGGAAGCAAGTAAAGAGATAGGTTTGGAAGTAAATCAGGATAAGGCAAAGTATATGATTATGTCTCGTGATGAGAATATTGTACGAAATGGAAATATAAAAATTGGAAATTTATCCTTTGAAGAAGTGGAAAAATTCAGACACCTGGGAGCAACAGTAGCAAATATAAATGATACTCCGGAGGAAATTAAACACAGAATAAATATGGGAAATGCCTGTTATTATTCGGTTGAGAAGCTTTTATCATCCAGTCTGCTGTCAAAAAATCTGAAAGTTAGAATTTATAAAACAGTTATATTACCGGTTGTTCTTTATGGTTGTGAAACTTGGACTCTCGCTTTGAGAGAGGAACAGAGATTAAGGGTGTTTGAGAATAACGTTCTTAGGAAAATATTTGGGGCTAAGAGGGATGAAGTTACAGGAGAATGGAGAAAGTTACACAACACAGAACTGCACGCATTGTATTCTTCAGCTGACATAATTGGGAACATTAAATCCAGACGTTTGAGATGGGCAGGGCATGTAGCACGTATGGGCGAATCCAGAAATGCATATAGAGTGTTAGTTGGGGGGCCAGAGGGAAAAAGACCTTTAGGGAGGCCGAGACGTAGATGGGGAGATAATATTAAAATGGATTTGAGGGAGGTGGGATATGATAATAGAGAGTGGATTAATCTTCCTCAGGATAGGGACCAACGGCGGACTTATGTGAGGGCGGCAATGAACCTCGGGGTTCCTTAAAAGCCAGTAAGTAAGTATTATTATTATTATTATTATTATTATTATTATTATTATTATTATTATTATCATCATCTTGCACAGGATAGGGACCGCTGGCGGGCTTATGTGAGGGCGGCAATGAACCTTCGGGTTCCTTAAAAGCCATTTGTAAGTAAGTATTATTATTATTATTATTATTATTATTATTATTATTATTTACGGGAATTGTACTGGAAGCAAGTAGAGAGATAGGTTTGGAAGTGAATCCGGAAAATACAAAGTATATGATTATGTCTCGCGACGGGAATATTGTACGAAATGGAAATATAAGAATTGGAAATTTATCTTTTGAAGAGGTGGAGAAGTTCAAATATCTTGGAGCAACAGTAACAAATATAAATGATACTCGGGAGGAAATTAAACACAGAATAAATATGGGAAATGCCTGTTATTATTCGGTTGAGAAGCTTTTATCATCCAGTCTGCTGTCAAAAAATCTGAAAGTTAGAATTTATAAAACAGTTGTATTACCGGTTGTTCTTTATGGTTGTGAAACTTGGACTCTCACTCTGAGAGAGGAACATAGGTTAAGGGTGTTTGAGAATAAGGTGCTTAGGAAAACATTTGGGGCTAAGAGGGATGAAGTTACAGGAGAATGGAGAAAGTTACACAACACAGAACTGCACACATTGTATTCTTCACCTGACATGATTAGGAACATTAAATCCAGACGTTTGAAATGGGCAGGGCATGTAGCAAGTATGGGCGAATCCAGAAATGCATATAGAGTGTTAGTTGGGAGGCCGGAGGGAAAAAGACTTTTAGGGAGGCCAAGACGTAGATGGGAAGATAATATTAAAATGAATTTGAGGGAGGTGGGATATGATGATAGAGAATGGATTAATCTTACTCAGAATAGGGGCCAATGGCGGGCTTATGTGAGGGCGGCAATGAACCTCCGGGCTCCTTAAAAGCCAGTAAGTAAGTATTATTATTATTATTATTATTATTATTATTATTAGTAGTAGTAGTAGTAGTAGTAGTAGTAGTAGTAGTAGTAGTAGTAGTAGTAGTAGTATTATCATCATCATCAATAGCTATCAGGGTTTAGGCCATTTGGCCTGTTCCGTATCAGATGAAAAGCTGGTCTCTCCATCGCTTCTTCGGGCGTCCACGATCTCGGTATCCAAGGGGTCTGTAATTTAGTAATCTCCTGGGTAGTCTATCATTTGGCATCCGTAGAACATGCTCATGCCAGTTGCTCCGATACTTGTGGATTGTCTCTGGGGATCAAAGCTAGCATGGCCACAGGGAAGCTACTGATGCAGGTAGGTGTGCTCTATAAATACTGTGTTAAACAATCTGTCAAACCATTAGACAGCTCTACCAGCAAATCCTGCTCCCACGTCCTTGTCGTGATCCCTGGGCAATGCAACCTCAAGGTTATAGCAAACGGGAGAGGGTGAGAGCGAGTATCCAGCTCTCACAAACTGGATCCCCCTGGCTATGGGAGCATACCCAAACAGAAAACAGGCAGGTTCAGAGGCCTTAAGGTGGCATTCCCACCACTGAACTTTCTCAGCGATGGATTGGTAACCCATTCTGAGGAGATTTTACTTACTCGTCATTGTCAGGAGAAACAAAGCCGGACTGAATTATTATTATTATTATTATTATTATTATTATTATTATTATTATTATTATTATTATTATTATTATTATTATTATTATCCCAACGAAACGTGACATTATTTCTAACACTTTTAGAAAATAATTAACAATCGACTTTTCCTTTTCCTTAAAAACGGTGACAAAATATCCTCGAAAGATATAAATTTCCCTCAAATTACTATCATCGCTACCCACGCTTCAGCTGATAAAGATCGTTTAACATATACTGTAACATTGCACGAAGATTAGGCATAACCAGGCCTTCCCACAATTTCTTTCACATTATAAACAAAATTTTCCCAAATATTACGACATATTGTGAAATATCCTTCGAATGGCATACGTGCTTGGCCCACTCATGTTTCAAACTCCTCATACTAATAATAGAGACTATTGCATGTTTGACAGCGATAGGTAAATTACTCTTAAGTCACGTGAGCGTTATTTCTGAACTTGTTCTGCATAATTATTATGCTTATTTTCCACGTACATTACATCGCAAAATGGTAAACAAGTATTATTAATCTTTTTTTTCTAGTAAAACTTTGAATTCAAGGTCAAGATAAAGCAACACCACTTTAACTACAGATATAACTCCGCCAGCTCTGTTCTCTGGGTATAATTTTTGCTTCTATGTCCATTTTGTTTGGCACCGTGTAGTTTGTTCATGACAAGAACAGCGTGATAGTAATTCGAGGGAAATTTATATCTTTCGAGGATATTTTGCCACCGTTTTTAAGGAAAATGAAAAGTCGATTGCCTGTAAAGTTGATTTGAATAATTTCGAGGGAAAAATTGTTCCGGGGCCGAACATCGAACCCGGGACCTTTGTTTTAACGTACCAACACTCTACCAACTGAGCTACCCGGGAACTGTACCCGACACCGATCCAATTTTTCCCTCTTTATCCACAAACCTCAAAGTGGGCTGACAACCGTCAAGCATCCAACTTCGAGTGCACACTAACTCCGTGTGACTTAAATTGTGGTTTTCGGTTAACGAACAGTGACGTGTATTGTGCAAATCAAGATTTCAGGTATAACTCCCTGTAAAGTTGATTTGAACAATTTCGAGGGATAAATTGTTCCGGGACCGGGCATCGAACCCGGGACCTTTGGTTTAACGTACCAACGCTCTACCAACTGAGCTACCCGGGAACTCTACCAGACACCGATCCAAATTTTTCCTCTTTATCCACAAACCTCAAAGTGGGTTGACAACCGTCAAGCAACCAACTTCGAGTGCACACTAACTCCGTTTGACTTAAATTGTGGTTTTCTGTTAACGAACAGTGACGTGTATTGTGCAAATCAAGATTTCAGGTATAACTCCCTGTAAAGTTGATTTGAATAATTTCGAGGGAAAAATTGTTCCGGCGCCGGGCATCGAACACGGGACCTTTGGTTTAAGGTACCAACGCTCTACCAACTGAGCTACCCGGTAACTCTACCGGACACCGATCCAAATTTTCCCTCTTTATCCACAAACCTCAAAGTGGACTGACAACCGTCAAGCAACCAACTTCGAGTGCACACTAAACTCCGTGTGACTTAAATTGTAGTTTTCGGTTAACGAACAGTGACGTGTATTGTGCAAATCAAGATTTCAGGTATAACTCCCTGTAAAGTTGATTTGAGGTTTGTGGATAAAGAGGGAAAAATTGGATCGGTGTCGGGTAGAGTTCCCGGGTAGCTCAGTTGGTAGAGCGTTGGTACGTTAAACCAAAGGTCCCGGGTTCGATGCCCGGCCCCGGAACAATTTTTCCCTCGAAATTATTCAAATCAACTTTACAGGGAGTTGTACCTTAATCTTGATTTGCATAATACGCGTCACTGTTCGTTAACAGAAAACCACAATTTAAGTCACACGGAGTTAGTGTGCACTCGAAGTTGGTTGCTTGACGGTTGTCAGCCCACATTGAGGTTTGTGGATAAAGAGGGAAAATTTGGATCGTTGTCGGGTAGAGTTCCCGGGTAGCTCAGTTGGTAGAGCGTTGGGACGTTAAACCAAAGGTTCCGGGTTCGATGCCCGGCCCCAGAACAATTTTTCCCTCGAAATTATTCGGAAAAGTCGATTGTTAATTATTGCCTAAAAGTGGAAGAAATAATGTCACGTTTCGTTGGGATAATAATAATAATAATAATAATAATAATAATAATAATAATAATAATACATTTTTTGACAAAATTAAATATATTAAGTTGGGAATATTTAATTATACAGCATGATATATACAGACATCAACTTAAAAAAAAGTGTAGTTAAAGGCTGTGTGATGTATCTTTCTCACTGTGAAAAGAGAGAGAAAGAAGATATGTCTTACTTCGACTGTGTTGTTATGGCGATGGGGGAGTGGAGCGATGCCGTCCATTCATCCAGTGGCGGAAGGGACTAGTTGATACATTCTGTAGCGCAAAATAAAGTAACAAAATATCTCTCTTCGTACTGTGTAGTTCCGTCACTGAGCTTGTCTTTCAAGAAACTGAGTTCCGGTAGCCTGTACAATAACAAGATTTTGAAAAGAATCCTGAAAATGTACAACCCTCCTATAATCTCCACCCTCATTTGAAGGGACTTGGTTTTATTGCAACTGAGACAAGATAAACCTTACAAGGTATAGTTCATGACAAGAACGAGAAACTCAAAGCAAAAGGGAAGTTTGCAGCAGTGGCGAATATTCAGAGCGTGCTACGCATGCGCTGCATGCCCTGTTATTTTTAAAAACACTCTCTCTATAATTAAAATTATTATTATTCATTGTTCGATACACTCTTTCAACACTTACAATCACTGAATAACTTTATACGGAGTATACATGACGTCATGACCCATGGGGTGGGATGGCACTGTGAGAGTACAGTGTTGGTTTAGTAAGAAATTACATTACCGCCTTTCTAATTCTGCTTGGCGTGGGTCCTCGCTATCACCACACGTACTTGAGATCCTGTGAGTAAACAAGTGAATGGAGAATTTGCAAAACGACTTAAGTCCCTAGAAGTAGTTTTTAGAAAATTAAAGAAAACTGTTTTTGGCCTCGCTGAACCATATATTGTTAAAATATAATTTTTTATATGTAAGGGAAATAGTTTCAGTATAAAAATTCATACTTTTGTACTCTTCTTCAGGTCGTAAAAAAATGTAATTATCTTGTTCTGAAATTTAACTTCAGTCTTGCATCATAATTATTAGGTTACTGACACATGAACATGTTTAACTAAATGAATTTATACCAAAATCATAAAATGACATTTTGCAATTGAAGACATTATTACAAAAACAGCCCTAGTCATTTTTAATGAAATTGAGTTAAGGAGAGATTTTATACTATTTCAAATGTTTATAGACTACAAAAATAATTCATGTCAGGTGCAATAGCCACAAGTATAAACACCAGTTGCACGAAAACAGCTGTCATGTGTTGTTCTATTTATTTTTATTTTTCTCCTGAAAAATAGCAATTTTGACAAGGGTTGGTTTTGTAATAATGTCTTCAATTGTTCAACAACATTATTTTGAACAATCACAAGAGTAATCACAATCACACAGATCACAAGAGCACAGAGCTCTAAATAAATAAATAAATAAATAAATAAATAAATAAATTAATTAAATTAAATTAAATTAAATTAAAAATTTGAAAAAATTTAAAATTTAAAATTAAAAAAAAAATTAAAAAATTAAAAAAATTTTGTAAATTTTTTAAAATAAAAAAAAAATAAAAAAAAATAAAAAAATAAAAAAAATAAAAAAAATAAAAATTTAAAAATATATAAAAAATTAAAAAAATTTTAAAATTTAAAAAATAAAAAAAAACAAAAAAAATTAAAAAAATTAAAAATTAAATAGAATGAAATAAATTTGAGTTAAATTAATTTGAGTTAAATTAATATGAGTTAAATTAATATGAGTTAAATTAATATGAGTTAAATTAATATGAGTTAAATTAATATGAGTTAAATTAATTTGAGTTAAATTAATTTGAGTTAAATTAATTTGAGTTAAATTAATTTGAGTTAAATTAATTTGAGTTAAATTAATTTGAGTTAAATTAATTTGAGTTAAATGAGTGAGTAACTAGGTAACTGAGTAACTAAGTGAGTAACTAGGTAACTGAGTAACTAAGTGAGTAACTAGGTAACTGAGTAAGTAGATAACTGAGTAACTAAGTAAATAAATAAATAATGCCGATCCAATTTAAGAATCGCCACATAATTTTCTTCGCGATTATTTTGTATTATGCAATTATAATAAATTGACAAATCAAAAGTGAAGTTAGTATCAATTGATAAATGTTTTTCTAAAATAAATTAATTAAAATTCACAGAATTATAATTTTCGTTTCTACCGTCTAAGGCCGGGTAGCTCAGTTGGTAGAGCAGCTGGCTACGGACTGGAAGGTCCGGGGTTCGATCCCAGTGGTGACAGGATTTTTTCTCGTTGCCAAACTTTCAGAACGGCCCCTAGGTTCACTCAGCCTTCTATAATATTGAGTACCGGGTCTTTCCCGGGGGTAAAAGGCGGTCAGAGCGTGGTGCCGACCACACCACCTCATTCTAGTGCCGAGGTCACGGAAAGCATGGGGCTCTACCTCCATGCCCCCAAGTGCCTTCATGGCATATTACGGGGATACCTTTTACCTTTTACCTTTACCGTCTACGGCCTTAAACCGAAAATGGATATTGCTGTTTAAAGGATTGTCGGTCTCAAGCTCTAAACTTCCGTCATTTCTTGAAGAATTACCAATCACTAATAGTTGAATAAAAAATTCACTCACGAGTAACAAGATCTTAAATTTCAAATTTTATTAAATTGATAGCATTATATTTAGTCCCATTGTGAAGCACTGATGTACTGCAACATTCATGCCACTTTCGTGTATTATAGACAGAGACGTAGAGAGATAAACGAAATAGTCACATGTGGACGGATTTGAACCCATGTTTCTTAGAGTTTACTGTGAACAATGACCGCCCTTGAAATATTCTGTCAGAAGGCTATTCGGTTGTAAAGAAAATTAAGTTGTATCTGTATATTAATGTTATCGCCGACTTTGTTTAAGTGTTTTTATTCCGAGAAAATAAATATGTATCAGTTCATAACTGAAAACAAAAGTGTCACTCCTGACTTCGCTTTTCTAATCATTTCGATGTGTCAAATATAAGCATGAGAACTGCATGACATCCATATATCACACAACGTACATTTACAGAACATCTTTTTGGGACTATATACACTTTAGAATGTATAATTAGACTGAAAGTATTACAGAATTCACTAATATCGAAGGTTTAACCACAGTCCATTTGTATATAACGGGTGTACGCTTGAAAACCGATTTCATTTAGTACGCCGTCATTCGAAAAGTGACATGGGCAAGTAACAGCCCGTTTGGCGGTGATTCAGCGCGTCAGCCTTCGGCAATAAATCTCTCGACTTATAGGCCTACATTATATTACGGATATAATTTATTAATAATAAATAAATAGCGCACAAATGTGTATGTATAGTTCCAAGGATCACAGATTCTGCACTTTTTGTTGTCACTGTTCTTTGCTATATTCCATCAACGATTTTGTTCTATGTAAGCACTGTCCATTAGCCACATGTTTCATAACAATTAGGTCTATAAATTATATCTTATTTAATTACACTTACCTGAATATGGTGTTGACTTGGAATCATAACGCAACATAGCTGAATTATGTATTAACATTAGGCCTAATATTAATATCGGTGTTATTAATAATTACGTTCAAATTTCACAAGGTTAGTTATACTTCCTTTTCATCAGTTGTCTTTACTGTAAGCCAAAAATTATTCCTGCCAACATAACAATTAGAAAATAACTGCCCGTTGTTGTATTTATTATTGTTGTTATCCAAATATTGAAACCCTATTTTACCTTTGGTATATTAGGGTTGTAGTTTGTTACATGTGAAATACATTAATAATAATAATAATAATAATAATAATAATAATAATAATAGTTTTATTTTATTATTATTATTATTTTACACAGTCATTACTTTATTTTTCCATTAACACTAATATCTAGGTAATTGTCATTGTCTCAATGTAACACGTGCTGTGCTGATCATACTAATTCTACTATTCCTTTAGTTGTGAGATTATATTCATATGTACTAAATCTTTTTTTTTTAACTTAATACTTGTATACTAGAATGTATTTTTCTGTTTGTGATTATGTATTCAGTCTCTTTTTTTTTTATTACATATATATATTTTTTATTATTGTTATTTCAAAGTTAATACTGATTGTGTATATGTATTCAATCTCTCTTTTCTACTTAATTATGTTTATTATTATTTTTAAGTTCATATTTGTATACCGGTATGTATTTTTTCTGTATGTGATTTGATCCTGGTTGAGTGGAAGAAAAGGCCTGATGGCCTTAACTCTGCCAGGCAAAATAAAACTATTACTATTATTATTATTATTATTATTATTATTATTATTATTATTATTATTATTACATTATGTAGTGATAATACACAATTTTAAAGAATTAATAGTAGGTCTGAGTCATAGTTACAATATAAATACACTAATTAAGAGACAGTAAACAGTACTAAATACGTTATGCAATAATTACTTTCAGTTAAAACAAAATGAAATAAAATTAAAAATTATAATCGAAGGTGTAGAGAAATTGTTGTCGTATTTGTCAGTACTCGAAATTCGAAATAAAGTTCGTAAAAGAAAATTCAATCTGACTTCTAGAAAATCACTATAAGCCCTAGCATATGTAGTAATAGGACAAAAATGATTAGGTTTCACCCTTCCGGTGTTAAGTATACTTATGGTGGATTTCAACTGCGTTAGAAGACCAATTCGTTTGCCTGTCATGCATATATAAATAATGACTGATTTAAAATGACTGAGTCGACAGTGGGTCGCGATCCCTGATTTGAAAAAATCTTTTTACGGATTGTGCGTTTGAATGACAACACTATGCCCTCATGTGACAGTTTAAGGAGCGTCTTATCTTCTGTGCAATATCGGACTAGAAAAACTTGAAACATGGTCTAAGTAGAGACCGGTTTTACAGTGCAGAAAGCGTGGGAAGCAGTTGTGAATGCAAAGAACAAAACCATGATTCGATAAACTGAGTAATATTTTTCTACTTCTTATCCTACCACACTAAACAAATTTGTTTTCATAATGTTTACTTTAATTTTATTCCGCAAAATATTGATTTCGAAATATTGGAAATATACGTTTTGAGCGTGCCTAAATCAGATAAAGTAAGTCTGTGGTAATTGTCTGCACGAGCGTTTATGTACTTTGATTTCGCTTAAATAATAATTATTAATCGTTTTATTCATATTCCGTGCATGAAAATCGGTTTCTTTGGAAATATTGCACATATATATATATATAATTTGAACTGGTAATGGAAATTACGGGAAAACGGCTGAACGGATTTTAATAAATGACCCGTCATTTTGAAGCTTGGAACCCAAAGTTTTTCAGAAAAATAGTAGTTTTCAGTGAAATATCAATTTTCCTACATTATTTTCCTATTTTCCAAAGTCCATCTTCCTTCAGTTTTGAGAACTAATTGCATTTCAGCACGGCCGTGATTTCAGAATAAAACAAAACACACACTACAACCAACAACAGCTATTACACGAAGGCCGTGACCTGCAGGATTGCTGACATATTTAGAGTTCAAATTCAATTGGTTATTAAAATCTTCAAGACTTGCTGAAAATAATTTACAGGTCTGATTCTGCGGTGTGTAATTTTATGAGTATAGCTATGTATTGGATATTGAAATCTACAAAACTTGATATGTGGTTTGTTGACATTATTACCACTAGAAATGAAATTTCATTACAGTTAATGCCATGATGTGACTATTTTTCATTAATTATACATATTAATGCTATACTGATGATATGAAAGTGAAACGTTTTGGGGTTATATAAGTAGATAGAGAGAATGTGTGAAATTAGATCTTCATTTCTATAATTTACTGAGTGGCAGCTACGTATTACATATATAAAACTACAAAACTTACGTAAGATAATAATATTGTTATTAAAAATAAAATACTATTATAGTTATTAATCAAGTGGGTGGGTCTTTTTCATATACTTAATGACGGTGTGGTGTAGATACTTATATGCGTCATTCTCTTCGGTATTGGCTCGAGAGTGCGCAAAAATTACAGTTCCTGAGGAAAGACGGTATTACTTACTGATAAAATAAGAGGCCTACAAAATTTTGTAGTCTCTCGATCATTTCAGCAAGATCTCTTAGCAGGATAAATGATTTTACTCTCTACATTTCACCAAAATGCTACGTCTATTCTTCAAAAGCATAGCAAACCTGACTTTTACAATTCACAGTGACCTGAAATAGCTATTGCTTTACTCCCATATGAAAAACCCACTGATCGCTCTGACATTGTTACTTGCGTTTTCACGTTGAAACTCAAGACACATAGGATACATAGGTTCAAGAAAAAGTATTTGGCATAAAAACCATTCAGAGGGAGTATGTTTCATTATTATGGAAGCAAATAACTTTCAAAACGTCTGGTATTTTTCATTGAAAATAAAACTGAAACATTTTTATTTGAACGTCTAATGAACTTAGTTTGCAGCATTTGCTGCACAAGCCACTAGTATAATATATTGCAAAATTGGTACTCATTTTTTTAAATAACTCAAAACAGAAAATAACGACTTTCACTCCTCATTTTCTGTACTTCCTCTTCTGAAGCAAATAGAGAAATTTTGTTACCACTTTTATTAAAATGCCAGTAAAATAATTATACAAATTGCAATAGGTTATTTCTTGATTAGAGTACAACAGAAATTTTAATTTTATTTAAAAGCTGCAAAGGGATAAATCATTTCTTATCAGTTTCTGTAATGATAAGAGTAAAAATCAGAATCTTACGGATAGTTCTTATCGAGTAAAACAGTGTAAACATTTAAGGGAAAATTATTATTTTTTTTTTGAGAAAAGCATTCATTGTGGGATGTGCGAGCTTCATCTGCAAACATACGATCCTTAACAAATTCCCATAAAAAGAAATCCAGGGGAGTTAAGTCTGGAGATCGTGACGGTCAAGTACTTGGACCTGCGCTACCGATCCAGAAAACACTTCGTCAAGCAAGGTTCGAACATTCCATGCCGCTCACTTGTTACACCAATGTAAAATGAGGCTTTATGGTGGACACATCTGTGAGTGGATCGACTACTGGCGGGCAAACTCGTAACCAAATCGAATGTACGGCACCGGGAAAGGTTCTTACTAGTAGAGATGTAGGGTAACGGTGCATAATTCCGTGATACCCCTAATCCCGTGATAAAGTTCAATTGATTGCCATGGAGTTGTGATGTCTGAATTTTAAGTTTTTGAAATACCTAACAGATGCCAGGAGATGTCTTCTTTTCAATTCTATTGACTACCCGCCTTTTGAATAGAAGCAATCGACTGCAGAAGCTTTTGTTAAGTGAAAGGTGGTTGACCAGTAAGTTTTTCTTTCTCTTGAGACGGATCCTGAAGAAACATTTTATATTTGAGGTAAGAATTAATATAGCATTATGAAAATGATATATTACTGTAGATGATAGTCAGCTGAATCAATGTGTATGATTATTTAAACATTGTGAGAATAAAAATGCTACAGGAGCTTTCCCATTTTCGGATTTATTTTCATATTTTTCCTTCCTGGCTCACTCAATCAATTATGCCAACGCTAAATTGTGAAAATTAATGTCTATGAAAGAAAATAGTTCGTGGAAATAATAATAGAAATAAGTTATAGAAAACATTAATTATAATAAATATAATAAAATAATAGGGCATATATTTAACTTAATTACTGCTGTTGTTAGGAATATAAATAAGGAGAAATAATTGTGTTATAATTCAATTTATTCAAATTTAATTTTGAATTGAATTTAACTTTCAGTTTATTTTGTTTATAATATATTAATATGCAATATGTATTCCTGTAGTTATACAAGTATTTTTTGTGAAATTTGTCACATAGGCTCTTTTTCCATGTTGTACTTTTTTGCTTAATCCATATTAAAACAATATACCATGACTTTAATGTGTTTTTCTAAATACACGTTTGTTTTCTGAGCAGTTAATGAGGATTATTTAAGTATCACAGAATTAGGAAGCCATCATCACGGAATTTGGATCCCTGTCACGGATTTAGAAGCCACGTATAACAATGAAGAATCATATATTGTATACCAAACTTGTGAAACTGTTGACACTGAATGCTGTACAAACTGTAGCTAAAGGTCCAAATAACGTCATTTAGGTGTTATTTGAAAATTTTTATTAGAATTTCGGCATAAATATAGACTTTATTAAATATGTCACGGAATTAGCCAACCTTACCCTACAACACAGTCAGAAATCGTTAAAATAAGTCAATTTTTCGTTCTATGTAAAATATTTAATATGTATCAGTGTAATTTAAAACTTGAATAAGGACCTTTTTATTGTGATTCTCCGATAATTTGCTGTTCTCTTAGTTACATACAGAGTAGAAGTGGCATAACTGTGCACTTGTATTCATTTTTAAGTTGTTTATAAACATTTCAGAAACTAAAGTTATAGCCCGACCACTGACATTAAAACCTGCGCCACAAACCAGTGTTCGTTCGTGCGCAGGTTGCAGTGGCGGCTCGTGGGTATTGAATTAAGGGGGGCTGCATACAAAAATAAACCAAGTAACTTACTTTATTTAAAGATTAGTTCCATGCGCCTTATCATGATAGATAGATAGCTTTATTGATATTGTTCACAAAAGTACAAAACTTAATAATTTAACAAAAGATCTATATACAATAAAATACCATCATAGCAATTCGAAGCAACAATAAACTTTCACAGTGGCGACCCATTTATAATGGAGTACGACAAGGCTGTGGCCTTTCACCACTTCTGTTTATTATATATATAAATAGAATCATTCAAGATTGGCGACAGACACGACATGGATTTATTCCAATTAATCGAAATTTGCAGCTTGATGCTTTACTTTTCGCTGATGATTTAGTTCTCATGGCATCAACTGAAGATGATTTACAATATTCAGTACACAATTTAAATAAGGTCAGTGAAAAATATAACATGGAAATTAATATTGAAAAATCGAAAATCATGTCATTTTGTGGGAAATTCCCTGTACCAAGCAAAATCTGTTTGAATAATAAAATAATAGAAAGAGTAAATACCTTCACTTATCTTGGCTATACACTATCACCTTATGATGAAGTAGATATTGCTGAAAAAATATGTAAATATAATAAAACAATGGGGATCATTAATAAAATCATGAAACCCTCACTAGTACAAAGACACACAAGAATAGGCTTGTATAAAACCTTAGCACAGCCAGTATTAAGCTATGGTAGCGAAGCGTGGACTGTGAAGAATAAAGATGTCAGTAGAATAACAGCAAGTGAGATGAGGTTTATGAGAGCAACAGCTGGATATACTCGCTGGGATCATAAAAAAAATGAGGACCTAATGCAAGAACTTCAAATAGAACCCATTATGCAGTTCATCAGCAAATATCAACTTCAGTGGAAGGGTCATCTCGAACGAATGAATCGATGCAGAATTCCAAAAGCACTGCTTCATTACCATCCATATGGCAAAAGATCTCTAGGCCGTCCAAAGAAGAGATGGACTGAAAATTCTAGTTTGAGACCGTAACAGGCCACTTGGCCTAATACTTGTTAGGAAGATGATGATGATGATGATGATGATGATGATGATGATGATGATGATGATCTATATACAAATGTAGTTCTACATAATAAATATACAATTTCCTAAACTAATTAATCTATCGCAAATCTCAATAATTTATTGGTTCAAACTTGCACTTACGTCTTGTTTTAGTGCATGTTTAAACCAATCGTGATAACCCTTAAGACTTTAAACCTTAATTATTTGCTCCTTTTCAAAAATCTAATTGTAATATTTAGGTCTTATTTTACATAATAATTTATTATTCCAATTAGATGATCAGATGTCGACATACTGTAAGTCATGAACCTGAAATAGTTGAATCGGTACATTCCATATGTAGGTTAATCTTTCTTTCTTACAATATTTTCATGTCAGCAGAAACGTTTGCGTAACTTCTACGAAGACTACCGCATGCCTGCTTAAAAACAAGCTTGACAAATTGCTTACATAATCAACCTCAATTTAGTTTCATCATAATGTCGCATGTACTCATTATCGATTCATTTCTATTATGATTTCTATTATGATCTAATAAATTTATTATAATTGCATTCTTATTGAAATTAAAATATATTAGTTAACCAATTTATAAAGTCAAATTTTCTTCTGAACTTTTACTAATTAATATAACTATCGGAATACCTTTTAAATACCTTAGTTCTCTATTTTCAATTTTTTTTTATTATTATTTAAAAAAAAACCTTGACGTAATTCTATCTTATTTTCAAAACCTGTCTTCTTATGCGCCTTATCATGTAAGTTGTGTTTAAATGAGACAGGCTCATGTTAGTAGATTTACTGGCATTTAAAAGAATCCTGCGGACAAAATTCCGGCACACCGGCGACGCTGATATAATCCCTGCAGTTGCGAGTGTCGTTAAATAAACCATAATTTAATTTTTTATATGCAGATTTGAACCTTACAAATATCTAACTGGCGATGTTGTAGTTGGTTGTATAATATATACACATGATACATCAATAAATGAAAAAAAATAACTGAGCCAGAAATTGAAGTCAGGATCTTCAAGAGTACGCACCAGGGCGCTTGCCTCATTTATTGTGATGTTAGATGTTTCAGATTCCATTATGGTTTGATAACATTCTAGCAATGGCTCCACCTTCTCATGAACAACATTTACTGTTCTTATTTTAAACCCATCTTGTTGCCCCAGCTGATGGAATTGTCTTTGAAACACATTAATCTAATACAGATCGAGAGAAGAAAGCAGGGATACTGGATAAATTATCAAAAAAATATGCGAGCCTTTGTATTTTGTTTAGCGGCTCTTTCCATTATGAGATTCAACTGATGGGCACTTAATTTCACATTTCTCCTGAATTGTTAAGGTACTGAATTGAATAGACTGTAAATATTGTACAGAATTAAACATTGTTGCACTTGTTATACTCACAACATTAAAGAAAATGTATTTAAAACTGCGCGCTACTGACAAACTGCTGCAAATTTTGCAGCGCCTGGAAACTCTGGATTCACGGCAAGGGGCAGCAGGGAGGAGGGGTAAAACTAACGCGCAAAGCATCCGAGACGAGACTGGCAGCTCCAGGGGAGGAAGTGGCTTCACCTTATAGTCCTTGTCTCTGGTTTCGCTCTGGCAGCACCAGGGGAAGAAGTGACTTCACTAACGATTGCATGCCATGTCATTGAGAGCGAAATTTTAAAAAAAATTGGAGCCGCTAAATAGAGACTGTATAATAAATGTTTTTCACAACATAAAACGAGACAAGAGCCACAAATATCTGGGGGTGCTGCAGCTCCGCAGCCCCTCTTCGAAAGCCGCCCCTGGCAGGTTGTCATAGTGGGGATCTGTTGTGTTGTAGATGCGCTCCCTAATCGAAGTCTCGCAGCGAGTACGTTCTGAACTATTCGAAACAGCACTCATGTCCGCGTCCAATCTTTCACTTTTCAATCAACTATTAATATTCCATTTCGACGTATTGTATATAGTTAAAACAGATTTTAATTTATAATAATGGAAAAGAAACCAAATGTGCGCGGCAGGCTTTTGAAAAGTGAAACGCATAAAATTATTTATAATATTGCGAAATATTTATGGGTTTAGGTACAGGTTACAGCAGTAAAATTTTTGGAAATATTCAACATTTTTTCCTCCATCACTGTATCTTGTACAATATGAAAATTGGTACGTGGAAAACACTGACCTTCTGCTATATTAAAAAATAGTACATTATGTAACGATCCTATAATGGTAGTAATTAAGACGCAAGTATGTTTGTTTACGAAACGAGCGCTCGTTTCATAATTTTCATACGAGCGTCTTAATTACCATTATAGACAAGTTTCATACGACTTTTTATGCTCGACCATATTTCTAACTTGAAATTATTCAAAATTAGGTCATGTTATGGTTATGTGCGGACTGACCTGAATTGTGAGATGTGCGCAGACGCGAAAGTATTGATTTTTTCCGAGGCCGAATGTCATTGACCTTGATAGAGAATAAGATGAACATTAGTCTGATATAACCTGAAAATTGATTTAGAATTGAAAAACGAGATGACAAATTGAATTTATTTGAATATTATTTACAATTAAGGCTAATTATTATAGTAACAGAACATAACCTTCTGCGACAGTATTGGATTTCCAGCCTCCGTGACATTTCGTTAATTGTCTTTCGATTGCATATCCGAGAATAATTGATACTTGCGGTTTTATAACGGTACAAAGGTGACTTGTCATTGGCTTAACACCTGAACTTTAATGAATAGGTGTACTTTAATGAGGTGCATTAAAGGACTGCTGCCAGGTGTATAATTACTACATTTGGGCATGGTCGAGCATAAAAATATTTTTACGATTTTAAAAAAAAAAATATATATATATATATATTTATTTATTTACATATTCAAAATGATGGCAGTTCACTGTACAGTGATGAAGCGTTTCCCTCATAATTCATACACTTGTTAACTTTTTCATGTTCTCTCTCTTTTATTTTATTACTGAAATTCATGTTAACAATATCATGCTCTTTCAACTATATTCTTTAATAAATAATATATTATTTTTTATTTTGTTTTAGAAGAAAGTACTGATACTTGACCATTCTTTTAAATGAATATATATTTTTATCATACAATCTATCAAAGGTAGAGAAGTGATCTTGCATCATATTGTAGATATGACATGCATAAATACACACAAACAATTTCATCACAGAATGTTGGAAGGTTTTTGAGTTATGTGGAAAATGCTTCATCACTGCACAGTGAAATGAATTTTGAAACAAAAAAATGTGAATTTTTTTTTTAATCGTAAAAATATTTTTTTCATATAGCAGGACAGTGTTTTACACATACCAATTTTCATTATTGTATAAGATACAGTAATGGAGGAAAAAAATGTTGAATATTTCCAAAATTTTACTGCTGTAAGCTGTACCTAACCCCTTAAAAGACAGAGAAAAAAAAAAGAATTTAAGTAGAAATATAATGTTGTCACATCAACAAGGAAGCTACGGGAGTTTCGGTCAGCTTGATAAAAAACGTTTTGAAGGAAGGGACAGTGTCATTGTCTACCACAGTTGGTAGTGTAACCCGGCCTAGCGAGCTGCTCGTAATGACATCTTCCCCCTCCATGGCCACGTGAGTATTGGAAAAGTCGTAGGTCTTTTTTTAGTTGATCGAGCTATAGTATCGTATAAATAGCGACCGATTTCGAGGTAATTACGAGGCGTGTTAACAGAAAATGCCCTTAGCTTGCTGTGCGAGGGAAGTGTTGTTGGCCTATATGGAGGACTCCGTGTATGCTCGTGTTGATTGATCTAGTGAGCGTTAATGTTTAAAGAAAATATTTCAAGCTGAAATGGTTATTATTAACCTTCCACAACACGGATACTCTTGATTAACATTACAAGCAATAGCTGCTACGCTGTCAGGCAGTGGTGTAACTCGTTCCCATGTCCTTTAGCACGCGAGACAGGAGGTTCCTTATCGCATAGTTTAGGAAGCTACTATAATTATCACGCTGTTAACTTATTATATTCAGACGTGATAATTACACAGAAGTCTTGCCTCGCTTATGTTACCTTGACTGTCCGCTATTTAGACGGTTTGATCTTCATCTACTAACTGACAGTAAATCTATCGAGTGCCGTATAAAAGTTGGTATTTTTCTACAGGAATAACCAACATTATTAAATTGAGGCGCACAATTCCAAAAACCCTCTAAATCCACTTTTTCACCAAAATTATTTTTTATCTCTTCATAGTAAGGATTAATGCACTCTATTGACCTATATATCAATAATGTTCAAAAGACCTCTACATATAGTGAAAAAGTTCATCTGAAAAATAGTTACTTTTCCAATATCCTCTAAATACCAGAATTTGAAGTATATTGGCCTATTATGAAGTTTAAGATGAATCATATTTCAAATTCAAATTTAAAATTTATTCATAATTTACATTTGAAATGATACATATGAATATATACCCGAAATGAGCATATGCTCGTGCTCGGGTACAGCCCAGTAATCTACATAAATTTTAAAGAGATCAATAATAATGTTGATGTTAGGAATAATAGTAATAATGATAATGATAATAATAATAATAATAATAATAATAATAATAATAATAATAACAGAATATCCTTGACGGAGATGATACAAAGATAGTAATACAAATTAATTCAATAATAATAATAATAATAGTAATAGTAATAATAATAATAATAATAATAATAATAGTAATAAAACAAAAATATTTACAATAATAAAATAAATACTAAGACTGATCAAATATAATATAAAACCACTTAGCGAGAGTTAACACAACTTAAATAACCATATAATAACCCAAAAAAAAATGACGAACTCGAAAATCAACAGAAAAGTCCGTTGTATCGCAGACGACAGCAACCGCCGTATTGACATTCTGTTATGAATTATTGGTGGTAGGGGGGAGCCGAAGGTCTACGTAACTGCCGTTCTCTTCGAATCTTCTCATATAGGTAATCATGGGAATTTAATGCTGAAAAACAAAATGTCTACGAGACAAACTGTTCATTATTACCAGGATAAATACAAATAATACTGAAATATATTAATCAAGTTTCAGTTATAGATCTCCCCTTTTGTGCAAGAGGTATCATATCAAAATATTTAATGAATGACGGGGAAAATATAAATTTCAAGAACTGTCTAATGACAGAGATAGTGACAAGTACAATCGAGTGTATCTGTTTATCGGAGATATACACTGTTATTAATTAAGAAATTGATATATATATATATATATATATATATATATATATATATATATTTATATTTATTTATTACAATGTTTTATCTTATAGGTTACATGCATCAGATAAATACAATAAATATTAGTAACATATAATGCTAGTAACACTTAAAAAAAAAAATAATAAAATTTATCAAATATCATACAAACATTTTCACTTTATTTTTAAACTTAAGAATGTGTAGATTGCTTAGGTCTGGATTATTTTTCAATACTGAATTGTATAGTCTTGGTCCATAATTCCTACTGTGTCTTAATCCAGCTGTAGTGTGGCATTTAGGTTCTGCCAAAAGAGTTGGGACATTTCTTCTATGTGTTATGTATATGTTTTTCAGTTATAAAATTCATTCGATTTTTTGTGAAAATAAATTAATACTATATGTTTATGTATTTGCTCAATTTTTAGTACTTGGAATTCAGAATAAATAAATTGCGTCGGATAATCAAGTAGTTTATGCAGACAAATTTTGATGATACGTTTTTGTAGTAATATTAATGTATTGTCATATTGATTTATTGATATAGTTCACAAGTACAAAACTTAATAATATAACAAAAGATCTATAAACAAATGTAATTCTACATACTAAATATACAATTTCCTAGACTCATTATTTTATCGCAAATCTCAATAATTTATTGGTTCAAACTTGCACTTACAGTAATATTACTGGAGTTAGGGTATGCTTTTTCATTATGTTGTTTTAATGATCACAATTTCATAACTAAGAAATATAAGAGCAACACAACATTTTAGTTACAATTATATCACATATAATTTTAATATCTGTATTAATTAAATTTCAGATTGTTATATATCATAGAGTTAACCATTTAAATAGTTATTTATTAATATACACAAGATTGTAAATATCAATTATCTGGTACATATATCACACCAAAGATATAGTAAAAATTGTATAAGATATTGTGAGTCAAATGCCTGATGATGCCCAAGGGCGAAAACGTTTGCATTTCAATTTTATAATATGCAATGATCATATACATTTGTAAGTGTTATTGATTTTATGCTCGACCATGCCGAAATGTAGTAATTATACACCTGGTAGCAGTCCTTTAATGCATGTCATTAAAGTACACCTATTCATTAAAGTTCAGGTTTTCGATTATTCTCGGATATGCAATCGAAAGACAACGAGGGAAATGTCACGGAGGCTGGAAATCCAATACTGTCGGAGAAGTTATGTTCTGTTACTATAATAATTAGCGTTAATTGTAAATAATATTCAAATAAATTCAATTTGTCATCTCGTTTTTCAGTTCTAAATCAATTTCCAGGTTATATCAAAATTAGTTTGTTATTCTCTAGAAGTCTAGATTATATCAAGGTCAATGACATTATTGTTCCTCGGAAAAAATCAATACTTTCTCGTCTGCGCACATCTCACAATTTACGAGCTATGCACAAGGTCACTTCCGCTCTTCAGTCAGATACGAATAAAATGAATACTTTTGAATAGTTTCAAGTTAGAAATATGGTCGAGCATAAAAAGTCGTATGAAACTTGCCTATAATGGTAATTAAGACGCTCGTATGAAAATTATGAAACTCGCTTGCGCTCGTTTCATAAACAAACATACTCGCGTCTTAGCCTAATTACTATCATTATATGCTCGTTGCATAATGTACTATTAAACTATGATATGCAGTTGTGGCTCGTGGGTATTGAATTAAGGGGGGCTGCATACAAAAATAAACCAAGTAACTTACTTTATTTAAAGATTAGTTCCATGCGCCTTATCATGTAAGTTGTGTTTAAATGAGACAGGCTCATGTTAGTAGATTTACTGGCATTTAAAAGAATCCTGCGGACAAAATTCCGGCACACCGGCGACGCTGATATAATCCCTGCAGTTGCGAGTGTCGTTAAATAAACCATAATTTAATTTTTTATATGCAGATTTGAACCTTACAAATATCTAACTGGCGATGTTGTAGTTGGTTGTATAATATATACACATGATACATCAATAAATGAAAAAAAATAACTGAGCCAGAAATTGAAGTCAGGATCTTCAAGAGTACGCACCAGGGCGCTTGCCTCATTTATTGTGATGTTAGATGTTTCAGATTCCATTATGGTTTGATAACATTCTAGCAATGGCTCCACCTTCTCATGAACAACATTTACTGTTCTTATTTTAAACCCATCTTGTTGCCCCAGCTGATGGAATTGTCTTTGAAACACATTAATCTAATACAGATCGAGAGAAGAAAGCAGGGATACTGGATAAATTATCAAAAAAATATGCGAGCCTTTGTATTTTGTTTAGCGGCTCTTTCCATTATGAGATTCAACTGATGGGCACTTAATTTCACATTTCTCCTGAATTGTTAAGGTACTGAACTGAATAGACTGTAAATATTGTACAGAATTAAACATTGTTGCACTTGTTATACTCACAGCATTAAAGAAACGTATTTAAAACTGCGCGCTACTGACAAACTGCTGCAAATTTTGCAGCGCCTGGAAACTCTGGATTCACGGCAAGGGGCAGCAGGGAGGAGGGGTAAAACTAACGCGCAAAGCATCCGAGACGAGACTGGCAGCTCCAGGGGAGGAAGTGGCTTCACCTTATAGTCCTTGTCTCTGGTTTCGCTCTGGCAGCACCAGGGGAGGAAGTGACTTCACTAACGATTGCGTGCCATGTCATTTAGAGCGAAATTTTAAAAAAAATTCGAGCCGCTAAATAGAGACTGTATAATAAATGTTTTTCACAACATAAAACGAGACAAAAGCCACAAATGTCTGGGGGTGCTGCAGCTCCGCAGCCCCTCTTCGAAAGCCGCCCCTGGTGATATGTCAATTAGACTGAACTCTAAATAAAATTATTAGATTATATTACAACTAGTGGCTTGTGCAGCAAATGCTGCTGCAAACTAAGTTCGTTAGACGTTCAAATAAAAATTTTTCAGATTTATTTTCAATGAAGAATACTTGTCTTTTTGATAGTTATTTGCTTCCATAATAATGAAACATACTCCCTCTGAATGGATTTTTTTTAGGCCACATACTTTTTCTTGAACATATCCAACTTCAGTTTTTGAGTTTCAACGTGAAAACGCAAGTATCAATGTCAGGACGATAGCAGTAGCTATTTCAGGTCATTGTGGATTGTAGGAAAAATTAAAAAAAAAAAAAAAAAATGTCAGGTTTGCTAAGCTTTCGAACAATACATTTTCGTATAGCTGCTGCATGTAGAACTTGAAATGTAGAGCGTAAAATCATTTTATCCTTGCTGAAATGATCTGGAGACTACAAAATTTTCTAGGCCTCTTATTTCATCAGTAAGTAATACCTTTTTATCTTTCCTTAGGAACTGTAATTTCTGCGCTCTCTCGAGCCAATACTGAAGACAATGACACATATCAATATCTACACTACACCGCCATCAAGTATATGAAAAATACCCAACCCCACTGGGTTAATAAGTATAAAAATATTTGATTTTTAATAACAATATTATTATCTTACTTAAGTTTTGTAGTTATATATAGCAGCCACTCAGTAAATTATGGAAATGAAGATCTAAATTAAGATATTCTCTACATTTACTTACATAACCACAAAACGTTTCACTTTCACGTCATCAATATAGCACCAATATTATGTACAATTAATGAAAAAAATAGATGCATCATGATATTAACTATAATAATATTTAATTTCTAATGGTAATAATGTCATCAAACCACCTCAAGTTTCGTAGTTTTGAATATCCAATACACAGCTGTACTCAGAAAATTATACACTGCAGAATCAGTTTTTAATAACAAATTGAATTGAGCTCTAAATATGTCGGCAATCCTGCAGGTCATGGCCTTCGTGTAATAGCCTATTGTTTATTGTAGTGTGTGTTTTGTTCTGAAATTCAATCAAGTCGGCCGTGATTGGATAAAATTAGTTCTCAAAACTGACAACAAATGGATTTTGGAAAATAGGAAAATTATGTAGGAAAATTGACATTTCACTGAAAAGTACTACTTTTCCGAAAAACTTTAGGTTCCAAGCTTCAAAATGAGAGGCCATTTATTAAAATCCGTTCAGCCGTTTTCCCGTAATTTCCATTACCAGTTCAAATTATATATATAGATATTTGATAAGTTTTCTCGTAAATTATTGAATTGGAAGAAGAATTTAATCGTGTACTAGCAGCTTAATAGAAATCCTGAAACTGGCATCACAGAAGTGAAGTCGTAAGCTAAATCAGCACTGTAGAAGTGTTGATAAAGAGGTGGACAACGGAAGACAAATGACTGTGCTGGATCCGCATTGTATGGGTATATCTGCTTAGATTCATAGCAGACACATGACAGTTTACCGATAAGCAACTTATCGTCGGAATGGAGTGTGCTGCTCGATAGATAGCGATCCGAACATTCTGCATATATGTTGTTTTATGTACATGTTACGCCCTCGCTTTTCAATTGAACAAATTCGTACTCCGTCGCCATGGCAATGAGACGCGCCAAGGCCTCGCGTCTCCCCGCAGGTGCCATCGCATTGTAGTGCTGTGTCCCACGCCGTCCGGTCCTGTTCTGTCGCGTGTTAGCCTGTAACGTAAGTACAAGCTCACGTAACAAGCAGCTATGTGTGTCTGGAGACCCGACGCTTTCTGTGACGTCATTTTACCATCCTCGTTTTCGTCTTAATGACTAACCATTACCAAGACCTGATCACATCAGGGCCAAGACTAAGGACAGTCTTCATCGACGTCACTCTCATGAATTCTTCGGCATCTATAACCATTGCAGTCATAACTGCCATATTTATCACCAATCACCATAATTATCAATAGTCACCCAACAACACTTATTATTATTATTATTATTATTATTATTATTATTATTATTATTATTATTATTATTACTATTACTATTAACTTATCATCAATCGTCGCCTCCTAACATTGACACTTCTTCCCTACAAAGACTTAGCAACCTTTTACTATCTGTCGCAATCTTTTATCACCCACCAGTACCTATTATCATCACTCTATGCTATATAGTCTACTAGCATTTGTCATAATCAAAGCTCGGAACTTGGGGACTTGTGTCTTTGCACATGGCTGAGCGACCGGACTTCAACGTCAACAAACTCCCGCTTCTAGCACAGAGGTACTGTCAGTCTGCTATAAAAGTGGTTTCTGTCTGGAACAACATATTGATATTATTATGGTAGGTTGAAACACGTAATTTTATAACATATATAATAAAAATAAACATGAGAAATATATCAAATTTACTGTTCTGCTTTGTACATTTTATTACAATGTATGACTACGTACATTCGAAGGTTTTCGGATCCATAACTTCTTCGCTGAAATGAAACGAGAAAAACTTATTTCTAAGTCACATGAAGTGACGGGAGCAAACCTAAAATACTGAATGTTTTCACTGTCACTGTTTTCTGTTTCATTTTCTTCAATTGCTAGCTGATCTCGTATGTGAGAAAGATAAGTATATCCTAAATTTTTCTCAAAAATAGTTTTCAATTTATTCTACGGTAGGTTCCTCTGCTACTTGATCCATGGCTATGGGCAAATCTTCCACCAATTTAAGGGACTGTAATGTCTTTCAATGAATGCCGGTTTCCAGCCTCTAGTTTGTGTGGCACAACTTACAAAATATAAACTCTCCATTGGAAGAAAATAATGAATCTCCTTGGAATTCCTCCACGAAATTCTGTACCTAAAATTTAAAAAACTGTATTTTCAAACTTGTACAATATCCATTCGAATAACACGTATTTTCTAATTCCTCAAACGGACCGTTTATATGTAATTCTCTGAATGTCATTGTCTTCGATATGCCAAAGTTTCCTCGTTTGTGTGACTGCAACCTGTGTATATTTTTGTGTGGCTTTACTTTGTTTATAGTGTTTTTTTCTGTATCTTTATTTCTTGTGTAGCTTTATTTTGTATATAGTGTATTTTTTCTGTTTATTTCTATTATTGTATTTGTATTCCTGGCGTTGTGGAAGAGAATGCCTGATGGCCTTAACTACACCAGAATGAGTAAATAAATAAAATAAATTAATAAATAAATATACGAGTATAAAGGAAGTTTCCTCGTTCGTCTTCCTCTCATTCGATGTGACCACTTTCTTAGTACACACGACTGTCCCTGAGCACTTGCAGCGTGAGCTGTGTGTACGTTGTACCTGTAACCTTACTCATGCACACGACACACAAGTCCCCAAGTTCCGAGCTTTGGTCATAATATTATTACCCTTCGCCATTTATTATCTTCACTCTTCGCTATTTATCTTCACTCTTCCCCATTATTATCTACACTCTTCATATGTTACCTTCTCCATTCGCCATTTATTATCTTCACCCTTCGCCATTATTATCTTCACCCTTCGCCATTATTATCTACACTCTTCATCATCTGTTATCTTCTCCATTCGCTATTTATTATCTTCACCCTTCGCCATTATTATCTTCACCCTTCGCCATTATTATCTTCACCCTTCGTCATTATTATCTACACTCTTCATCATCTGTTATCTTCTCCATTCGCCATTTATTATCTTCACCCTTCGCCATTATTATCTTCACCCTTCGCCATTATCATCTTCACCCTTCGTCATTATTATCTACACTCTTCATCATCTGTTATCTTCTCCATTCGCCATTTATTATCTTCACCCTTCGCCATTATTATCTTCACCCTTCGCCATTATCTTCACCCTTCGCCATTATTATCTTCACCCTTCGCCATTATTATCTACACTCTTCATCATCTGTTACCTTCTCCATTCGCCATTTATTATCTTCACCCTTCGCTATTTATTATCTTCACCCTTCGCCATTATTTTCTTCACCCTTCGCCATTATTATCTACACTCTTCATCATCTGTTACCTTCTCCATTCGCCATTTATTACCTTCACCCTTCGCCATTTATTATCTTCACCCTTCGCCATTATTATCTTCACCTTTCGCCATTATTATCTACACTCTTCATCATCTGTTATCTTCTCCATTCGCTATTTATTATCTTCACCCTTCGCCATTATTATCTTCACCCTTCGCCATTATTATCTTCACCCTTCGTCATTATTATCTACACTCTTCATCATCTGTTATCTTCCCCATTCGTCATTTATTATCTTCACCCTTCGCCATTATTATCTTCACCCTTCGTCATTATTATCTACACTCTTCATCATCTGTTATCTTCTCCATTCGCCATTTATTATCTTCACCCTTCGCCATTTATTATCTTCACCCTTCGCCATTTATTATCTTCACCCTTCGCCATTATTATCTACACTCTTCATCATCTGTTACCTTCTTCATTCGCCATTTATTATCTTCACCCTTCGCCATTATTATCTTCACCCTTCGCCATTATTATCTACACTCTTCATCATCTGTTATATTCTCCATTCGCCATTTATTATCTTCACCCTTCGCCATTATTATCTTCACCCTTCGCCATTATTATCTTCATCCTTCGCCATTATTATCTACACTCTTCATCATCTGTTATCTTCTCCATTCGCCATTTATTATCTTCACCCTTCGCCATTATTATCTACACTCTTCATCATCTGTTATCTTCCCGATTCGCCATTATCTTCACCCTTCGCCATCTATTATCTTCACCCTTCGCCATCTATTATCTTCACCCTTCGCCATCTATTATCTCCACTGCTAGCTATGAGAATATTAAAGATATTTTTATTAATTTGTCCTGCAGAATAATATCTGTAATATTGACAATTTTCTCCTCAAATATTAATTGTCAATATTACAGATATTATTCTGTAGGACAAATTAATAAAAATATCTTTAATGTTTCTAATTATGTCAGGTGAAGAATACAATGCCTGCGTTGTGTAACTTTTTTCCATTCTCCTGTAACTTCATCCCTCTTAGCCCCAAGTATTTTCCTAAGCATCTTCTTTTCAAACACCCTTAACCTCTGTTCTCCTCTCAAAGTGAGAGTCCAAGTTTCACAACCATTCAGAACAACCGGTAATATAACCGTATTATAAATTATAACTTTCAGATTTTTGGAAGCATACTGGATGAAAAAAAAGCTTCTCAACCGAATAATAGTAGGCATTTCCCATATTTATTCTGCTTTTAATTTCCCCCCGAGTGTAATTTATATTTGTTACTGTTGCTCCAAGATATTTGAATTTTTCCACCTTTTCAAAAGATAAATTTCCAATTTTTCTATTTCCATTTCGTACAATATTCTGGTCACAAGACATAATCATTGTCTTTCGGAATTTACTTCCAAACCTGCCTCTTTACTTGCTTCAAGTAAAATTCCCGTGTTTTCCCTTATAGTTGATTTTCTCCTGACACATTCACGTCATCCGCATAGCCAAGAAGCTGATGTAACGCGTTCAATTTCAAACCCTCTCTGATAGATACTTAATTAATATAACACAGAAATATCCCTGCAAATTCACCTATAGAATAGAAGGCGTCAGAAATTAGGTACCGGTACTTCTTTAATTGGCCCTAAATAATCTTATGTTTTGAGTTTGATTTTTTATTCCCATAGGGAGGCTACTAAAAATAAGTACCGACATATAACGCACTTCTTTTTGGTAGCAAGATGCAGTCTATGATATGTACTTAAACAGTACAATTATAAATAAATTCAAATGTCTTAAGGAATTTTGGTATTCTAGAGATTTATTTTTTGGTAATCCAGAGGATTTGGAGGAATATTAAATGTTTTCATTTACGTGTACCTTCCGAACATTAGTTCAAGAAAATAAAAATATAATTCGAAACAATAAAAAAACATGACTGTTTTGAAATGCTTAAGGAGAACGACAAAGTATGTAGTTCGATATGAAGACACATCTTTCAAGAGACTTTGATAAATTTATAAGATTCAATGTAACGTTATTTTTTTAAGGTTTTAACTGCATAACTGTAAAATGTGTTCAATAATGAACTGTTCTAGTCCACACCTGTGGAGTAACGGTCAGCACGTATGGCCGCGAAACAAGGTGGGCCATCTTGTTTCGAATCCCGGTTGGGGCAAGTTACCTGATTGAGGTTTTTTCCGGGGTTTTTTCCTCAACCCAATACGAGAAATGCTGGGTAACTTTCGGTGCTGGACCCCGGACTCATTTCACCGGTATTATCACCTTCATTTAATTCAGACGCTAAATAACCTGAGATGTTGATACAGCGTCGTAAAATAACCTAATAAAAAAAGAACTGTTCTTTAGTGCAATCAGCATAGCTGATTCTGAATCTTCCCCGTCCTGGATAAAGTTTTCTGGAAGAAACTATGGTTATAAGCAGGCTTCGAGACTTCGGACCCGATAGAACAATTCAGTGGGAAATCCGCATAACGGCGTACTGAGTATAATGGTAAAGCGTACAGTGGGTGGGGGTACTGTAGAATGAATGACAACAAATACGCAAAGGAAAAACGCTCTGGATTTGAAGGTTCTGATGAATAATTTGGCTTTCGTACTAACCTATTTTCAAACTGTGTCTGAATTTATTATGCAGGGATCAAAATTTAACCTTAAATAAAGAACGTTTGTTAGAGTGCACTCACTTTGATGGTGATAAATAAAAGAATGATCATCAGGCTTCGAGACTTTGGACCCGATAAAGCAGTTCAGTGGGAAATCCGCATAACGCCGTACTGAGTATAGTGGTAAAGCGTACAGTGGGTGGGGGTACTGTGAAATGAATGCCAAAAAATACGCAAAGGAAAACGCTCTGGATTTGAAGGTTCTGACGAATAATTTGGTTTTCATATAAACTGTGTCTGAAAGTATTACACGGTTAGAAATGTCAGAGCAAGAGATGCCGGAAGCCCTCAAATTAATTGATGAAATGACACAGAGAATTATTGAGACACCAAGTACACCGGTTACTGAACGTGTGAAACAGAAGTGGGAATCAATTTTATGTAAAAAAATAACGGATATGGAACATTGTGTAATATAAACAGCAAATTAGTGGACATAGAGTCACCCGAGAATGAAGGACTGTCTCTTAGAGACTGCAATGATGTTAGGTTTTTTTCGTTTTGCTCCTATAAAGTCATGCGATGTAAAGCGCATCTTTTCACAGTACAAACTGTGTTTGGTAGACAACTGAAAAAGATTTACGTTTGAGACACTGAAAATGTATCTTGTAGTACATTGTAATTCGGTACTGTAACTGCACTTCCTAAAGACGACCAATAGGATAAATGAAGAAATTAAAATTGCTACATGTTTATTTCCACCATTAACACTGTGTATAATTAAACACAAATGCTTATAAAAGACAGGAGAATAAATGATTTTCACATTCTTTTGACATTGTCATTGTGTAATGTATATTTACTTTCAGAATGTCCATATGTGTGCGTTTCCCCATACTACCGTAATATATTCTAAATAGCAACGTTGTTACCTCAACACATCTCTACCTTTCATTACCTGCTGTGAGTCACAACCTATAGTACAGGCACAGTAAACTTATTGTATCGGGTCCAAAGTCTCGAAGCCTGGTTATAAGTTTCTACAAGAATTCTGAAACTGCCAGCCTTTAATCGTCGATACAGAAGGCAGATGACAGGCACGTATACAACCCAAGGGAGTCCTGTTGGCTTTGAAAACTCAGTCATTCTTGAGGTTCTGTAAATATTCTTCTTCGCATTTCATACTGGTATAAAGAATCCGGAAACATCACACATATCTGTGCTGCTATCTCATGCAGAGCATGTGCTGAACATGTGTGGTCTAACAAGACAGATTTGACGTGCTTTTGCGGTCTTCTTGACGGAAGTAGCGGGATTCGGTTGAAAACGAGGAATATAATATCATGGTGTCAGATATGTTCTGCTCGTATATGAAAATTTAAATACCCGATTTTCAATTTTAAATGGGATCCTCTTGGCATTTGTTTTTACGTTCACTACGCCATAGATTTGTTTGCCAAGCCCTATCAAAGACAGATGTGTTTTAATAATTTGTGGTATTTTCGAATGTCTGAATTTCGCAGTTAGTGTTATATTCAGGCTTCGAGACTTCGGACCCAATACAATAACGGTCTTACTAATAAAAACTCTATATACAGACGTTTAACTGTCTTATACTTATACAATAAGTAGCTCCTTTATAAGTCGTGTGTAAATTCCTTACTAATAATCACTACATACGTCGTGTATAACAGTATAACTGTTACACAGCTACGTCATAGTTTCGTCATTACTTCGTTACTAAAGGTAATAGAATATCCGAGGTTCTCTACTGCATCCGGTAGAGCGCTCTAGTATGGCGTGTTAAATATTGATAGTACAACTGGCTCTAATCGATTACCACACTACAATTTGTCAAAGAGTACAAGCTACAGCAATATTATTCTAATAATTCTATGATCTTTGGTTTGTTCTTCTGTGGTTACAAGGTAAACATCATCATAAAATGACAGTCGATACGAACAGCTGTTAGAGGGTGGCCATTTTTTCTCTATATACAACGCTTAAACAAGGGGTTTCGTGTATATAACTACTACAAAGCAATTCCCATTGTATAGTTACAGCCTGTTTATACGTCCATAGCTTATTCACGGTTTATTAGTAACGTTTTCTGTCTCAACTCCGCATAAGTCTCGTATAAAAACTATACACGGTTTATTAGTAAGACTGTAAGTTTACTGTGCTTGTACTATAGGTTGTTGACTCGCTGCAGGGAGTGAAAGGTAGAGATGTGTTGAGGTAACAACGTTGCTGTTTAGAATAGAGTACGGTAGTATGGGGAAACACACACATATGTACATTCTGATAGTAAATATACATTACACAATGACAATGTCAAAAGAATGTGAAAATCATTTATTCTCCTGTCTTTTATAAGTATTTGTGTTTAATTATACACAGTGTCAATGGTGGAAATAAACATGTAGCAATTTTAATTTCTTCATTTATCCTATTGGTCGTCTTTAGGAAGTGCAGTTACAGTACCGAATTACAATGTACTACAAGATACATTTTCAGTGTCTCAAACGTAAATCTTTTTCAGTTGTCTACCAAACACAGTTTGTACTGTGAAAAGATGCGCTCTACGTCGCATGACTTTATAGGAGCAAAACGAAAAAACCTTACCTCATTGCAGTCTCTAAGAGACAGTTCTTCATTCTCGGGTGACTCTATGTCCACTAATTTGCTGTTTATATTACACAATGTTCCATATCCGTTATTTTTTTACATAAAATTGATTTCCACTTCTGTTTCACACGTTCAGTAACCGGTGTACTTGGTGTCTCATTAATTCTCTGCGTCATTTCCTCAACTAATTTGAGGGCTTCCGGCATCTCTTGCTCTGACTTTTCTAACCGTGTAATAGTTTCAGACACAGTTTGAAAATAGGTTTGTATGAAAACCAAATTATTCATCAGAACCTTCAAATCCAGAGCGTTTCCCTTTGCGTATTTGTTGTCATTCATTCTACAGTACCCCACCCACTGTACGCTTTACCACTATACTCAGTACGCCGTTATGCGGATTTTCGACTGAACTGCTCTATCGGGTCCGAAGTCTCGAAGCCTAGTTATATTCTTAAAAAAAAAAACATGTATCATATTGAATTTACAAGTATCTGTTAACAATTTTGAGAAAGTTTCATCGACGAAGTTGCTGAAAATTCAAGTAATAATCAATATCATAACAATACTGCTCTCCAACTAAAATTCATATGCAGAATTAAGTTTTGAGCAAAAATTTGTAGTGCTGTGTTGTAACATTAATTTCGCTCTGAAGAAGTACAGAGGTTCGTACTGAGAGTCATGAGCAACACAGTTATAATTTCAATTTCAACAATGTAACAAAAACGATTATACAGGGTTAGTTAAAAGTCCCGCACCACCTAAATAACTTTTGAAACATACGGTTCAATGACATGAAACTTGGTATGTGAGGATATACTAAGAACTCAATAATGGTATTACAGAGTTTCTTCTACTTCCGGTTTAACCGGAAGTAATTCCAACTCTCTTATTTTAAATGGAACACCCAATATATATATTGTAAATTTATTTCAACTCAACAACAATTAATTTTATTATCTCAACAATAGGATTTGCTCTCCACACAGTAACACAGTATTCGTTAGTGCACTCCACTGACGACAATGACAATTTACTTGGACTATTACGAACAACAATGAACTGTTAATCTTAACTAATATTTACAAAGCACTATTTACAACACAGAACGGTCAGTTCTCAGTTCACAGCTCGTTTGTCTTGGCTAGTTCTTCTAGCTCAGTCACTCGCGTTCACAGAATCTCCAACCACAGACCTTCAGAGACGATCCGCTGAACTTCGAACTCAGGTCCCCCAACTGCGGTCCACTGCACTCGAACTCCGGGCTTCAGGCTCCACAGTTACGGACACAACTCAAGTCGCGCTCTGGTCTCGAAGCTGGCTTCACTGCTACACAAGACTGGCTTACTGACTGACTAATCATGAATCACACTGTCCGAGTTGACTTGCGTTTCTTCTTTTATAATCACAGCGACGTAGCCTGGAAAGTTCGAGTTCGCG
The DNA here is from genome assembly GCF_040183065.1 of Periplaneta americana. Classification (NCBI taxonomy): domain Eukaryota; kingdom Metazoa; phylum Arthropoda; class Insecta; order Blattodea; family Blattidae; genus Periplaneta; species Periplaneta americana. The sequence continues at coordinate 18,916,159 of NC_091123.1, read as the reverse complement.
ATTTTTCGACGCGCGTCCAGATAGCACTCCAGAGAAAGCACTCGAACAATCCGGACCCCTCCTCTCCGCCGCGATCACTCTTTCCCCTTCTTTCCGCAAGCACCAGATGCGCGCGCAACCCTCCCAAAACACGGACGACTTAGCCTCTCCTCTCCGCCGCGCACCGTCCCCCCAGTACTCTGTGGAGCCCGTGTCGACTCGCGCGCGACCTGCTCTCTTGCGGGAAGCGTGTTCGAGTCTCGAGGTGGCTGTCACAATATTTTATTTTTGAATAGTGCTCATTAAGAGATTTTCAAAAAGTACCCCACACTCGATACTTCTGTACAAATTCAGTGTTGCTAAGTCAATAAAACAGCAAAGTGTATCGAATATTAAAATAATAAAATACTCCTTCCTTAACGAAAACAAAACAAAGCTAGCTCACCTTCTAAATTATGTGTTCAAATTGGTAACCCTCAGGTGCTTTACAATGTGTCACTCGATCATAGAAACCATTTAAGGAATGATTTAACCAGGCTTTAGGAATATCTTGCACCACTTCCATTTTTATTTAGCAACACTGAATTTGTACAGAAGTATCAAGTGTGGGTACTTTTTGAAAAGCTCTTAATGAGCTTTATTCAAAAAGAAAAAAATATATTGGGTGTTCTATTTAAAATAAGAGAGTTGGAGTTACTTCCGGTTAAACCAGAAGTATAAAAAACTCGGTAATACCATTATTGAGTTCTTAGCATATGGTTATCCTCACATACCAAGTTTCGTGTCACTGAACCGTATGCTTCAAAAGTTATTTAGGTGGTGCGGAACTTTTAACTAACCCTGCGTAATCATAATCTACAGACTTTATACTATGTATTGACATATTGTGAAGTCATTCATTAACTTCTATCGTGTAACCATAGGCAACGTTTGCAAAATGGTCGACAACGATGGTTCGTTTCGACAGCGTGCTGTCATTAAATTCCTTGTTAAAGAAGAAAAATTCTTCTGCTGAAATTCACCTCAGGCTTCAGCGTGCATACGGAGATGTATGCATGGACGCCAGCAGTGTTAGGAGATGGGTGAAACATTTCGAAGATGGGAACACGAGCATCCAACATGAGCATCGTAGTGGTCGCCCTCGAATTGCCTCCACGGAACGCAACAAGGAAAGAGTTGGTGAGTTCTGGGATGCATTTTGGTGGAATTTCTTGAACCTGGAGAGACAATAAATGCTGTCCGCAATATGTAGACAGTTTTGAAGCTCCGTCGTGCATTCCGCGAGAAACGCTCTGGAAAGAAGATCATCCTGCAGCACGATAACGCGTGGCCTCACATTGATCGTGTCACCGTGGAGAAAATCAGAACATTTGGGTGGGAAACTCTTCCGCAACCTCCCTACAGTCCCGACTTGGCACCCTCCGATTATCATCTTTTCGGTTCTGTGAAAGAGCAGCTGCGAGGCCAACGCTAAGAGATGCTGGAGGACATCTTGAAAGCAACGCGTCAGTGTCTTCGGGAAGATGAAACGGACTTCTACAACAAGGGAATTTTCAAACTTACAGAACGGCGGGTGAAATGTGTGCAGAGAAATGGAGACTATGTTGAAAAGTGACAGAAAAGTCTGTAGATTCAGATGATGTACCTGGTTTGTCTAAAAAATAAAAATGAAGATTTATAAGAATGGGTTGCTCATGACTTTCAGTATGACCCTCGTATTTACAAAAATTAAATGGAGTTTGGTTGTAATAATAACATGGATGACATTAATTTATTTCTTGTTTTCTTGGTCGCATTCATTTGTTGACAAAACTAAAGAACAATGCCAAATGTCAACAACAGACATGGCCTACATTGTTTATCTGTACCTTGAGGATTAAACTCGCTCCATGGCAACACCACCTAAAGAGAAAGCCCGGCAATACGATTCGTGACGTCAACGCACTTAGGCCGAGACATGGCGCGCAATTATTTAGATTGTTCGTAATTTATTGACGTAAAGTAAATATTTTTACTGGATTATTTACGTTCTGAACGATTATCAAAACATTTAACATTTATTTTTGATATCTATTTGTTAAGATAACCATTGTTCAATATGTAAGTAACGAAAAAGTACATAATGTATAAACAATGCCGAACCGCAAACACACAAATGAATCTTAATAACCTATAACGTTGCTAAATTTAAACTTTGTGGTGGCCAATATAAATGCAGTGTGGGGCATAGGAACCAAGTGTTTTTAAAATAATCATAAAATAGTTAGTTTTTGTTTTCAACACAATTTATTGTAGAACAACATTTGTGGGAACATTTCAATTACAGAGTGATTTATATAGAACTGACACATTTCTTTCTTTAATTATTCCCTTGGAAATTCATTCAATGACCCAATTTTAGCACCAAATTAAGCAGAATGTTCTGGAGTTTCGATTCCTTGTCAAGAGATGTGCAGATGTTTGTTATATTCCTATTGTTGGCAGCACTAGATGCTCAGATGTTTATGTTTTATTCCTATTGTTGTTTATCGACATTTTGTGTCAACGTGAAAATGCAGTACACATTAAATCAACGACTCTTCCTTGTGAAGCAATACTGGATTACAAATTCAATTACATCTACTCAAAGGGCATACCAGAGAGAATTTGGTGTTCGCAATCCTCCCAAAAGAAACACAAACTGGGACTGGTAAACAAATTGGAAACAACTGGATCTCTGGTGAGTGAAAAGGGCAAGCATCGTTCATCTAGGCTTCCCACGGTTGTTTTTGACGTAAGAGCACGACTGGAGCAGTCACCCAAAAAATTATTAAGACGTTTGTCGCAGGAGACCTACTCAATGTGTCAGAGAGCTGCGAAAAGTGCCGGCCTGAAACCAAGTTTCTTTGACGACCGAATAATTTCCAGGAACATGTGGCCACCGAGATCTCCGGATTTGACAACGCCGGACTTCTTTCTATGGGGTTACTTAAGACAGGGTTTACGCTACACGTCCCCAGACATTGGACGATCTGAAGCACAACATCACACAGGAGATTCAAGCTATTAACAGAGTCCTCCAACGAGTGGCCAGTTAACATGGAACGACGTGTTGAGTTGTGCCTTATGCAGGTTGGAGGACATTTTCAACATTTGCTATAGAGGTAAATAATCTCCCAAAATTCCTCTACATTTTAGGTATAAGTTGTCGCTAGCACAATTCGTTTTGAAACAATTTATGAAAGAAATGTGTCAGTTCTATATAAATCACTCTGTATGAGCGGGAAATTACATCCGGCATGTGATGTCCGTCTGCGATGACGCATTGTTGAAGGCGCTGACGAAAATTGACATGTACTCTTTCCAGAAGATCTCTGTTGATTTGGGTGATGTGTTGACGTATTGCGTCCTTTAATTCATCTAATATTCGGGACTTATCCTCGTAAACACCTGCCTTTAGGTACTGCCATAGAAAAAAATCACATGTGGACAGATCAGGGGACCGAGCAGGCCATGAAACATCACCAAACCTCGAAATGAGACGATTGGGAAACAGGGGACAAAGAACTGCCATTGACGCTCTGGCTGTATGCGCCGTGGTTCCACCTAGCTGAAACCAAAAACGTTGACGATCAGTACCTCTTCTTTGTAACTCAGGGATTAAAAAGGTTTAATTATCTCAATGTAACGGACAGAGTTTACAGAAACTGTAACCCCATTTTCTTGAAAAAAAAAAAAAAAAAAAGTAGGGACCGATGACGCCAAACTGTCCCACCGTGCACCAAACTGTTACTTTAGGGCTATGCAGAGGTTTTTCGTGTAAATATCGCGGATTTTCAGCAGCCCAATACCGAAAATTTTGTCTGTTAACGGCTCCATTGCAACCATCATGTTTTCATACTGCTCGTGAAGTGCAAGCATTTCCTGTGGGAAATTCAATCGTTGGGTGTAATCCCTTACAATGAATTTCTGCACAACCACCCATCTTGTATGGGTGTAAATGTAAATCATCATGCAAATTCCGTTTAACCGACGATTGCTGATTCCAACTGCAGCTGATGGCGAAGTGCATCAACATTGATTAAAAACGCAGTAATCATAGATTACGAAACGACGGTTAAACAGTAGCCGTGGTTAAAATGTAATTTATGTGCACCATTCATAATCACCGATTACTAGAACATGGCTAGCTGACACCTCAATTAACCAGAGTAAAGTCTATGATGGTACATTGTTTCTACAAAATGACTAAAGGAAAGCATCCATACCGCTGCAAAGATAATAGTCAATGTCTAAAAACGACTGCGCTCACTATGTTCTACATCGAAATGAACATATCCTACATTTTTGCGTTGCATTTGTTTGCCTTTGGGCGCTGTTATATTTGTGAGTTCCATTTCTTTGTTTTTCAGTACTGTTAGGTTAAAATCGTGCAAAATGGAAAATTGAATCCAAAAATGATTATATCCCAATGTTAGGTTGAAGTATCGATAGACTTAATTACTAGATTTAAATGTATTATATAAAAAAGATGGGATATCCATAAAGGAAAAGGATGCAGAAGATTGGTAGGAATGTGTGTACGATCTTGGACCCCATTTACACCAGGGAATTGTGCATTATCCTAAGATCCATCCATAACCTCTCTTTGTTCAGCCAGTGACAGAGAAAGAGATACCGGTATTCGAGTATTCCTTCTTAAAATACAGAAAATAACAGTTACATAGAATCGTAATATAAGCAGCTGATCCGTAGAAGAAATATGATTGTTCTTGTGTTATTTCAAGTGATCCATTTGTAGATTTTGACAAACGAAATCCCTCCTGAAATGTTCTGTCACCTAAGAATTCGTAAGAATTCTCTCTTTCCACTAAAGAACCTTCACGCTCACTCTCTATCCAAGTAATTCAAGTACTGCACAATAATAATCGTCATCGAAATAATAACCTGTGGTTCTGGCCGCCATTTTGCTTTACTTGCTCTACTAATCGCTGGTTATCTCCTTCAACCGCTCATATTTGGCCGGTTAGAGAACACTGTGGTTAACTTCCTGTTTAAGTCGTAACCGAGGTCGATCCACCGTAAAAATGCTTAATCAGGGATTAGGTGACAATTTTAACCGATGGTTACACTAACCGACGTTGATGCACGTGGGCGTGAATGTCTTTGAGCACAGCGTCCTGGGTTGCGCAGTATCGCCTCTTTCAACATTTTCTGGAGTACGCACTCTGTGTTGGGGGCCGGGAGGGTTTATGCTTCAGTATTGCGCCTTTTGTTCAAAGATTGTTAACCCAACATAAGATTGTGTCACGCACGGGACCAGAATCATTGCGATTAATATTGAATCTCTAACAAAACTCACGCCGTACCGCGGTCACCGACTCGACAATCCTAACAAAACAATCATACGCAAACATGCGTCCACTGCTCCATGATGCCGACTGCAGGTGAAATGCTATGAGCCACGGAATGGAATGCCACATGCCGCACGTCTCTCCCTTTCATAATGATCGAGTACAAGCCATTCCAAAAACACTTGGTTCCCATGCCCCAATGTTCAAGATGAAAATTAGGCGATCAACTACAGTTATACCCAGGCTTCGAGACTTTGGACCCGATACAATAAGTTTACTGTGCATGTACTATAGGTTGTTGACTCGCTGCAGGTAGTGAAAGGTAGAGATGTGTTGAGGTAACAACGTTGCTATTTAGAATGGAGTACGGCAGTATGGGGAAACACACATATGTACATTCTGAAAGTAAATATACATCACACAATGATAATGTCAAAAGAATGTGAAAAGAATTTAGTCTCCTGTCTTTTATAAGCATTTATGTTTAATTATACACAGTGTTAATGGTGGAAATAAGCATGTAGCAATTTTAATTTTTTCATTTATCCTATTGGTCGTCTTTTAGGCAGTGCAGTTACAGTACCGAATTGCAATGTACCTACTATAAGATACATTCTCAATGTCTCAAACGTAAATCTTTTTCAGTTATCTGCCAAAGTTTGTAGTGTAGAAAGCTGCGCTCTATGTCGCATGACGTGATAGAGCAACACGAAAAAACTTAACATCATTGCAGTCTCTAAGAGACAGTCTTTCATTCTCGAGTGCTGTTTATGTTACACAATGTTCCATATCCGTTATTTTTACATAAAATTGATTTCCACTTCTGTTTTACACGTTCAGTAACCGGTGTGCTTGGTGTCTCATTAATTCTCTGCATCATTTTCTAAATTAATTTGAGGGCTTCCGGCATCTCTTGCTCTGACTTTTCTAACCGTGTAATAGTTTCAGACACAGTTTGTATGAAAACCAAATTATTCGTCAGAATCTTCAAATCCAGAGCGTTTTCCTTTGCGTATTTGTTGGCATTCATTCTACAGTACCACCACCCACTGTACGGTTTACCACTATACTCAGTACGCCGTTATGCGGATTTCCACTGAACTGCTCTATTGGGTCCGAAGTCTCTAAGCCTGGTTATACCCATCATATTAAATCCACTAATAGCTCACTTTGTGACGATTAGTGATAGTGAACACTGGGGAAGTACAGTATTTGCATTACAAACACGCCAACAAAATCGTGACAGGTGAAGTTCTCCGTAGACTTCTGGTCACTATACTAGTCTTTGGTTCAAATCCCGCTTAAGGCGATGGATTTTAAAAAGCGATGAAATTTACCCTGTTTTAATATGATTTCTCCTGTGTCATAAATTTGGAATCCATTACTTCAGACAAAAATGCGGGCCATTTTTCGATTACTTAGAAATTTGGAGGTAACAAAATGGGGGCCATAATTGTGACATATTTGGGTTTGCACCACTCTCATCCGCCTAATTCTTACCGTCTTGGCTTGACTTTTCGAAGATTTGATCCAGAACGGATCCTTGCTTTGGCCCATTGTGTGTCCTATACATAGTAAACCATAAGTAGGGGAGAGTCGGGTAGTATCGGACATCGGGTAATATCGGACAGTGAGTTTCTTTCATCTACCACACGATGATTGTACCTGATTGACATGGTTACGTTTCTGTGATGTCGCATAGAGAAACGTAACCATATCATTCAGGTACTACCACATGGTGGTAGATGAAAGAAACGCACTGTCCGATACTATCAGATGTCCGATACTACCCGACTCTCCCCTAATGTCACTAATTTCGAGGGGGTATTCTTTCAGGTATTTCAAACAAAAAACTTAAATATAATTTTGCTCGTTTTTGTTTTCTTTCCGAGATAAAAATTGTTTTATATAAAATATTTCGTAGCGTGTTTTGGAAAAGCCATTTATTTAATTCCCAATATGCTCAATAAATTTCAGGTAGCAGTGTATTATAATAATAAATGATGGAAATAATTTTACTTTGGCTCTTTAACTATGCAGAAATTTGATCCGAACAAATGTAACATTTCGTTCTGCAAAGGAATTTTACATCTGTTGAGATAAAATTTCTGTACAAAGGACAAAACTAAAATTCTTTCTATAATTTGTCGTAATACTGTACACTGTTTTTTAAACTGACTGAGCGTATTGGGAATTAAATGAATGGCTTTCCCAAAAGACGCTCTAAAATGTTTAATATAAAACAATTTTTGTCTCGAATAGGAAGCAAAAACGAGCAAAACTCTATTAAACTTTTTTGTTTGAAATATCTCAAAGAATAACCCCCTGAAATTAATGGAATTATTTACAATTCACTCTCTATATGTGATAATTGTCCAAGGCCGACAGGTGGCCTGGGTGGTATTTGTGAATTCAACGCTGACATTTGGGCCATCTTAACTCAACCCTGAAATACCCAGGTCCCATCCTCAGAGGAGTACTTGATAAGCCCCAGGATCCAGTCCTTTCTATTTCAGCATCAGCCTATTTTTAATCATTGCAGATGATAGATGAAATGAAGGAAAGATGGAGAGAAAATGGACAAGAAAAAAGAAAGAAAGCAAATAGACAGAAAGGAGGAAAGAAAGAAAGAAAATAGACGGGGTGAAGGAAATAAAGAAAGAAAATAGACAAGGTGAAGGACAGAAAGAAAGAAAGAAAGAAAGAAAAGACAGGAGACAGGAAAGAGAGAAAGAAAATAGACAGGGTGAAAAAAGAAATAAAGAAAATAGACAGGGTGAAGAAAAGAAATAAAGAAAATAGACAGGGTGAAGAAAAGAAAAGAAAGAAAATAGACAGGGTGAAGAAAAGAAAGAAAGAAAATAGACAGGGTGCAGAAAAGGAATAAAGAAAATAGACAGGATGAAGAAAAGAAATAAAGAAAATAGACAGGGTGAAGAAAAGAAATAAAGAAAATAGACAGGGTGAAGAAAAGAAATAAAGAAAATAGACAGTGTGAAGAAAAGAAATAAAGAAACTAGACAGGGCGAAGATAAGAAATAAAGAAAATAGACAGTGTGAAGAAAAGAAATAAAGAAACTAGACAGTGTGAAGAAAAGAAATAAAGAAACTAGACAGGGCGAAGAAAAGAAATAAAGAAAATAGACAGGGCGAAGAAAAGAAATAAAGAAACTAGACAGGGCGAAGAAAAGAAATAAAGAAAATAGACAGGGTGAAGAAAAGAAATAAAGAAACTAGACAGGGCGAAGAAAAGAAATAAAGAAAATAGACAGGGTGAAGAAAAAAATAAAGAAACTAGACAGGGCGAAGAAAAGAAATAAAGAAAAAGACAGGGTGAAGAAAAGAAATAAAGAAACTAGGCAGGGCGAAGAAAAGAAATAAAGAAAATAGACAGGGTGAAGAAAAGAAATAAAGAAAATAGAGAGGAAGAGTGGAAGGAAGAACGGAAGGAAGGAAGGAAAGTAGAAGGAAAGATGCCAAAACTCAGACTCCGGATCCTCACAATAAATTTGTCAGCGCGCTAAACTGACAATATGGCAACATCGAACTATGTTGGATCGAAGTCGCTCTCAAACTTACAAAAATGTAGTAGGTGGGGCAAGCCGGAAGTAAGAACTTGGGGACTATAGTATTTTTCACGTTGCGGAAATAAGTGACACAGACCTCTCAAATGAACTCCTTCGAAAGAAGCTATCTTCAAAGAATTTCATCGCCGGCTGAGAGCCCGCAGACCTCTGACTTAACTAGTTTAGCACGCAGGACAGCTAAAACACAACGTTATCTAGACCTCGAATTGTGTACAGCTAGGTCAGTTCAGAGGACGACTTGTATACATTGCTGAAGGGTCTGAAATTTATGGACAAGATAATTCCAATGCTAATGTACGGACATGCTTCAATCGTACATTAAAGTGTAGGCAAATATTTTAACATGTTTGAATTAGGAATACAGTAAAACAGTCTTCTATTTCAGTCTGCCGAGTTAGCTGTGTGGTAGCGTGTCTGCCTCGAGACTAACCGGTCCGGGTTCGATTCCCGGCGGGGTCAGAGACTTCGTGTAAAATTTCTACCTTATTCTGCAATAGTAATATGCGTTACAAGAGCGGTATGTTGAAGTTTTCATGTTCGAGGAAAAGTTTGAAAAAGCGAAACGTAGTTGAGCTTTTTTAATTTCGAGAATTGAAAGAAAACATACCGCTCGTGTATCGTACATTATTTTGTGCGAGATCGTGCGTATTTGCTTGGTTTCCGCACAAAACCAATCCGCGGAAAGTCTAAAATTCCACATTCAGTATTCCCAACCTAACACACATAACAATTTCCCTCTTCTTACCGCTTAAGTGACATATTGATTTTACTGCTTTAGGCTTTTAACATATTATTTTAAAGAGATGTTCAATATGGTAATAATTATAAATTGGAAACTTACCACTGCAATTTCACCTAAATTGCACTGTTAATTATTGTTTTTAAATATTTGCAAGAATTAAGTAAACTCTAAATCATTGCATAACCTTGCCGTTTGCTTTAAGTTCGCATTTATAGACTGGGGGGAAAAAAATACAGACGTATATCACGGCCTGCTGAAGTATAGTAAACACAGAAAACATTTTAAAGCAACAATGTTGAAGATAGATATTTTTGTTTTGCAAATTTGCCGTCATTGAACAGAAACCAAGATAGAGATTTCATTGCAAGTAATTAGAAATTCCTCTTTCAGGTATGTAATAAACGATCTTCGCACAAAATAATGTACGTTACACGAGCGGTATGTTTACTTGCAAAGCTTAACTACGTTTCACATTTTCAAACTTTTCCTCGGACATGAAAACTTCAACATACCGCTCTTGTAACGTATATTACTATTGTGCGAAGATCGTTTATTACATACCTGAAAGAGGAATTTGTAATTAGTTACAATGAAATCTCCATCTTGGTTTCTGTTCAATGACGGCAAATTTGCAAAACAAAAATATCTATCTTCCACATTGTTGCTTTAAAATGTTTTCTGTGTTTACTATACTCCAGCAGGCCGTGATACACGTCTGTCTTTTTTTCCCCCATTTCATGATGAGTCTGGAATCTTGTTGATTTTTTCACGGCTTCCTTAATGTTACTTGCATCACGAATGCAGTAACTTTAGTGGAGTTGTAGAGTTTACTTAATTTTTGCAAATATTTAAAGACAATAATTAAGGGTGCAATTTAGGTGAAATTGCAGTGGTAAGTTTCCAATTTATAATTATTACTATATTGAACGTCTCTAAAAATAATATGTTAAAAGCCTAAAGCAGTAAAATCAATATGTGACTTAAGCGATAAGAAGAGGGAAATTGTTGTGTGTGTTAGGTTGGAAATACTGAATGTGGAATTTTAGACTTTCCGCGGATTGGTTTTGTGCGGAAACCAAGCAAATACGCACGATCTCGCACAAAGGAATTTTACAGTGTTACATTTGCTCTGATCAAATTTCTGCACATTTAAAGAACAAAATTAAAATTCATTGAATCATTTATTATCATAATACACTCCTATCTTAAATGGCTGAGCATATTGGGAATTAAATCAATGGCTTTCCCAAAACACACCATGAGATTTTTCCGTGGTTTTCCTTGGGCGATAAGACAAATGTAGAGATGAGACCTAAAATAAATGGGCTGCGAACCTGCTCCCTTCCCTCTAATTTTCTCCCACATACTTGGCCCTTTTCTTACTGGCTCTTTATTGTGCCCATAAATAAATTGTCAATATATTAGTAAACCCTAAGGGTGCTATGCATAGACATTTCGCTAGCCCGCGCTACGAGCGTGCTAAACTAGTCCCGGCTATCGACTGGTTACTTGTACAGGATTCATATCAGATCATATCGCTAACACTGGTTTATGAATACGAAAAACGTTAGTTTGCTGATCATCCACCAGAAGCCCGCGCTAAGAATGTCTGTGAATATGGCCCTTAAATCTTTTAACAGGGATATTAAATATAGCCTACTGAGAGTTCACAAGGCTAACGACTTCAAAGCCGGGTACCTGGTTCAAATAAAGTGCACTGGTTCCTAACCTTTATAGTGCCACGGATCCCTTGAAGCTCATATTTAATTTTGGCGGAGTTCCAAAATATTTTGCATCATTTTCAGTAGGCTGATAATCAAGTTCAACTCCTAGAATTTACATGATGTAGTGAATTAATAAGCCTTAGCCTTCCTCTTAATCTCCGCATATCACCCATATAACTTAATATTGTATATCAGCCGCGGCGAAAATGCGACTCACGAGCACATCGTGGCTCGCAGTGCTTTTCTCTCTCTTCCTAGAGCTGAGACGAGATGTTATGGCACCAACCTGCGTGAAGTTTTAAATTGCCGGCCAGCAGGGTAGAGTAGTGGGGGTTGTTTGGGTTACGGTTCTCAAGCTCAGAGCGGCAGGCATATCCGTTTCATCTCTTTCCAAAAACATTCGTCTTGCCTTAGTATCACCACTTCCCTACTCAAGAGTCCGAAGGTACCTAATGGAATTACGCCCGCTATTCCATCTTAATACTCTTATTCTCAGTCCGATTCAGACGACTGATCTGTGCTGGAGTCAGATGTGCCTCTCCAAAATACTGTCCATCACGTGCTCACTTTCAATGTAATTGTTCTCTACTTTCTTCACATAATCATACATTGATATCCATTTTTGGAAGAAGCGATTGCAGAGTCGGCCTCTGCTTATGCGTAGCGTAGAAATTATAGATGAGTCTTCTTAGGACTTCCTCATCAAAACTGTCCACAGCTGCAACAATCTTCTTCTTCGGCTGTGATTTTTCCGGACTGGAGAAAGAATCTGCTGTTCCTGCCTCAATATTTTTCCCTTCTTTCCTGATTCTTGCCAAGGTTCGCTTTGAAATACCAGTGGCAGCCAGTACTCTTGCACACACGCTTTTCAATGGAATTGATATTCTATTTACAACCTCTTCTTACATGAATTTGCATACATTGTATGCTATTTCATGTCCTTGATTATGAACTACTCTATGATTTCACACCTTAGACAATGCCATAATGAGGGCGCTCAGAAGGACAATGTTTTCAGTATTAGCAATAGCGGTAGTATCAGAACGATCTGAACACTCGGAATGCTAGTAACCAACTAACCCAACACCCCTCCAGTTGAGTGTCAGGGCGAATAAAAGCAAACGAACTAAAATGCGTCCCTCGCGCTGTTGCCATAACTTCTCGTCCGGGCTCTACCTACAACCCCCACCCTCTCACTCACTGGAGTCAAACTCCGTTCTATTTGTATTTGTCTCGGACCTGCGAGTGGCGTATCGTCGCAATATCTCTCTCGAAACCATGTACCTCTATAAAAAACGAAAGTTTCAAGTAGGATGGGAGGATGCATTCTTTTGCTTACAATAAGATGAAAATATTAAATGTATGATTTGTTCACAAATATTACTAGGAAAACGGTTGTATAACATAAAACGGCATTATAAGTTACTACATGTTACTGATGAAACATTAAAAGGTTAAGTGTTATTATTATTATTATCATTATCATTATCATCTCTGTACGTCGATTCTTTTACAGCAGATGTACGAATAATGCGGTTAGATTTTCAATTTAAACTCACAGATTTACAATGTGACGTTAAATGAAAGCTAGATGTAAGGACTTGACAGATATTGAACTTTTCAAATCCTTGGAAAAAAAATAAATATTTGAAGCTTCGTTCTTTCGCTTGCTCTGTTGAAGCCATGTTCGCTGTAACGTTTGTGAAAAATTATTTTCAGTAATGAAAATAGTAAAAATCAAATTTACATAACGACTGACAGACAAATACCAGTAAGTGACATAATTCCCGATTTTGAAACTTTGTCGCAGAGACATTCTGAAGATAGTTAATTTTAGGTTGTGATAATGTGTCCTATGTTTTCTTGTTCATTTCTTTCTTCGTTACACGTCCTAAACATTAATTTTCCCTTCGGTTGTCCGCCTCCCTCCATAGGTTCTATGCACGTTGCAGCTTACACAGTGGCTCGACGCACCATGGCCTTTTCGCCACGGCTGATGTATACAATCTGATATCTTCTTTTACCCAGAACTCTTCTCTCGTTCACCATTCCTTTACAGTGCATCCTTCAGTAGGCAGTTTCTTCTCAACAAGTGACCCAACAAATTCCTTTTTCTCTTCCTAATCAGTTTCAGCATCATTCTTTCTCAACCCTCTCTTTCCAACATAGCTTCAGTTATTATTCTGTCTACCCATTTCACACGTTCCATTCTTCTCCATATTCGCATTTGAAATGCTTCTAGTCGCTTCTCTTCACTTCGTTATAATGCCCACGTTTCTGCTTCATATAATACTACATTCCCCACAAAGCGCTTTATTAATCTCTTCCTTATTGTTAGTTCTTTTTCCAGAGGTTCGCAGAAGATGCTCCTTTATCCATTAAAAGCTTCCTTTGCCATTGCTATCCTTCTTTTGACTTCCTGGCAGCAGCTCGTGTTACTGCTTATAGTACAGCTCGACCAAGTTAAGTCTGCGAGCCGAGAGGGGAAGTTGGAGGCAGTTCTGTAGTGAAAGGAGGCGGTAACGAGAGGACACCAGTACAGTCTCATATGACAGCAAAGTTTTCCTACTTTGCTTCAGTTCATAGAGCGGTAACAATTTAAGACGCTTTGAAATAGACTGTACTTCTACTTCTGCTTGATAGTGAGGTTTGGCGTTTTGATTGGCAAGCGTTCTGATAGGAGAGAAAGTTGCATGAGGGGGGTAGGCTGGGAGACAGCGTAACTGTTGCCTTTATCTGAAGACAAGGACAAAAAATGCGTGCGCTCCGTAGCGTATTTTAAACGATGTGCACACGTCCCCCTCGCGTATGTGGTACCTAAGAGGTTACGTCCAATTTCGGCTTCCCCTTCAAAATTTTCTAGAGCTCCTTCAGTGGAGCAGCGTAACTCGGAGTGAGACTAGTGGCCAACAAGCTTGGAGCTCACATATCTAGTTTTGTACAGCCCCCAACCCCTTGCAAGGACGCGTTTTGGGTACCTTTTAAATTTGTCCTCCCAATTCTCTTTCGATTTTTCGATTTTTTGAAATCTGAGCGTCAAGTGACCTATGTGGCAACTGTGTTTTGCCTTACATTCCATCCCGATATCCCCACTCGCAGACTTGACTTGGACGAGCTGTACACCCCAAGTATTTAAAGCTGTCCACTTGCTCTACTGCCTCATTTACAATTCGCAAGTCTACCTTCTATATTTTTCTTCTTATGTCCATGGTCTTCGTATGTTTGCATTTATCTTCATCCCATACAGCTCACAGCTGTCATTTAGCTCCAGTAGCATATCCTTTAGTATCGTCTTCTCTTCTGCTAACAACGCCACATCATCAGCAAATCTTATGCACTTTATTCTTCTTTCTCCTACTACCACTCCTTCACTGTTCTGAAAACAGTTCTTCACTAAATCCTCCAAGTAGATGTTGATCAGGGTAGATGATAAAGGACATCCTAGTCGACTTTTTTCCGTATTCAATAACCTTCTGACGTTTCTTCTCCAATCTTGACTTCGACTCAATGTTTCATATGAAGATTAGTCAAGTCTCCTGTCTTTCAAATCCATACCAATTTTCTTCAGGATCCCCACAAGTTTATTCCAATCAACTGTGTCATAGGCCTTTCTAGGTTCACAAATATTACATAGCCTACACTTCTATAGTTTAGTGTGTGTTGGTTGTGAGTTATGAAGAGTTCGTAGGGAAATTTATCATCAGTTGCACATATTTTTATGAATTGATGTCTTCGTTCGGCTTAACTATGTGAGATTGCTGAGAAAGAATATTGAACGCATTATGTTTTACAGATGATATAGTTTTAATTTTTGACAGAGAGGACAGGCTACAAAAAGCAGTTTATCAACTAAACAAAATATGTAAGAAGTATAATGTGATAATATCAAAATCTAAAACTAAAGTAATGGCGATGAAAGAGTAATGGAACGGAGAAAAATTCTCTCCGGCGCCGGGATTTGAACCCGGGTTTTCAGCTCTACGTGCTGATGCTTTATCCACTAAGCCACACCGGATACAACTCATATCGAGTGCACCTCAGCACATGTGTGGACTTCGGTCCTGCGTTCATAGACATCTATGACGTAGTGCAGAGGGCGGCCACTACAGGGAACCCAAGAGTTGGAGCTTAATCTGAGACGATTCTAACCGGCGTCGGAGTTGTATCCGGTGTGGCTTAGTGGATAAAGCATCAGCACGTAGAGCTGAAAACCCGGGTTCAAATCCCGGCGCCGGAGAGAATTTTTCTCCGTTCCATTACTCTTTCATCGTATGATGACGCAGAATATCTACATGGAAATATCATATGTACTTCGGTACATTAAAATAATATATAAAGTAATGGCGTTCCAGGGAAGGAACTCAGTAAGGACAAAAATAGTAATAGAAGACAAAGTAATAGAACAGGTTTCACACTTCCAATATTTAGGCTGCGATGTAACTTATGAAGAAGAGCAAGACATAAATAAGAAAACACAAAAATTTCAACATGTTTGTGGAACAATAAGACGTTCATTGAGGAATAAAGTAAGAAAAGACACGCAGCTAAGATTTTACACAACGACGGCCCTACCAGTGGTGATGTATGGACGTGAGGCCTTGGTACTGAAGGAAAAGAAAAGAAGTGAGCTTCCTACGGGCTGTGAAAGGTTGTACACGAGAACAACATATTAGAAATGAGAAGATTAGAGAGGAACTGAAAGTACAACCACTACTACAGCAAATAGAAGAACATAGATATAATTGGATGGAACATCTAGGGAGAATGACAGAAGACAGAATACCGAAGATGGCAATGACATATAGACCTAGAGGAAGAAGAACAATAGGAAGAGCAAAAAAACGCTGGACTGAACAGATGTGAGATCGAAACAGGCGAAGACTTAATCCGTGAAAGCAGATGATGATGATGATGATGATGTCTTCGACGATTCATGATCATATGGTGGCCGGGAACCATAAGTAAGCAAGATCTTCGGAAAATGACAAACCAGCAACCAACTAAAGAACAAATCGGAAGAAAAGGAAATGGGATTGTATTGAACACAGTTTACTGAAGCACGGTGGAACTGTGGAAGGGATGTCCTTGGACTACAACCTGTCAGGTGTCCGAAGAGAACTGGAACTTCCCATGTGTGTGAAGACGGGGGCGGCGGGACGAAACGTTGAGGAAAAAGCTACAAGTGTCGGGAAAATTTGGTTAGTAATTAAGGCTCTAATAGGAAGAAGGAAAGAATGGAGAAGTTCTCTTCCGCTCTGTGCTCAGTAAGGAGCTAAAGGAAAAGTCAAGTATTAAAAATTAATAATATTAGTCTTCCACGTTCGTGATGTAAAATTTTATGAAAAGTTGGAATACCGCACGCAATGGTAATGTACACACGAAGATAATAAGAAGAATTTCCACGCGTTTATCACCGCTGTTGTTGTGAAAGGGCGGGTAGGATATGTAAATGCATAACAGCACGTTCTATGCCGGAAGAAGGAATCCCATGCTTTGTACAGTGCGGCATAAAGATCTGTTGCATGAAAACGTGTTTTATGTTCTTGTTTTCTTGCGTGTGTCCCTACTTTTATTTTTCACCTTCACAGTTCCATTCCTTTCCGTACACTCTCTTCTTTCTGCTTTCATTTTTTTTTCATTTTACATTCCCTTTTCTTCCTGTCCTTTTCTCTGTGTTCACATTCTCCATTCGTCACGCTATACTTTCATTTGTTCTTTCCTTCTTTTTGTCTTCCCATTATCCTCATTCTTTTATTTCATAGTGTTGTCCACTTCTGCTCGTGACTATTTTCTCTCCTCATGACTTTCTTTTCTACTCGTAGCCTTCTACTTTTCTGCCCATATCCCCTTCTTTTACTCATCCACCTCTCTTCCTCGTCTTCGTTTCGTCCTCTTGCTCTCCCTATCGCCTCCCCGTCCTCTCTGCCTATCGAAGTATCCTAGTTTTTTTCTTCTCTTGTTCTCCTCGTCCTCTCGTTTTCGTTGCTGTCTCGTTCACTTTTTCTCCTTGAGTCTTCTTCCGGTTTCTGCACATAGTCTTTTCGTCCTATTTTTCTTCTCCTATCCTCATCCTTTTTCTTCCTCTCGTCGTCTCCTCGTCCTTTTCTCTCTCGTCGCCTTCTCATTCTCTTATTCTCCTCGTCCTTTTCTCTCTCGTCGCCTTCTCATTCTCTTATTCTCCTCGTCCTTTTTTCTCTCGTCGCCTTCTCATTCTCTTATTCTCCTCGTCCTTTTCTCTCTCGTCGCCTTCTCATTCTCTTATTCTCCTCGTCCTTTTCTCTCTCGTCGCCTTCTCATTCTCTTATTCTCCTCGTCCTTTTCTCTCTCGTCGCCTTCTCATTCTCTTATTCTCCTCGTCCTTTTCTCTCTCGTCGCCTTCTCATTCTCTTATTCTCCTCGTCCTTTTCTCTCTCGTCGCCTTCTCATTCTCTTATTCTCCTCGTCCTTTTCTCTCTCGTCGCCTTCTCATTCTCTTATTCTCCTCGTCCTTTTCTCTCTCGTCGCCTTCTCATTCTCTTATTCTCCCCGTCCTTTTTCTTCTCGTCGCCTACTCATCCTTTTCCTTCTCTTTGTCTCATTCTCTTTTTCTTCTCGTCACCTCCTCGTCCTTTTTCTTCTCATTATGTCCTCATTCCCTTTTTCTTCTTGTATCTTCTCATCCCTTCCTCGTCCTTTTTCTTCTCATTATGTCCTCATTCCCTTTTTCTTCTTGTATCTTCTCGTCCCTTCCTCGTCCTTTTTCTTCCTGTCGCTTCGCACTTTTCCTTCTTGTTGTCTCCTCATGCTCTTTTTCTTGTCGTCGCCTCCTCGTCCTTTTTCTTCTCGTTATCTTCTCATATTTTTTCCTGTCTCCTCGTTCTTTTTCTTCTCGTTGTCTCCTCATTCTCTTTGTCTTCTCGTCGTCTCCTCGTCCTTTTTCTTCTCGTTATCTTCTCATATTTTTTTCTTGTCTCCTCGTTCTTTTTCTTCTCGTCTCCTCATTCTCTTTTTCTTCTCGTCGTCTCCTCATCCTCTTTCTTCTCACTGTCTCCTCATTCCCTTTTTCTTCTCATCGCCTCTTCTCTTTCTTTTCGTCGTCTCCTCTTTCTTTCCTTCTGCTTATCGCCTTTTCGTCCTTTTACTTCTCGTTGTCTTCTCATATTTTTTCTAGTCTCCCCCTCGTTCTTTTTCTTCTCGTTGTCTTCTCATTATCTTTTTCTTCTCGTCATCTCCTCATTCTTTTTCTTCTCATCGTCTCCTCGTCCTCTTTCTTCTCGTCTCCTCATTCCGTTTTTCTTCTCATCGCCTCTTCTTTTTCTTTTCATCGTCTCCTCTTTCTTACTTTCTGCTCATTGCCTTTTCGTCCTTTTTCTTCTCGTTGTCTCTTCATTCTCTTTTTCTTCTCGTAGCCTCCTTGTTCTTTTTCTTCTCGTTGCCGCCTCGCACTTTTTCTTCTCTTATCTTTTTCTTCTCCTCGTCTCTTCGTCCTTTCTCTTCTCATTGTCTCCTCATTTTCTTTTTCTTCTCGCTGTCTCATTTTCTTTTTCTTTTCGCTGTCTCATTTTCTTTTTCTTCTCGTTGTCTCCTCATTCCCTTTCTCGTCGTCTTCTCGCCCTTATTCTTCTCGTCGTCTCCTCTTTTTCTTCTCATCGCTTTTTTGTCCTCTTTTCTTCTCGTCTCCTCATCCGTTTCTTCTTTTCGTCGCCTCGTCATCCTCTTTTTTATTTTAGTCTCTTCCTCGATGCTTCTACTCCTAGTAATTTTCTTCATCGTCTTTCTTCTTCTCCTCGTTTTCTCAGCATCCTCTTCCCTCGTTTCTTTTTCTCTTTTTCATTTTCTTCCTTCTCTTTCTCGACTCTCTTTATTATCCTCTTCCACTTTTTGTCCTCTTCTTCGCCTGTGTAAATTGCTCCGAATTGATTCCTATCACAAAAATGGTATTATTTTGTACCTTTGACTTGCTATCAGTCCAAAATATTTTACTAAATTGAATTGCGTATATAAATGGCGATTGACGTATAATCATCTTGTAAGAAGAAAATTTACAAACATTATTAGCCGTATGAAAGAAGATTTTTTCCATAAATTTAAAAGAATCTAATGAATCCTTCCTGGCAACGCTGCACACTTCTGTCAGTTGCCAGACCGAAGTGAAAGTTTCATATGCGTGTCCCCAGACCAGCTGGAATGTCGACCTGGCAGGTCACGGTAAGCCTGCCACAAAACTCTCTGCTTAGCGCAATCAGCTGACTGACATCTTCGCATTAAAGGGAACAATATCCAATCTCGGGTATTTCTTATGGAAAAAGCAGCCAAGAGTCGAGTTTTTTCAGGGTACTTCAGAATAACCTGTCATTATAGTTCATAGTCACTGTGCTTGCTTCTGGAACGAAGTATTTTTGTTTCAAAAATTAATTAAATGATGTTTCATTTAACGACACTCGCAACTGCCGAGGTTATTTCAGCGTCGCCGGTGTGCTGGAATTTTGTCCCACAGAAGTTATTTTACATGCCAGTAAATCTATTGATATGAGCCTGTCGCATTTAACATCGACCTGGGCCGGGATCGAACCTGCAACCTCTGGCACAGAAGGCCAGCACTATACCGACTGCGCCACTCAGGGCGGCTTGTTTCTTCAATCCTGGCGGAGGGCGATGACCAATACGGGGTGAAAAAATTATTATTTCAGTTTTTTCGGTATTCTCCCGTTTTCATCAGCATTCGATCAATCCGGATGCAGCTTATAATTGAGATATGTGGGTGGATTTCCCTCTCGCTGCCAACAGCTTTCCTTATACACTACTTATCTTGGTCAGGAATTACATTTGTATTGCTTGTTGTAAGTGAATTGTCCTGTGTGTTTTCCTATTAAATGTTCGTTGGTTATTTACACTGTATTTAGTGCTGTACATGACTTCTTCGGTAACAGAGTTCCTCATATGATAGTGCATGCTGTACAGGGAGACCAGGTCGATATATTGTAAGCCGAAACATATATTTTTCATCGTCATCCATGTTATTATTATAACCAAGCTTCATTTAATTTTTGTTAATACTTCTTCAGAGAGAAATTTATGTTACAACAGAGCATTACAAATTTATTCTTAAAACTTGATTCTGCATATGAATTTTAGTTGGAGAGCAGTATCGTTATGATATTGATTATTACTTGAATTTCCAGCAACTTCGTCGACGAAACCTTCTCAGAATTTGTTAACAGATACTCGTACATTTAATATTTCCTTTCATTCATTCATTCATTCATAGTGTTCTGCCCAAGGGCAGGTATTTCACAGCAAACCCAGCATTATCCAGTCTTTCCTATTTTTTGCCTTCCTCTTTGTATCCTCATATGATCCATATATCTTAATGTCGTCTATCATCCGATATCTTCTTCTACCCCGAACTTTTCTCCCGTTCACCATTCCTTCCAGTGAATCCTTCAGAAGGCAGTTTCTTCTTAACCAGTGACCCAGCCAATTTCTTTTCCTCTTTCTGATCAGTTTCAGCATCATTACCTTAAAAACAATATACTTTGCATACTTCCACTCAGTAATGAGTTTTGGAATAATATTCTGGGGAAATTCCACAGATAGTAACAATATATTTCTATTACAAAAAAGAGTAATTAGAATAATAGTAGGTGCCAAATCTAGGGAATCGTGTAGGGCTATTTAAAAAAAAATACAAATGATGCCCATGGCTTGTCAGTATATCTTTTCATTAATAATCTCCCTCTTATGTAATCGTGAAAACTTTGTAACTAATTCAACAGTTCATAGCACAAATACACGTCAAAAAAAATGACTTTCATACTCCATCGTTTCGTTCCGATTCTCGTTTCCGGTTTATTGTGAACCAGCCTTAACGCTTGAACTAGTCGCCGTCCTTAATCTGTTCGTTATCACGTGGAACAGGATTCTGACATTAGAATGTATTTCTAACTTGGCTCTAAACTGTGGACGTCACCAAGGCCGTCGTATTCCACACGGAACAGGATTAGCGTAGCGTAAGAGGGAAGCACCGCGCCTATCAGCCAGCAGACACACTCCACTGCGCGACGGCACGGATCAAGAACTAATCTCCCATTCTTTATTTTTGGAAACCTGCTTATGACTGGAAGATGTGGGAGTTGTTCTTTCCGACGGAGACAATTTCCCAGCTACGGAGCCTTCGAACATGAGTCAAGACTATTCACGTCAGTGTTGTCAGATTTCTTGAATCGAGATTCCCTCCAAACCGAAAGAAATCCCGTTCTGGCGAAAAAAAAAAAAGCACCATTCTCCTACGACACGTAAATATCTATAATAACAGATCGCTAGATTGTTGTAAAATATCAAATCAACATGTCTTTGAAGAACTTTTCTGTTGATTCTGTTGATTTTCGAGTTCATTTTTTTTCTGGTTATTATATGCTTATTTAAGTTGTGTTAACTCTCGC
The DNA here is from genome assembly GCF_040183065.1 of Periplaneta americana. Taxonomy (NCBI): domain Eukaryota; kingdom Metazoa; phylum Arthropoda; class Insecta; order Blattodea; family Blattidae; genus Periplaneta; species Periplaneta americana. Next base: position 18,894,373 of record NC_091123.1, on the reverse strand, counting down.
TAGTGGTTTTATATTTTATTTTATCCGTCTTAGCATTTATTTTATTATTGTAAATATTTTTGTTTTATTATTATTATTATTATTATTATTATTATTATTATTATTATTAATGAATTAATTTGTATTACTATCTTTGTATCATCTCCGTCACGGATATTCTATCACTATTATTTTATTATTATTATTATTATTATTATTATTATTATTAACTCACTGATCTAATTTTAATAATTATTTGTCCATTTATTTGTTGCATTTGGTCAATTGATTAATGTAGACTATTCCATTATTTCAATTATCTCATTGTACTAAATTTATAATTTTATAATTATTATTTGATCAATGATTGATGTAGACTATTATATTGTTTGTATTTCATCTCATTGCCATTTTCTATCATTCATTCTCATAACCATTTGTTGTTTTGTTCTGTTTTGTATCGTGCTAAACTGTAATTGGCCTTGTGCTGTTGTTTCGCACGTTAATATTCTAAATAAATAAATAAATAAATAAATATATAAATATGTAGATATATAAATAAATGAATAAATAAATTATTATTGTTACTATTATTTCTAACATCCACTTTATTATTGATCTCTTTAAAATTTATGTAGACTACTGGACTGTACCCGAGCACGAGCATATGCTCATTTCGGGTATATATTCATATGTATCATTTCAAATGTAAATTGTGAATAAATTTTAATTTGAATTTGAATTGAGAAACAATGCAAGAATAAAACAAATAAATAGACATTCATAATAAAGAGGAGCCTAATATCAAAGACGGTCAAGAGCCATTTTATCATTCGTCAGTAGAGCCATATTTTGTTTCCTTATGTTAACTTCTAGCAATAAGGTATGAAAATGTTGTGTGTCATATTGGTAACTTTATTAACAAAATAATTCAGGTCTCCACTTAAAATTGTTACTTACTCACTTACTTACTTACGGCTTTTAAGGAACCCGGAGGTTCATTGCCGCCCTCACATAAGCCCGCCATCGGTCCCTATTCTGAGCAAGATTAATCCAATCTCTAAAATTATATCCCACCTCCCTCAAATCTATTTTAATATTTCCTCCCATCTACGTCTCGGCCTCCCCAAATGTATTTTTCCCTCGCGTCTTCCAAGTAACACTCTATATGAATTTCTGGATTCGTCCCTACGTGCTACATGCCTTGCCCATCTCAAACGTGTGGATTTAATGTTCCTAATTATGTCAGATGAAGAATACAATGCGTGCAGTTCTATGTTGTGTAACTTTCTGCTTCATCCCTCTTAGCCCCAAATAGTTTCCTAAGCACCTTATACTCAAACACCCTTAACCTATGTTCATCTCTCAAAGTGAGAGTCCAAGTTTCACAACCATGAAGAACAACCGGTAATATAACTGTTTTATAAATTCTAAATTTCAACCGAATAATAACAGGCATTTCCCATATTTATTCTGCGTTTAATTTCCTCCCGAGTGCCATTTATTTTTGTTACTGTTGCTCCCAGGTATTTACATTTTTCCACTTCTTCGAAGGATAAATTTTTCCAATTTGTATATTTCCATTTCGTACAATATTCTGGTCACGAGATATAATCATATACTTTGTCTTTTCGGGATTTACTTCCAAACCTATCTCTTTACTTGCTTCAAGTAAAATTCCCGTATTTTCCCTAATCGTTCGTGGATTTTCTCGTAACATATCCACGTCATCCGCATAGACAGGCAGCTGATGTAACCCGTTCAATTCCAAACCCTCTCTCTTATCCTGGACTTTCCTAATGGCATACTCTAGAGTAAAGTTAAAAAGTAAAGGAGATAATGCATTTCCTTGCTTTAGCCCGCAGTGAATTGAAAACGCATCTGACAGAATTCTATGGAAGTTATGATTTTATTCTAAAACTAATATTTATCTGGAGAACTTACAATATTAAATTTATAATATTGTTTCTATTCAATTCTTTCGTCCTTATTTTATTGCAATTCTGTACAGGTAACTTGTGGTTATCGTATCCATTATGGGTGTCTACATTATAATGCTATACCACTGAAGACAGGGGTTTTCCTTCCGCTCACTTCCGAAGTGTTTACTTAACTTCTAACTATCCGCAAGTTTCTCTGGGTTTACTTTGACCCCTATTTTAATTGGAGAAGGATTCATTTCGAATCCCAATAGAGTTTTGAAGCAAAAACAATTCTGAAGCCGTAAGGGATGTTTTAAATTTACGCATAATTTAATATCATTAAAATACGTGAAAATTAATATCTAAGGAACTAATGAATGAAACTTGATGAAATTTGGTACTGTTATTTAAACGTACAGACACAACAAACCCGCCGAATTTGAAAGAAATTAATCAAAAACTTTAAAAGTTTCAAAATTCACCCCCAGTGTCCCTTAAAAAGTTCATTACCCCTGCCGCTACACGTGAAAATACATACAGGCCTATTTATCATTAAATGAACATATATGTAGACGTATGGATGTGGTTTATGGGGATCTGTATCAAATTCTCAAATCACAAGAATTCAGATGATACAGAATCGGGTCCTTCGACTCATCGCGGATACATCCTGATACGTCTGCACAGAGACTTGAACGTGACTACCAGAGAGCTGCAAAATAGAGCTTACAACCGCTTTAGATTCGACCGGTTACAGAACATCCCGTCAAAGTCGGGCAACCGTCCGAATATTCGATCTTCAACCGATTACCCCTTATGTTTTGCAAGTAGACAGAACACCAGGCGCACTTCATCATACATGAAACCGACATTTTCTGAGTACACAAACGGAGTAACAATTGAAGGAAATTTACTTTGTCTTATTAAAAAATGTGTTTGCTTGATATAGGTCTGCAATTATTAATTGGACACTTTAATACACTTATTTTCATAACTAATACATAAATGAATAAATAGACACCAGTAACAACAAAGGAAATAAGAGTAATATAGAATATGAAATCTGGTGCGTAAAGAAATGCGAGAATAAAATAAATTACAATTACTTATTAAAGAGAAGAGCAGCAAATACAGTGGACTCTCCTAAGTTCGACAAAACAGAATTTAATGTTCAGTCCAATAAGGGTAGTGGGTGTGGCAGGTGAAATGAATACAAATTCGTATTGGTTATCCATCAACGAATACAGTACTGTACTTGCATTTCCTGCCCGCCCCGAGACTTGTGTATGCGCACAGTGGGTTTCGACAGTTCCGTCTCACAAAAACCACAATTCTCAAATAGAAAACGAAGAGTTCATTAATTTAAAATCGGTGATCAATATGGATGTCCTAAACAATAAAATATTCTGTTTTCCTTTAACAAAAGTATCACTACAAGACACAGAACCGATTTCCATTCAAATGGCAAACCCATTTCTTAGTGCCCGTATAGGGATGTGTCTAATTCTCCTACGTAAGCAGTCGAACTATAGGATGTCGAACTTAGCTTCCACTGTAAATACATAGGCCTACATTATAGTGTTCCGAAGATGACCGAAAATAGGTCGAAACATGTTAACAAGATACGTTAAAACTTAACACAAGAAAGTTCTTATCATACATATTCCGAAGTGATACAGTGTTAAAAGTTGTGTAATCAAGATGTATTATATTTCAAACTCAAAATGCATATTTCTAAGATAGTAGTAGTTGTTAATATATAATGCCTTTTAATTACTCTCAAGAGCTGCATTATTATTTCATTAATAAATCATTTTTTAAGAAGATAGAGTGTTATTAACAAAAAGAAATGTACTCTGAAGCTCAAATGCTTGTACGTTCACGAAGCATGTTGTTGTCCTTGAAGGTACACAATTGTAATACCTAGAGTGGATGAATGAATCAATCAATGTATCTATAAATGTATCAACTAATGAATCAATGAATTAATCAATCAATCAGTGATTCAATGCATGAATGAATCAATCAAACAATTACACACATGAATGAATCAATGAATCGATGTACTAATGAAACAATGAGTCGATGGATGGATGAATCGATGGATGATTGATTGATTTAATGTACTGAGAGAGGAAGAATTATCAATTAAATGGTAGGTCTACACGATGATAAATGCATCCTTGCAAGGGCTCTTGCAACTCCTGCATGGCTCAATGTGGTCTTCCTTTGCCGTCCATCCACAAAGAATGAGAAACAACTCGAAGTTAAGTTCGACAGAAAACAAGTTCGACCTCCTATAGTTCGACTGCTAACGTAGGAGAATTAGACACGCCCCTATACGGGCACTAAGAAATGGGTTTGTCATTTGAATGGGAATTGGTCCTGTGTCATTTAGTGATACTTTTGTTAAAGGAAAGCAGAATATTTTATTGATTAGGACATCCATATTTAATCACTGGTTTTAAATTAATGAACTCTTCTTTTTCTGTTTGAGACAGAGATTCCCCGTCTTCAACACGTTTTAGGATATTTAATTTTTCCTTTAACGTACAATATTTATTCCTTCCACTACAGGAAACAGACTGCATTGTGCCGTTTGTTTTTTATAGTAGGTTATTTTACGACGCTTTATCAACATCTTAGGTTATTTGACGTTTGAATGAGATGAAGGTGATAATACCGGTGAAATGAGTTCGGGGTCCAACACCGAAAGTTACCCAGCATTTACTCATATTGGGTTGAGGGAAAAAACCTCAACCAGGTAACTTGCCCCGACCGAGACTTGAACCTGGGCCACCTGGTTTCGCGGCCAGACGCGCTGACCGTTATTCCACAGATGTGGACATGTGCCGTTTGTTAGATGGAACTGTCTAAATCCACTATGGTATTAGAAGCGCATACACAAGTCTCGGGGCGGGTAGGAACTGCAAGTACAGTATGTATTCGTTGATGGATAACCAATAAGAATTTGTATTCATTTCACCTGCCACACCTACTACTCTTATTGGACTGAACTTTCAATTCTGTTCAGTCGAAGTTAGGAGAGTGCACTGTATCCTGAGACATTCCGCGAGATGGGAGAGCTTTGCATACTGACTATAGCGCCAGGCGTTCAACAGCAATCTATATAATTTAACTAGTGGCTTGTGCAGCAAATGCTGCAAACTAAGTTCATTAGACGTTCAAATAAAAATTTTCAGATTTATTTTCAATGAAGAATACCAGATGTTTTGAAAATTATTTGCTTCCATAATGATGAAACATACTCCCTCTGAATGGTTTTTTATGCCAAATATTTTCCTTGAACCTATCCATTTTTAGTTCTTGAGTTTCAACGCGAAAACGCAAGTAGCAATGTTAGGACGATCAGTGGATTTTTCATGTGGGAGTAAAACAATAGCTATTTCAGGTCATTGTGGATTGTAGGTGAAAGTTAAAAAAAAAGTCAGGTTTGCTATGTTTTCGAACAATAGACATAGAATTTTGGTATAGCTGCTGCAAGTTTCGTGAACTACCTTGAAATGCATCCTGCTGAAATGATCGAGAGACTACAAAATTTTGTAGGCCAATACTGAAGAGAATGACGCATATAAATATCTACACCACTCCGCCATTAAGTATGTGAAAAAGACCCAACTCCACTTGATTAATGACTATGGAAATATTTCATTTTTAATAACAATATTATTATCTTACGTAAGTTTTACTATATTGCCGCTACTCAGTAAATTATAGAAATTAAGATCTAATTTAACATATTCTCTAAATCTACTTACATAACACCCCAAAACGTTTCACTTTTATTTATCAATATAGCATTAATATGTATAATTAATGAAAAGTAGTCACATTATGGCATTAACTATAATATTTCATTTCAAATGGTAATAAAATCATCACACCACCTCACGTTTTGTAGATTTTAATATCCAATACACAGGTGTACTCATAAAATTACACATTGCAGAATCAGACCTGTAAATTATTTTAGTAAGTCTGAAATATTTAATAACCAATTGAATTTGAGCTCTAAATATGTCACCAATCCTACAGGTATGGCCTTCGTGTAATAGCCCGTTGTTTATTGTAGTGTGTGTTTTGTTTTATTCTGAAATGCAATTAGTTCCAAAACTGACGAAAATGGATCTTGGAAAATAGGAAAATTATGTAGGAAAACTAACGCTTCACTGAAAGTTACTATTTTTCTGAAAATTTTTAGGTTCCAAGCTTCAAAATGAAGGGTTATTTATTAAAATCCGTTCAGCAGTTTTCCCGTAATTTCTATTACCAGTTCAAATTATATATAGAGATTTTTCGTAACCGGTTGTGCAAGACTCTAGTGCCTACTGTAGAATCCACCCTGCTCAGATCCTACATAGGTACTGTTCCATCGCTCACTGGATAACCATTCAAACGATCTGCTTAATGCCATTTGCGAACAACTTCCACCGCCTCGCCAATTACGAAGATTAAAAAGAAAAATACGTTCGTACTTTATTATGTAAAGTTTAATGACACATTTTTCTTATCTGTTGCCAGGGGACAGGCATAGGACTGCAACCTGTATACATGTTTCTTGTGTGTGTGTTTTTTTTAGTATGGATTTAACAACTTCAGCACAACAGTTATTGCATAATGAAGTTCTTTTAATGATAAAAAAGGTAGCTAGTCTAAAAGAAAACACAAAACAATGACAGGGGATTCACAGAATTTGAATAATTGCGAGATTACTTCTTTAATCTATTGTTTTCTATTTTATTGTTTTTTGTCAAGTTTATTTATACACGCTTTGACGTCTTTGGTCATATTGCGTGTTAGGATCTGTGGGTATTTTTTTTTTTTGTCAAGTTTATTTATATATACGCTTTGACGTCTTTGGTCATATTGCATGTTAGGGTCTGTGAGTATTTTTTTCTCAATTTTATTTATACACACTTTAACTTCCGAGGTCATATCGCGTGTTAGGATCTGTGGGTATATCAGTAAGGCCGTTGTTACTATTGTTGAGTTCCTGTTTCTGTTGCGTGTTGTAGTTGACTTTGTGTTCATGTAACTGATTCCAGATTTATTTTGATTAACGTTTATGATATTGGTGAATGAGGCGGTGATGAATCATGGTATGTAAATTTCCAAACCGGCATTTGCCTTTGTGACTGAGGGGAAACTATGAAAAATCTCAGTCAGATTGGCCGGCCGGCCATGGGATTGAACCCCGAGTTCGAGTCACAAACGCTACCGTTTGCGTCAACTCGCTTGGTTTTTGTTATTTTGTATAATTAAAAATGTACTTTATTATTGTTTAATATTTTATAGCATTTCATTATAGTTAATGATGATATTACTGAGGTTTTCTTTTGCAAATGAAATACAAATGATGACCATATACAGTGGAAGCTCTTAAGTTCGACAGAAAACAAGTTCGACATCCTATAGTTCGACTGCTTACGTAGGAGAATTAGACACGCCCCTATACGGGCACTAAGAAATGGGTTTGCCATTTGAATGGGAATTGGTTCTGTGTCTTGTTAAAGGAAAACAGAATATTTTATTGATTAGAACATCCATATTTAATCACCGATTTTAAATTAATGAACTCTTCTTCTACTATTTGAGAATTGTGCCGTTTGTGAGACGGAACTGTCGAAACCCACTGTGGTACTAGAAGCGCACACACAAGTCTCGGGGCGGGCAGGAAATGCAAGTACAGTACTGTATTCGTTGATGGATAACCAATAAGAATTTGTATTCATTTCACCTGCCACACCCACTACCCTTATTGGACTGAACTTTCAATTCCTTTCAGTCGAACTTGGGAGAGTCCACTGTAATATTATTTTATTCTACGTAGGTACCCAAATATCTGTTCCGGACCTTAACGTTGTGGTGTAAGGCGTGATGTCTAGACTTGCGTTGCGAAATGAGCGCTGATTCGAGTCTTCAGTGGGAAGGAATTTTCTCATGAAATTTCGGCCAGTGTATGGGACCGTTGCCTACTCAGCATCGTAATGAATTTGGGGAACTATGATATGTACAGAATTGCGATTATGAAAACCAAATATAGTTGAGGGGATTACGATTCATACACTTCATACATTTTCACAATTCCACTCAAGAAACATTTCACACAAAATTATCCGTTACATTCAAAACTAAATCCGATAGAGAGCTCTTGGACTGTATATCGCAATGCTGTCAATATCTGTAAAGATAAATCAGCGCGTTTTCTTGAGGTCGAGGATCAGTGGCAGGTTAGTTTCGGTTTGTTTAGGCTTCTAGTATGCCTTGTATATACGCTTTTGGTATGTATGTAGGTAGGTAGGTAAGTAGGTAAATATATAGGAAGGCAAACATACAGATAGATACAGGATGCGAATTAACGGGGGGATAGGGAGATTTCCCCTTGTTGGAAAGTTATGCCCCTCTTATAAATTCATATTAACATCCCTGCCAAGGATAATTTCTATCTCCCCTCACAAAATATAATTGTTTTAATATGTGTATATTTTTTATTTGAATATACAATTTCTTGAACCTATTTTACCCGAAAGTACATTAGGGTTATAGTTATAGCCTGAGTTTATATTATTATAATGTACAATATGAGTATACTTCATAAAGTATAAAGTAAGCAAAGAAAATAATGTCGATGTATTATCATCATTGGCAAGCTTATAACAATCAGCAACTTAAGAATTACACATCTTATCTTATTTATTTATTTATTTATCTTATTTATGTTATTTATTTATTTAATTATATAATTATTTATTTATTTGTTTATTTATTTATTTATTATTTATTTATTTACTTATTTACTTACTCACTAACTCAGTCACTCCATTCATTCATTCATTCATTCATTCATTCACTCATTCACTCATTCATTCATTCATTCATTCATTCATTCATTCATTCTGGTGTAGTTAAGGCCATCACGCCTTCTCTTCCACACCACCAGAAATACAAGCCTGCTCATGGATATAATTGTTATTATGATCAAGATGTAAGACAAGCAACTCAGTGCGACCAAGCGTTGAGCCGTATCGAGTGAGGGTAATAATAATTTTATATTTTGGTATTTACTATCTAGGATTCTATCCCCCCTCATCATAAATCTTAACTCGCACCCTAGACCATAGCGAAGAAAGAAGTGCAACATCATTGTGGTACCACTGGTTTACGTGATGTTTGTGTGTGAAAATTTGGATTAAATCAACGTTCGTGTAGAGTGGGTTTGTAGATTACAAAGTGGACACATTATGACTCTGGAGTCGTGTGCTACAATTTAGAGGTTATTTTCAATTACTTAAGTGCATTTTTTATTATTATGGAAGAGATGCGGTAAAATATCCTTTTGCACGATCGTGTTTTGAATTGTATTTACAGCTATTGGTGTTAGGCCTTGAAAGTTAGAATTGCCACGCACAAACTTGTTAAGGAAACCATTATTCTTAACATAAAACTATAGGTACTGAAATAGACCCATTACAGTGCACTTATTGTTGCTTAGTTACCATTACAGAGCAGTCTTGCGAAGGCTTTGGAATAATATTGCTCTAAATTTTCAATGTAAAATATGGGATAATATTCATTCATATATGAGGTCTCGCCGTCCTCATTGAATAATGAATATTATAGGCCTATGTAATCAACGTGTAGATACCTATTATTGGAGAAAAGTGGAGAATGTTGTCGAGTTTCAACGACGTTGGAGAGTTGAATTTGGAACACAACCACCAACAAGAATCCGATACAAGTTTGAAGTCGACTGAACGGTGCAAGATGTGTTGAAAGGACGGTGCGAGAGAAAGAGAAGTTCCACCGATAACGAGAGTGTTGATGCAGTCATGCAGGCTTTTGCACAATCCCCAAAGAAGGCAATGAGGCAATGTTCTCGTGAGATTGGTATCAGCAAATCCAGTGTTCATCGAATTTTGCGAGCTCAAAATGGAAGCCTTACATTCCGAGACTTGTCCACTCACTAAATGAGATGGATAGGACGAAGAGGAAGTGCTGCGGAGTTCCCACCTCGATCTCCGGATTTAACCCCTCCAGACTAGGAGGGAGCCCTAAAGGACACAGTGCACGCCACAAAACCACAAACACTGGAGGAACTGAGAGTTCAGATTGAACATGCCTGTAATGATATTCCATTAGCAATAATCCAGTTGGTATGTCGCTCTGTTCTACGTCGTTGTTGGGAGTGAGGTAGGGGGCTATTTTGAACATGTACGGGCTTAAGGAATACAAAACCGCAAAAATCGTATTTCTATCTCATGTCGTTGCTAAGCAATAGTGTTTCAAAATGTGTACAATATACATCAATTTGGGACACTCTGTATTTTCTTTATCAAAATCTTGATTTAAAAATTATATGCTGTTGTTACTTATCTAACGACCTCAGACCATTTCTTGACATTGTATTTGTAAATAGATTTAGAACTGTCCATCTGAATCGCCGTGCTGTCATTCTTTATTATATGTATTTAAACATTTAATAATATGTGTAGATTTTGTTTCTTTATTACAGTGTTTAGTACAAATAGGAAAGACTTTAAGTACATTATTTATTTTCATTGACTTGACATGTCCGGTTCTGAATCTTTGATAATGTAGTTTATCTTTTTTTGGTCAGGTTCGATTTCCCAGGTTCTATTTCATTGTACTAGTAATGTTAGGGATAAACTTTCTACTTTTTTCGTAACTGTTTATTGATTTTTGAGCGCAATTCTAATTTTTATGTTACATTCTGTTACAAGTTTCCGATATTTTTATCTTTGTTTAGCCCAAACTGTCCTCCAATTCGTTTCCACAAATTTCTATATATTATGAGGTGCCGTATGTAAAGAAAGATTAAACTTTTTAAGCCGTAGTAACTTATAATAAAATTACTCCTACAGAATTGCGTTATGATTATCCACTGAATATGGTTCCAATCTTACAATCTCTCAGTTAAATTTTTATAGTTTGATATGAATGTATTGATGTATTTATTTCTACAACTCTTATTTGGTAATGGGTCGCCACCAGATCTCTGTATTCTGCTCCCCTTTACCTTCTAATTACAATAAACTTTCATTGACGTGTGCAGTCATCTTATTTTACCTTTGTTACCCCTATTACTATAATACACACTCTCAATTTGCTTTCTAACCTCTCCCCTTAAAATTTTCTCTTCTATCTAATGAACACCTCACCACTTTTATTGTTTACTTATATTGAAGTACTTCCTATCGTCTACATTTTCCCCAATTTTGAACTAACTTTTATTAACACTATTTAATCATACTCGTTTACTTTTCTCTCTAATTTAAATCAGTTCTACCTCTCCTCATTTCTGTCATCACTCTTATCCCCTATTTCTCCATTAGACACTGAATCACATGTTTATTTTGTTAACTGTTCCCTTTCACCCCGATAAATTTTCCGTTTGGCACTATTTTTGTAAGTCAACTCAACATTCATTTGTAAACTTACATTGAAATACTTGCTCTCTTCCTATCATTTCAATTTCTCTGATTGTACGCTAACTTAGTCGACACTCCAACATTAGTAACATTTCACTACCAATTACTATTAACAAACACTTCTAATTTTCTCTAGTCACTTCCTTTATCAACTCTTGTTTCTCTGGACACTAATTCACTTATTCGTTCATACATTCTCCCTCCGATTATTTTGATAGTTCCTCTTACTCCTTGAACACTCAATTGTTTCTATGTCTTTTGCCACACTTTTATCACTCCACCCCCCTTAAGCACCAACTTCGTAGACTGTAGTTCTGCGGTTCCTTATTTCCTTTCTTCCCCTCACAAGTAGATGGACTACCCAAATCTTCTTTACTTCCCCTCTTTGTCGGCTCCGGACGTCTTGCTGTTTCTTCTTAACCACCTTCTTGATCTGTTTTCTATGACTTACTCTTCCCGCTGTCGATATGAATGTTAAAGTGCATTAGGTCTCAATTCAGTGGTTTATTCACGCGTAACAAGTGAGTTTAGGCGCTCGAAACGCAATTCTTGAACAATAAGACGTTTTCCAAAACTTGTTTCCGACCGTAGGGGGTATGTAATAGACTGCATTCGTAATGAAGAACAGTATATTATGTAGTTTGTGGTTTTTTAGACCCAACCTCGATCACTACGAAGGTAACACTGATTTACTATGCATCCCTGCATGGCTGCAAAGATATAAAATGGCCTCACTTTATGTAATCTTCTTCTTCTTCTTCTTCTTCTTCTTCTCTTCATGGAGAGGAGAGTCTCCTGTTCCGTCCTCAACTTTCCACCTTGTTCTTGGCCGACCAATATCTCTTCTCCCTTGTGGTTTATAATCCAACACCTGTTTCGGTATTCGTTCCTTATCCATTCTTCTTAAATGATTCGACCAACGAATTCTATATTCCTTTATTTTATCTATAATTGGGAGCAGGTTTAGTTCATTCCTTATGTCATCATTTCTATATCTATCCAATCTTGTACATCCTTTTACTCCTCTGAGAAATTTCATTTCCGCTGACTGGATTCTATTAATATCATTTTTCTTCAAGGTCCATGCTTCACATCCATATAAGAGAGTTGGTATAGCCATTGTCTTATAAAATTTTATTTGCGTTTCTTTCCTTGTTTTCTTATTTAAATTCTTGGCAATTGTGCCACATATAGCCTGGAAGCGTTGTGTTTTAATATTCACATCCTTATCATAATCATAAGTAATATCGCAACCTAGGACTTTATGTAATATTAAACGTAATATGTCAAAGGTGATGGTAGGCCTATAAAGGCTGGTTCACAATAACCGAGAACGGAAAGCGGAGGACGTGAAGGTGAAGATTTTTAATTCAAAATAAACTGAGAACGGAAACTACTGTGCATATCGATATGTATGTCAATAACGATATGTAAAGTCGATATTACGCAGTCTGATGTTATTTGTGTATAATTGACCAATGACGTTCTCTCATGAGTAGGTCTACAAGCTAGCCAACATAAACGCATGTTAACCAACTTCAAAATTTATGACGCAGAATATTTCAAAATCCAGTTTTATTCAGGTTGTAGTGACATAATATAAACGTAGCATATATTGAAAGTAATCCTACTGAATTTCTAGGTTAGTTGCAAGCAATAGATGAAGAAGAAATTATGTCACGGCCTCCTCGCTACAAAATATACGACGACCAAATAGCTTTTTGTTGGCAATAGAATGAATCAGTAGACTATGGTCGGAAACGGCAAACTTCTCGTTCCCGGGCTCCGGCAAGCTTCTCGTTAACTGTGAATGCTCATATTTAAATATATTTATTTTAACAATATTTTCGTTCTCGTTGTTTCCGGTTTATTGTAGATCAGCCTTAATTCTTGAAGACTACAGATTTCTTCATCTGTAGGTATAGTCGCGACGCTGTTATTCCCGGCGTGACTCCTCCCCTTTGCTTACGTCTTAGGAAGTGAAGGTTCTATAAAGTCTAGGTAGGTAGTATCGTTCGCCATATTTGTTCTTTCGTTGCCGAGCTACCATACGAGAAATCTATTTGCCACACCGTTAAATATTATCATGTCGTAGGTCCTATAATAATAAATCACACGCACTGCAATTCAGCAAACTATTGAGCGGCAAATAACGTCTTCGTGTGCTTTCTACGAGCGCCAACGAAAGAACCAAAATGGCGAGCGATTATATTAAGTATTTATCGAGCCTTAAGAAATGAATAACGTCTTCATAAGCGAATCACAAGACGGACACGTTTAAATGTAGCCGACTTGCAACGCGATTGGCTGCCGGAAATTACAGCGACGGGACTAGCCTATAAGAATAAAACAGAGAATGTGATTACTAGAGCCCGGATGTTTGGCAACGTGTCTTTTTTACTGGGTAGAAGTAAATCATTATTTTCATAAATATAAATGCGATTTGGGCTAAATCAAAGTGATAGGGCCATTTTTATTTTGCCTATTTTGCCTTTTTAAGGTTTTTCCTAGTAATTCAATAATAAATGTCTTTTTTTTTGTCATTTTAAAGCAATATTTCTTGTTTATTTCCATTTTATAATTAATTGTAATGTAAAGTGTATGAAATTTAAATATATGAAACAATGACTCACTTTACTAACAATAATAAATAAAAGTAATTTATTTCGATGCTTAATCTGCTAATAATCGTGCTTTAATACTATTGGTGTAATATGAATAATGATCGACAATCCACAGTTACAAATATAATATTGTCATGTCTTCACGATACCAACAATCAGCTTTATAATTTTAAATATTAAACCCGTTCTCACAGACATTGTCACATAGCATTTTCAATTGTTTGCTTTGGTATTTTCAAATCTTACTGTTACAATTTTGTGCTACACGTATTTATTATTTAAGAGAAAGAAATTTGAGTAAGGAACAGTCAGTTATTTTCGTGTGACAGAAGGTATAAGATCGGTTAGCTAGAATGCCTAAATTCAGTAAACCATTGAAATGTAAACTTCATGCATACGTTAGTGAATTTGGTGCCCATGTGTTTTCAACCGATGGAACAGTTTTGTTATGGAAGGTTTGTGAAAAGACGGGTAATCACGAAAAAAAAAAGTATTTTATAAGTCAACATGCGTCAACTACGAAGTAAAAATGTGAGTTATGTTGATATAATTTAAATCTATTGCTAAAATATATTATGTCTTTTTAACATTTATAATGCCTTTTTCAAAATTTATTGTGCCTTTTCTTATGTTTTTGTTGCCTTTTTTTTGCCTGCCTATTTTAACTGTTATAAATGCCTAAACATCCGGTCTCTAGTGAATACATAAAAATCCTGGCTCCACTTATACGGTAACAGAATGGCCACAGATTCTCTCTCATCTTTAATGAAATGCTCTCATTAATCGTCTGCTAAGAATCTTGAAACTTCACTAGTTTGTCAGAAAATTTACCTTAAGTAATAATATATATTTTTTCTGCAATAGGTCTTCATAATGTTTTATCCAATCTGACTTTTTATTACTTCAAAATTTATTTTTTTTCTTTCAGTTTTCTTTATATTTTTAGTGCTCTACATTACTATATGATAAAAATTGAATTGTTATGAAACGTATTAGAAAATACTGTCTTCTGCATGAAATACAAATCCCCTTGAATTTAGATTACAATCCAAGCAGTATAACTTATCTCACAAACTGCATTCAGAAGCATCTATCCATCTATCTATCTATCTATCTATCTATCTATCTATCTATCTATCTATCTATCTATCTATCTATCTATCTATCTATCTATCTATCTATCTGTCTCTGACTGTCTGTCTCTGACTCTGACTGGCTGTCTGTCTCTGTCTCTGACTGTCTGTCTCTGTATCTGGCTGTCTGTCTCTGTCTCTGGCTCTCTGTCTCTGTCTCTGGCTGTCTGTCTCTGACTCTGGCTGTCTGTCTCTGACTCTGGCTGTCTGTCTCTGACTCTGGCTGTCTGTATCTGACTCTGGCTGTCTGTCTCTGACTCTGGCTGTCTGTCTCTGACTGTCTGTCTCTGGATCTCTGTCTCTGGCTGTCTGTCTCTGTCTCTGACTGGCTGTCTCTGTCTGTCTCTGACTCTGACTGGCTGTCTGTCTCTGACTCTGGCTGTCTGTCTCTGTCTCTGACTGTCTGTCTCTGGCTCTCTGTCTCTGACTGTCTGTCTCTGTCTCTGGCTGTCTGACTGTCTGTCTCTGTCTCTGACTGCCTGTCTCTGTCTCTGACTGTCTGTCTCTGACTCTGACTGGCTGTATGTCTCTGTCTCTGGCTGTCTGTCTCTGTCTTTGACTGTCTGTCTCTGGCTGTCTGTCTCTGTCTCTGACTGTCTGTCTCTGTCTTTGTCTCTGTCTCTGACTCTGACTGTCTGTCTGTCTCTGTCTCTGACCTGTCTGTCTGTGCAGCTACCCATCCATTAATCCATCCTTCCAGCCATATATATATATATATATATATATATATATATATATATATATGTCTCCTCATTGTCATATTTCACAGCCATGTGACGTACTTCAATGCTTACAATTTCATCACAGAATGCAACTAAACATATTTAAAGTGCGAATCTCTGCTGAATTGCGTTTTCCACTACTGTCAGAGATATTCTCTTACAGTACTTTAAAATAGCTTCATCATTCTCTTTTGTCCAAGTTGAAAACGTTAAGTAATGTTGTTAGCTTATCGATGTTTGCCAACGTTTACACAATGGAAATATCCAAACAGAACCACTATTCTATATCATTAAGCTGTTTACACCATCCACAATGCAACAACCACAATTGCCACAATAAGGATTTCAGATTTTATCATCTCATTATTTTCTGCGAAGTAAAATCCGGAACTTGTGTTATTTATTTTTTCGATGAGGAAAATATTTCTTCCTAACTGTGTTACGACTGGCATTGTAGGAGGAACTGGAAATAGTAAACTGTGCTATTCCAGATCAGTTTGTTTACGACTACCGGTACGCATTAATCCGCTTCTTACTTACCATATTGTAAATAGTATTCTATTTCATAAATATACTGTCAATTAAATTCTTAATGTGTGACGGTAATGGTGGTGAATATAGAGCACGTTCACATGAAGATTATCTGAAGAATATCTCTAAGAAACACACCGCCATAGACATTTAAAGAAACTGAGTGCCATACTTTCTGATACGTTTTACGCGGTAAGTAACAATATTTAGTTCTTCATCATATTCCGTACGATGTTACTGCTTTTAGTTTATTTTCTTTAACTCTGATTCTAAAGACACGCAAATAATTCGAAAGTAAAATATTTGGCTTAAAATATATAGGTAATTACTAGGGCTCGGAAGTTGATGAAATATATTTTTTTTCTGAGACATCACAGCCAATGCAGGATGCGATACAAACTCGTTTCACTTCAACACGAACTAATATAGTCTACTTTTGAATAATTTCAAGGAAAAATTGTTCCGGGGCCGGGGAAATTATTCAAACCTGCTTTACAGGGAGCTACTACCTGAAAGCCAGATTTGTATAATACATTCGTTACTGGAGGTACGTTAACAGAAAGCCACAATTTGAGACACACAGTATTTGTGTGCACTCATAGTTGAGTTCTGGCGTCTTGTCAGCTCATGTGAGTTGTGTGGATATAAAAGGAAAAATTGTGACGGTGTCGTGTATGGTTCCTGGGGTAGCTCAGTCGGTAGAGCGTTCGCGCGCTAAGCGAAGGGTCCCGGGATCGTACCCGGCCCCGGAACAATTTTTCCTTGAAATTATTCAAACCTGCTTTACAGGCAGCTACTACCTGAAAGCCAGATTTGTATAATAGTCTACTTTTACTTCGCAATTTTTTTTTTTTTTTTTTGCATTTTTCGGTCGTTCATCGTCTATTGGCCATTTTTTTAGTAAATGTTCTACTTTTTGTTGCATTTTTGCCCCTTTTTTGCTTATGAACGACCAATTTTTTTACGATGTAGTCGCAGTCTATACAGGGTGTCCCATTTATTTTGTGCACCTATTATAACTTTTTTGTATGGATAGGTACTGGAATTTTTGTTTTTGAGCGTTATGTTAGAACGAGGGGCAAACATGAGTGTAGGGATTTGGTGCATGTAACTACGTTATGGTACAAGATTACACGTGACGTCATCAATTTTTCAAATAGCACTACATACTTTAATCATATTACATTGATTACACACATTTAGACGAGTTCAAAAATGCATCATAATGCCACCTTCGAAATCAATAACAGCAACAAAACGAAACAAAAACGTACTTCCAATGTGATAATGTTATGCTTAGAGAGTCACGGAAGTTGTTCCAAATGGTGACCATTCACATTAAAGCACATTCGAAGGCGTTCCCAAAAGACCATATGACTGTCCAGCATGTTGCTGGCTGAATGGGCACGCAAGCCTGTCAAATGCGTTGCTGCATTCGTCTGGTGTTGTCAGAATGTTCTGGTACACACTGTCCTTTACAATTCCTCACAGGAAGAAGTCGAGTGGCAACAAGTCCGGAGAACGTGCAGGTCAATATACGTGGATTGTGGCGTCGACAATTGTTGTGGTTTGTTTACATGTTAAGACAGCAAATACACAAAACACGACATGTACGGACGTCAGTCTTCTTTCGTTTTGTGTAAGTTAATGCACAAGATGAACACAACAAACGGCACATTCTGAAGGCATTCATTTTGCATTTTGCTGTTATTGATTGGGAAGGTGACATTGTGATACATTTTTGAACTCTTCTTAATGTGTGTAATCAATGTAACATGATTAAAGTATGTAGTGCTATTTGAAAAATTGATGACGTCACGTGTATCTTGTACCATAATGTAGTTACATGCATCAAATCTCTACACTCGTGTTAGCGCCTCGTTCTAACATAACTCTCCATCGATGCTAAACAGCCCAGTAGTTGATGCAGCGTCGTTAATGGAATTGATGATAGCGCGATGGTATTTTGCGAGATGAGGCCTAGGTTTCCCCATAGATTACCTGGCATTCACCTTACGGTTGGAGAAAACTTAGGAAAAAACCCAACCAACTCCGGATCGGCATGCAAATGCCTTAGCCGACTGAGCTATGCCGGTGGTAAATTTAAATTAATATTTTGATTGCGAGTGTGTCGGAATTCATAAAAATTAACAAGTACAGTAATTATAACAATTACTAGTGAAAAATGTTGATTATAGTGGGCCTTGAATGATTGAAATTATGATGTATTTGAAATAAAGTAGTTTCGAATAAAGTCAGTCATGATAAAAATTGAAGATCAGGCTGAGGTTGTGATTAAAAAGTTACAATGGTATGCAAGGTTGAAGGTGGTAGTCTCACTATTATCCCAACGCTGGATACATTTCTGGAATTCACTGTCGAATAATGACTAGCTTCGTAAATTACTTCCTGCACGAAATTTTAAACAAGTTTTGGTTAAAATATCCTCATTATAAGAAGTTACATGAAAAATGTTTATATCATCAGTTTCCTTCTGTTTCACATATTTTTGTGAACAAAAATGTTTTTACTTCTTGTTGCATTGAAGAACAAGCATTGACATCGGCTGGATGTTGATCCAGATTTTAGACAAAAAGGAGGAAACTCTGAACGTCATATGGGAGCGATTAAAAAAGAGAGAGAGAAAAAAAGACGAGTGATATTTCTCGTATCACAGATTGAGTAACTGCTTGACATGTTATATTTTGTTGACGTAAAACAAACTCTAGTACAATTATTAAATGTATCTCTTTTTTCCACTACTTATATGTAAAGAGGGCTTGCTTAGTCGCTCATAGCAACCTAAACAATGACTTTAATGCGGGAGTGAATAAAATTTTTCTTATTCACTGCTGATATTTTATTCACTCCTAGAAATGTATTTAAAATGTAAAACAATTACTACACTAAAAATACAATGAAATCAACACTATGAACATAGTAGTGCTGAAATTAAAATAACATTTACTATAACAACTAAAATGAACATAAATAACTCAAAATAGAAGTACAATTAGTAAATAAATGTATTTATTCTGTATCCAATGCGATTGACATTGTTGTCTTCATTACTATTCTTTAAATCATAGCCAACTGTACATAATATTTGGTTCAAGTATCCATGGACAACAGTTGGCTTTGGATCATACAATAACAAATGAGCCTATTATTATTATTATTACTAGCCGTACCCGTGCGCTCCGCTGCACCTGTTAGAAATAAATATAAGGTAATTACATAATTAAAATAGGACGTTTGATCCAGGGAACAACTTTTACAACAGCGCAAGATAATCTGCTTCGCTCATTACCCAATTTTTTTTTTTGCATTGCATTTATTGCATATATATTTTATGTATTTTAACACGATTCAATTGAGCATAGTTAAAATTTGAATTACAAAATAATGGATTGCTAAGCTAACGTACTATTACTGCATACTAACACTCTCGTTGTTCATTAATTCTCTGAGATTAAAATGAGTGTACATAAATATTATTTTAAGAAATACAGAAAACGAATGTACAAAATAGCCTATCAAATTTTCTGTGCATAAGAAGCTAATTTAATCTTACCTGTCCTCGATTTACTCAGACGTTACTGTAATAACATTATAGCATTATGTCCATCTAGAGAAACTACACTTTCCAATGGTGAATTAATAATTAATTATACAAATCGGTTAATTTAGCTTCCGATATTACTTCATACAAACACAGAAACATTCTCTGTAGGCTATGTTTAATAGCTTTCGATTGTTGATGTCCAAGGCCCCTGTTTCGATTGTTGTTGTCCAAGGCCCCTTATAGACGAAGTCATTTGTTCTTAATTCATTGCACCATCTTAGATGGCGTTATTTTCATTTTAAAACTCATTTATCTCATTAAATATCAGTCCTATCAAAATTTTGTAAAGAGTAAAACTTATCGAAAATCATTTTTAAAGAAACTTTTTTTATGTAACATTTTTCATAAAAATCAACAATAAGTGAGATATTTCGATTTATTTAATTCAGGCCCCCTTATAACCCCCCTTTTAAATAAAGTATTTTGAATGCCATATAGCCTAAAATCTAAGTTACAACGAACTTAATTTATATTCCAATTTTCATATAAATCGGTTCAGCCATTATCGCGTGAAAAGGTAACAAACATAGACAGACATACAAACAAAAATTTCAAAAATGCGATTTTCGGTTTCAGGGTGGTTAATTATATATGTTAGGACCAATTATTTTTGGAAAATCGAAAATTACCAGGAAAATTTTGGCTACAGATTTATTATTAGTATAGATTATTATTATTATTATTGTTATTATTATTATTATTATTATTATTATTATTATTTTACAATTTGATCGATCAGCGCATTTAGCGCTATACAGATCATTTCTAAAAAATATAAATACAATACATGACACTGAATTGAGGGCAGCCTAGATTGGGCTCCTCAATGAACAAAAATAATTGTTAATAAATAATTATTTACATAGGTTCGTGATGATAAATTTTGATTATAATATGAGGTCCATTGGAAGTCGGCTCTTGATTCTGGTGGGAAATGTGGACTTCCTTCCGAGAGAGTAGTGGATGGCGCCTGGAACATTTTCTAGGTTGTTATAGAACTTCTTAGCTTGTGAATGAATAAACTGTTGGATTGTGTCAATACCAGTTTCTCTGTGTAGTTGGCTGTTACGGACAAACCAAGGAGAATTGAGTGAAATTCGTAGGACTTTATTTTGAAATGACTGGGTGTGTTTAATTTCACTTATTGCAGCTCCTCCCCAGACAGGACAGGCATAAAGCAGTAGAGGTCGTAATAGAGATGTGTAAAGTAGCATGCAATTTTGTAGCTTTAGAGATGATTTCTTGTTGAGGAGCGGATATAATTTAGCGAGTCTTGAGTAGGCCAATTTAAGTTTGTTGTTGATGTGATGTTTCCATGACAGACGGCGATCTAAGTGCACTCCAAGATATTTTACAGCTTCATCCTTTGGTTTCCACGGTATCACGTTGGTTGAAAGATTTATGCATGGAGGATTAGCAGGACGACACAAAGTAAATATCATTGCTTCGCATTTATTGTAGTTCAGTGCGATGCGCCAATTTTCAATCCATAATATTATTTAATTTCAGTTAAAAATTATTTTCACAGAAATATTACTTTCATATTAGTAGTGGAAAAAATATTGTATCCAACACGAGACTTCCTAGATTTTATTCACTCATGGGAGATAAACTTTCTACCCATGAATAAAAACTTACTTAAATCTCTTGTCACATAAATTACTATTGTTAAGTGTAGTTTTCACTGCCATTTTGTGGTCTGTATTTTTACTATTTAACGAAGACCATGGCTACCGGAAGAAACATAAACAACATAAACGTGCGAATTCGAAATGAGACAGTAGAGCAAGTGGACAGCTTCAAATACTCGGGGTGTACTGTAAGCAGTAACATGAGCTGCTGCCAGACAGACAAAAGGAGGATAGCAATGGCAAAGGATGCTTTTAATAAAAAAAGGGAGCATCTTCTGCGGACCTCTGGGAAAAGAAGTAAGGAAGAAACTAATGAAATGCTTTGTGTGGAGTTGGCAGAAACATGGACGTTACGACGAAGTGAAGGGAAACTACTAGAAGCATTTGAAATATGGATATAGAAAAGAATGGAGCGTGTGATATGGACAGACAGAATAAAAAATGAAGCTGTGTTGGAAAGAGTTGGTGAAGAAAGAATAATTATGAAAATTATTAGGAAGAGAAAAAGGAATTGGCTGGGTCAGTGGCTAAGAAGAAATTGCTTACTGAAGGATGCACTGGAAGGAATAGTGAACGGGAGAAAAATTCGGGGCCGAAGAAGATGTCAGATGACAGTCGACATTAAGATATAGGCTATGGATCGTATGCGTTGACTAAGAGGAAGGGGGGGAAAGGGAAGGTTGGGGAATGCTGGAATTGCAGTTAAGGATCTGCCCTTGAGCAGAAAACTATGAATGAATGGTGTACTCCACATTTTCTCCAAACTAAATTCTTCGCATAGGTAACTAGTATAGTTATAAAATAGCTTGTAAGAGGATTAAAGTAGATTGTAAGAGAGTGTTGGACTAGAAATGTTTAGTTTAATGTAGTTCTGTTTGTAAGTACGATTGTACGGAACAATAAGGGTGTAATTGTTTGTCTTATTTGAACTGCTGTATCAGTGAAGCGTGGTGAGTCAGTGAAGTTACGATTAAAGGCTGGTTCACAATAAACCGGGGACGGAAACGACAACGAGAACAAGAATGGAAATAATGTTAAAATAAATGTATTTAAATGTGAGCATTCACAACAGTTAATTGTGAATGTTCACATTTAAATACATTTACTTTAACAATTTTTCCGTTCTCGTTCTCGTTGTAGTTTCCATTCCCGGTTAATTGTGAACCAGCCTTTAAAGTGGCAGTGAATAGTTCCGATCAATGATAATTTATAGTGTCAATGAAATGTGTTCTGAAGTGTCAGTGAAATGTGTCATAGTGCCAGTGCAGTGAGTGACATGAGAGTGAAGTGAAAAATTATCAATACCAATGTGAAACTTATGTAGGCCTATACATAATTATATAGGTTCCAATGGAAATTTAAGTTCACTTATTAATTAGGTTATTTTCCGTCAGAATGCTTCCTATGAGGTTTATGAGGAGGTTGGTTGCGTCTCTTCTGATGGCTCTACTAGACGTGCTGATATCATCATAATTGATCGGCAGAAGGATAAGGGTGTCATTCTTGATCCCACAATCCGTTTCGAGATGCATGAGCAACAGCCACAAGAGGTGTGTCGTGAAAAACAAGTCATCTATGAGCCTTGTTGTCAGCATCTTGGAGCACAATACCACATCACACATTGGACAGTTTTTGGGCTCATGTTCGGTGCCCGTGGCACGATCCCACGAGAAACTTTAAATCAACTTAAACAATTTAAAATTTCTGACGCAACGATTGATGCCATAGAATCTCATGTGTTAAAATCATCCTTAGCTATAATTAGTAATCATTTGTACCCAACAATGATTTCCTATGTTTTCGTATCATTTATCTTAATGTTTTCTTTTTCTTTCAAATTGTCACATAATTGTTTTCAATCATTGTTCATTGTGAATTGATTAGTAGGCCGATCTATCGAACCCTTATTTAGGGCGACTTCTTTTAAAGTGTTTTTGTATGTATGTATTGCGAGTAATTTTACGGCTGTCGCCGTCTCCCGCTTCTCAACTTCCAGGTACTCTGGTTTTGCCAATCGCCCATTTGTAGACCCCTGCAGACCATATCCTCCTGAACCTCCTTGCTCCATTTTTTCATTGGCATTCTTCTTCTCTTTTCTTCCGGGGGAGTCCAGTTGAAGACCTTATTAGGCCAGCGGTCGGCTGACATTCTCTGGAGATGCCCATACCATATCAGGCGTTTAGTTTCCACTGATTGTAAGATATTTCCTGATACCTGCATTATACAGGGTGTCCGGGACAAAATTTACTAATAAGAAAGTTTAATAACTCACAAAATAATTGATGGATGAAAATGCTGTTTGCGGGAATTGACAAAGGGACTTCCAAAGTTTCGAATGACCACTAATAAACTTCTATGTGTGCACCTCTTGTAGCACGACAGATGTCCAGGCGATATTCAAGTTCTTGCCATGTGTTTCGTAACATCTCTGAAGTGACAGTTGCACAAGCAGCGACAATTCTCCGACGCAGATCCTCCAAATCTGCCACTACAGTCTTGTACACAATGTCTTTTATGTATCCCCAAAAAAAGAAGTCCAGTGGGGTTAGGTCTGGGGATCTGGGAGGCCATGCTGTAGGTCCACCTCGATCAATCCATCGCTGAGGAAAGCATTCATTCAAGTGAACTGTAACATGTAATGCATAATGAGGCGGAGCTCCGTCTTGTTGGAAAACATATCCCTGTGGAATTTGAGGAATGGCGTAATTTTGCAGCATATCAAGATACACATTTCCATTGATAGTGTTTTCCACAAAAAAGAACGGTCCAATCACAGTTTCATGTGTAAGTCCGCACCAAACATTAATCTTAGGGCTGTCTCTTTCCAATTCCCTCACTACATGCGGATTTTCTGATCCCCAGATGCGACAATTATGCCTGTTGACGATCCCACAGACGTGGAAGGTGGACTCATCACTAAACACGACCTTCTGCAGATATCCATTTTCAATATCAATTTTCAACAGCATGTCACTAGCGAAATCATATCGTGCAGGCAAGTCGTTTGGTTTCAACTTTTGAACCAATTGAATCTTTTATGCATGCAGACATAACCTCTTGTGCAGAACATCGTGGATAGTTGACTTTGGAATTGCAAGTTCTCTGCTGGCACGGCGAACAGACTTACACGGGCTCCGTTGGAAAGCTTGCTGAATTCTGTCGACTTGTGCTTCTGTCACTTTCTTCCCGCGTGGTGTTTTCTCTACAAGAGAACCGGTCTCAAAAAGCTTTCTATGCCAAGTTGTTATTGTGTGCCTATCTGGTGGTTGCTTCTCAGGCCACTGTTGTCTAAATCTTCTCTCCACTATCTTCGGATACTTGAATTCGGCAAGCCAATAGCAGCATTGAACTTTTTGTTGCACTGTGAACGCCATTTTAATTACAGCTATGTCAACAACAATGTCTAAATGTTGCCAACAGCACACATAAAACTTAAAATGTCCTTCTTTCATTTGCCGCAAATTTCATTTTCCTATCTCCATTATTACGCGAGTTATTAAACTTTCTTATTGGTAAATTTTGTCCCGGACACAGTGTATTACGGACATCCTGATTCCTAATGTGGTCCATCCTCGAAATTTGACAACTACGGCGCCAGTAATCCACTTCTAAAGCCAACAATTTTTTCTTCATCCTGTCTCTCATTTCCCAAGTTTCAGATCCATAGGTACATATACTTTCTATTATAGTTTTATATATATTTGTCTTGGTTTTCCTTGTTACCTTGTCATTCCACAGGAGTGTATTTAATTGTCTTATGGCCCTCTTTCCTTGACTAATCTTATTATTAATATCTTCATCACTTTTGGCCTGACTGTTGAGGGTAACACCCAAATATTTGAATGACTCAGAATTTTCTATTTGTGTATCCTCAGTATCTAAATGTACCTTGCTGCGACTACCCACAATCATGTACAGTATTTTGTTTTCTTGAAATTAATTGATAGGCCCCCTTCCTTATAAGCCACACTCAATTTACGAAACATATAGCTGGAATCTTCATCTGCCGCTATCAGCATTTGATCATCAGCGAAATGTAGGCTATATAACGTATCTTCCCCCACTGGTACACCCATCTGACCACATTTCTTCCTCCACTATTCCAAAATTGCTTGGAGATAAATCTTGAAAAGAGTTGGAGCAAGTGAGCATGGCGTAGGTCTTTTGTAACTGCGAAGTCTTCTGATAAGTGGCTTCCTACCTTTACAGCACTACTACATCCATAATATAATTTTTGAATGTTTTTATTAATTGTAATTATTGTGTATTAATTGTATTGTATATTATTTTTATTGTATAATTAAGTTACCACTGCCACCAGGTGTTTGCCCACTTGCTGTGTAAATACAGAGGTGTGAAAATTATTAGAATAATCTTAATTTTAAAGGTTTTTTTAATAGTTCCTTCACAAATATTAATTGAATTGATGAATATTGGTATATATTACTATACTGATGTAGGATATATTTACTACTAACAATGCCGGAAAGCATTGTTGTACATTGGTATTTTTCTTATTTTACAATTTTTATGAGAATTCAGAAATTATTATATTATGTTGGCGGAATTGGAAACATAAAAAAATTATATGCACAAAACAGATGTATACGTTCATTTGAACCTTCACAACAATGTAAACGCAAAGAACAATTTGTTTAAAGCATTTCTTAATTAATTTTTTATGTTTCCAATTCCGCCAACATAATATAATAATTTCTGAATTCCCATAACAATTGTAAAATAAGAAAAATACCAATGTACAACAATGCTTTCCGGCATTGTTAGTAGTAAATATATCCTACATCAGTATAGTAATATTATATACCAATATTCATCAATTCAATGAATATTTGTGAAGGAACTATTAAAAAACCTTTAAAATTAAGATTATTCTAATAATTTTCACACCTCTGTACATACGTACATACATAATAAATTCCGCAGTCCTTTCTTAATTCATAACCATTGTTCTAGCGTGTAAGGTAATTTGATGGGTTCTGCTCATCATGAATATTCATTCGGGAGTGTATATATCCCATACTTTGTCGTCCTTGCTAGTGTAGTGGTTATCTAGCTTCCTATTGAACCCGAAGTTAGCCGATCGTGTGGCGTGAGCTTTGTTGACCTACTAACACGAGAACTACCGATTAACATAATGTCTAAAAAATTCTAGAACATTACTTTCCATGTCAAAGTATTAGATTCAATTCTGACGCATCCACGCGGAATTAGTACGCACAAATACGGCGTTCCAATTGTTTCCTTTCCAAATAAGACTTTCAACCACAACGCATCTTCTTATCTCTGATTCAAGGGGAAATGAGAACTCACTGTACCGCATCGTTCTTACAGGATACAAACCAGGGAATTACTAGAGCGAAAGAGATCTTGAGGAACAAGTGACCAAGGGAAGTCCCTGAAATTTGCGCCAACTATTATACCTTTTCAACCTCAATTTCGGAAAGCTAACCTCTATTTCGAAAATCATTAATTCGTATTTTAAAAAAGGAACTTAATTTCGAAAAAGCTCACCTCAGAAAATGTAGATTCAACCCAACAAATTTTTCAGGAATTTGATGTATCAAATCTAGAACAAATATATAAACAAACATTGCTGATTTACTTCCATAAAAATCACAATAAATTTAAATTTGATCCTCATGAATACCATACGAGACAAAACTACAGTTTCTTTCTAAATACTTCCAAATGCCACACAACTGCTGGATTAAAACAGCATGAATTTTGGACCCAAAATATATAATATAATATATATATAGAGCTTACCCTGATCTACGTACACTTAACACACACAGATTTAAGAAACAGATCAGATTAATTCTGTGGTGTTCGGGTAAAGGGGTATAAGTCATTTTTTTGTCCAGGTGGAATTTTGTTCCCCAGATGAACACACAAGTTGAATTATACAAGTGGGTGTGCAAAAATGAAAAAACACTAGCAGTTGATGTGTTTTATTTGTTTAGAAAATTATTTGTAACAAGGGTTCCAAGTTTAATTTTCACTTATCTCCGAACTCATTTTTATGACTTATCTCCCTTTACCCAAACACCACAGAATTATTTAATTGTTTAAGCTAATTGAGTTAAAAATTGATACTCTAATATTCATGTACTTTTGTATTTTCTATTTGTATATAGACCCTATTATTACATGCTATTAATGTTATTGTGCTGAATGAACTCTCTTAATTTTGTGATATATTTTGTATAACTGATCTGAACTGCGCCCGAGCACGAGCTTCTGCTCTTTCGGGCTGCAATGCCTAATGTAGCTCAAGTGTAAAGTATTAAATAAATAAATACATTAATTAATTAATTAATTAATTAATTAATTAATTAATTTAAAAACAAATAAATAAAAAATAAATAAATAAATAAAAAATAAATAAATAAATAAACATCAGACATTATGTTAAACTCGGAAAAGAACGAAATCTATGTAGGAGTTGAAAGTTTTCTCATTTTTACAGCTAAGCAGTATACACAATGTTTGTTGTTTAGTCAACTGTTCGAAGACAGGTCTGGACTCCACAAGTGACATTAACTAGGCATCACTCGTGAGGAAACTAGGCCAGGAGATAATGGGATAAGGTGGCCAGTTCCTTTCCCCCTCCATTGCATATATCGCTGACTAGATACATATTACACTAATCAGACTTCAGATGTATACAAACAATTGTTTTCCCTTCGATACATACAGTCAAGTGAGATGTAGGTTCTGGCTGGTAATAGATGTACAGTCTTAGAAAAAAGTTTTGTCGTACAGATACAGTGGACTCTCCTAAGTTCGACAGAACAGAATTGAAAGTTCTGACCAATAAGGGTAGTGGGTGTGGCAGGTGAAATGAATACAAATTCTTATTGGTTATCCATCAACGAATACAGTACTGTACTTGCATTTCCTGCCCGCCCCGAGACTTGTGTATGCGCTTCTAGTACCACAGTGGGTTTCGACAGTTCCGTCTCACAAACGGCACAATTCTCAAATAGAAAAAGAAGAGTTCATTAATTTAAAATCAGTGATCAGTATGGATGTCCTAATCAAAAAAATATTCTGTTTTCCTTTAACAAAATTATCACTACAAGACACAGGACCAATTCCCATTCAAACGGCAAATCCATTTCTTAGTGCCCGTATAGGGGCGTATCTAATTCTCCTATGTAAGCAGTCGAACTATAGGATGTCGAACTTTATTTCTGTCGAACTTAAGAGGTTCCACTGTACTTTGTAAGTCTCAGAAAGGAGGTAGTGCGCATGATCAGAAGTCGTGCGACTTGGTTCACAAGAGGACTATCGTGTCGCTGTTATTTCCGACGTAGCTCCTCCTCTTTGCTTACGCCTTATGAAGTGAAGGCTCTATAAAGTCTAGGTAGGTAGTATCGTTCGCCATTTTTGTTCTTTCGTTGTCGAGTTACCAGACGAGGAATCTATTTGCCGCACCGTTAAACACTATCATATCGTAGCTCCTAAAATAATAAATCAAACGCACTGTAATTGAGCAAATAATTGAGCGGCAAATAACGTCCTGGTGTGCATTCTGCGAACACAACGAAAGAGCCAAAATGGCGGGCGATTATATTAAGTATTTATCGAGCCTTAGGAAGTGCATAACGTCATCAGGAGTGAATGAAAAGACGCACACGTTTAAATGTAGCCGACCTGCAACGTGATTGGCTGCCGGAAATAAGAGCGACGGGACTGTAGTTGTAATAAAATTAGTTTTGTTTCGTTGTATGTCTGATTATGCGCACTGTCTCCTTCCTGGGAGTTACAAATTATCTGTGCAACAAAACGTTTTCCAAGACTATACATATCAGTCAGCACTTCAATCAGAGATATACATATTGTACATGTTAAAATAAAATTGATTCTCCATATTCTCTCAAGAGTATAGAAATGTTGTAGCTACACAGCCATTCAATAAACTACATTTAATGACTATTCCCTTACGACAATAGCAATTTATATTAATTTAGCGCAACTGCTTCTAATTTAATACGTTATTCTAAATAAAAACAATTTAAATAACAGATATGAGAGAGTCAGAAGCAAAGGGGTACAAGTGACATTTCTAAGAATATGAGTTAAAGTGCATCCAGGATAAGCTAAACCATTTAAAATTTTAGTGGCAAAAGAATACATCTTTTAACCACACCACACACTAAAACATAAATAAAAAATTTCACGGAACTAACGAAATCTTAAATACTTTCAATCACATTTCATATATATATATATATATATATATATATATATATATATATATATATATATATTTATTTATTTATTTATTTAGACCTATTTATTTATTTACTTATTTAATTACTTATATATACTGTATATGTTTATTTATATTTATTTTATATATATATATTTATATTTATTCATTTATTTATTCATTCATTTATTTATTTATTTATTTATTTATTTATTTATTTATTCACTTATTTATTGATTCATTTATTTATTCATTCATTCATTTATTCATTCATTTATTCATTCATTTATTTATTCATTTATTCATTCACTCATTCATTCATTCATTCATTCATTTTGTAACTTAAAATATAAATAAACCGAAAAACTTGAACTTCCCCCTGAAAGATGAAACTCGTGCTCAGGGGCGGATTCCTGAATTGAAATTAAGAAGCATAATACAATTTGTCTATGCCTACTAGGCAATAAGAAAATTTAAATTTACTATTTTTCAATTTTTATAAAATCCATACATAATTTTTATTTAATACTAGAACTATTAGAATTGACAAGATTAGGATATTTAAATATAAATTTGTTATATATTCTTGGGCCTAAATTATTACTACTATGATTAAATACTGTAACAGTGTTGCATTTTGGTTCAAACAATCTTAAAGAATTCATACTTTTTTGTTTCACAACTATGCGAATACAATTCAAAATTATTTCGATTTTTGTGTATGAATTTTATTAATACAATATAATAAATTTGTCTTATTTTAAGAACATTAAAGTCTAAAAACAATTTTTGAGATGGAAAATCAGTAGGTTTATGAAGACATGTGAAGGGTACACGGGAAAAACGAACAATGCCCCATTTCCATTAAGGGTGAGATAATGATCTATTTCAGTATATTACTGCAACATTTATTGGTGTCTGTAGAGATGAACAATTCTAACTGCCGCTCTCGCTCGCTGTGTCCGTTTCATTTGTCTTTCTCTCTATAGAGCAACTTAATTTTGTTGATTTATCCATTACAAAAGATGTGTATAAAAATTTGGGTATACGTGTGCAAGGACTGTAATGACTGTATACATTGGAATATCCAAAGACTGTTATATCTGCACTGTAGTAGAGACAAATGAAGACTAAACCGGCCTTGGATGACCTGTTGTTTTCAAATACGTCACGGTCTTTTTTCACTGACGTTATATAAAGTTTTGACGTAGCAGGAATAAATCCCCCTCGAGGATTTTTTTTTTTGTAAAGTTCTGCGCTGCGACATTACGCGTAGAGACATCTCTGAGAGTATATCAGTACTGGTGGAGAAAATGGCGTGCTTCATTGTGGCGTGTGAGTTAGTGGTGTTACAATTGTTGTATCAATCAGCGTAAAAGGATAATATAACTTTGAAGAGTGAGTAGATTTGAAATATATATGTAATAATACAATGGGATTGCGGATTTAGTTCTCTACTTTAGTTTCTTGACTTTGTTTACACTGTCCTAACCTAATCGTATGGACCCATATTAGATTACAATAAGAGTTCGAAGGCCAATGAATAAATTGTCCGAACATTTTAACGCAAAATAAATACGACTTAAAAGTTTTTGGCCTAGAAATCCTGTATTTAATTTAAAACATAACCTACATTGGACTGAAAGGAAATGTGAAATTTATTTTATTAGGCTATTTAACACTTTTTGCGTTTACGTTAACATATATACCATATCTGATCAGGAATTTCTTTACTGTAACGAGAACTATAGTTTTTTTTTTCATTTTTTTTTTCCGTATAGGGTGGTTCAGTTAATTTTTTCTATTGTTGTACAAATTATTTCGTTTAGATATTAGCCTAAAATGTCTATTTTTAATGCAACCATTGATTATCATGCTTTTAACAATTGTTTCAAAATTATTTTTGGAGTACTAGGCCTACTTATGATCTGCACGGATGTATATTGCTGTAAATTACAGTAATTTAGAAACTTAATTAATAGTTAAAAGTTTAGGACTTTAAAAATTTTTCAGTTAAACTGAGTGTAATATATAGGATAAAAATATACTTACAAATCGCTTTTAAGGAACCCGGAGGTTCATTGCCACCCTCACATAAGCCCGCCAGTGGTCCCTGTCCTAAGCAAGATTAATTCAGTCCCTACCATCATACCCCACCTCCCTCAAATCCATTTTAGTAAAATATTTGGGTCATAATGCAAATATGATAAAACTCGTGTAAAGGTCACATTGACATTTTAAAGAGTTCACAATATTTAATGCAAAAAATAAGGAACTTTATTTTAAAAAATGAGAGCAAGTATTAGAAAAGTGAGTGAATGAAAATTATCCTACAATTAAAAGGCTTTGTAACTCATGGAAAGTCCTTTCAGAATAGCAAACGTAGATTGAGTAGTCCTGCTGTATTGTAGGTGTCGGTAACAAAATTTTGTTTTGGATGTTTAACTTTTCTTTTTGATAAGGATATCATCTTGTATCATCCATGTCTTATTATGACATATTGAGGAGTACATCTTACATTTTCTTGTAGACAATACAACTACGTTTTCTAGAAGTAGGCCTACTCAAGAAGAGTCCTAGTAGTAGAAGTAGTTTCAGAGAATTAGTTTTGTTAAGGATCCAGAACCTTGCATTTTCTAAATCGCGAAAATACACGAGTTTTGGGTATAGGCCTAGTGTAAATTTTCAGAAAATGAGGACTTTAAGGTGGTCAGTGAGTAGGCCTAGTCCATAATGCGAAATTTATTTAACGAATGAGTAGGCCTAATTATTTCGTCAAACAAAATTTCATGTTCCTATATAGTATTTCGTTTTTGACGAACTCTGTACTGTAGGCCTATATTAATGTATAGTTACTGCATTCATATTATATAAACGATATCAGAGTGAATGCTTTTCTTTTATTTTTAATTACGGTATTGTTGGGGCTGTGTTAGGTATACTGCGCTGTATATATTGATCACACCCCCCCCCCCCCAACCGAAAGAAAGAGACACGAGTTCTCTGGTAATAATCTTTCAGAATTTCCAAAATGTTAAGTACTGTATTTGTCACCTCCACGTGGACAAATAACAGTAGGCCTACTGCTAATTCCTCAATTATTTTGTCACATTAACAACGAAAAAATGAAAACATGACAACATCGTTTCTACTGATGCGTGCAAAAAAAAAAATCTATCAAAACATAGGAAGCCGCTTTTGTAATAAATGAACGCGACGCCCATACTTGGTCATAAAACGAAACGAAGTATTGCATTTTGACTTATATAGTTCATAGGACCGACAAATGAATGTGACATTCCGATAGTGGAAGTGTGTGAGATTCCGAATTGAAATTAATTGGCTGTTATCTTATCGAAATGCATGTCTCAGTTAAAAGGCAATGTAGTCTCTCGTTATGAAAAAAAAAATGATTATGTAATTAAAATTGAAAAGGAGTACTGGCAACTGAAGGATTGATCACTGACATTGTGGACAGCTTTACCAATCTAGAAGCAGCGTATTGATACAGATTTAGATCTTGACAATATCGTCGGCTTACAAGCAAATCATATTAAGTCAAAAATATTACTTCTGAGAAAAAGGCATTTTTCTTCCGACAAAACTGAATTCTCAAAATATTATTTCTAGTAGCCTAGGCTAAGTTGTTTCTTTTAAAGTGTATTTCATTTCCCAATTCTAAGTTTATACACAAAGCCTACATTATGTACATTATATCGTCCTATTACTAGTAAAACCGATTAAGTCCACTTTTTGTGTAAAATAAGTTAAGTACAGTCCCCGACTTGTCTTTCTGTGCTCTGTATTCTAGTAAAATCGAAAAGTCCGAAATGTTGAAGGCAACAAACCAAATACTTTATTTAAAGAATTTATTACGATTTTTCGTGCATTAATAAAGTTTTAATTGCTGTTTTTACAAAACTTGTATTACTGGACTTAACTGGTTTTACTAGTAATAGGACGATATATGCATTTTTGTCAGAAGTAATATTTTTTACTTAATGTGTTTTGCTTGTAAACCAACGATATGTAACATTGCCTTCAGGGTAGACGTACCTAATGTGAGAACTGAGAAATTTCGTATTTTTTACTAATTTGAATGCTTCAGTTTATCCATGGTTGCTACTGTTAAAAGTTGTACATTTATAGCCTATCGTTAGCTAAAATTATATGTAATCAAATGCATACATCGATATATAAAAGGTTTTCGTGAAATTAATCTTCAGTTAGCCTACTAATATTTCCTACATTTTTGCAGTCAGTTAACATAGGGTAGGCCTACAGAATTTCAATTTAAAGTTTTTAATACAATTAATTTGTATTTTTATGTTTACCATGCTGGTTTACGGCTTCAAAACCTGGGCAAAGGCGGGGGATTTTAAAGGACGATAAAAATCGATCGATTTTAAAGATCCTAAGAATCCGTAGCATGACTTCCTCTGTAAAGCTATAGGTCTCATATCGTAGATTTGCGACCGTAAAAGAACACTGTCCCCGAGAGATGACTTTAGACAAAATTTGTCAGTAGGATGTGATTTTGTAGTGATTATTTTACCTCTGTTTCGATTCTTATTTTATCGTGATTTCGGTTAATATTTCATGGAAATATCAGTTAGAATGTGGCATGTAAAATTAATATTATGTATAACAACATGTAGGAATCGAGGAGGGCCTACTAATAAAATTTTAATTGTTACAAATTTCCTGATAACTTCAATATTATGAATATTAAATTACATAAATAATTTTTTTTCTTGAAAAGTAGACCTATTTCCACTCATTGTTTAACATAATTTTACACATATTTAGGGGGTGAAAAAACTATTGAAAAGTACTCTGACTAATCCACAAACCGTGGCGAGTTCAATCTGATCCCAAACAGCAAATCTTACACAGGTTTGCATCATTTAACTATTCTGCTCTTGAATATAAAGGCTGAGAATAGTTTCCACATTTGAACATGACAGACGAATTCTTCTGTTCTTCCTCTTCTGCCTCTCACGTATTAGGCCAGTGACCTGTAACGGTCTCTTGCCAGCGTTTAAGTTGCCTTCTGAGTGATTTTCTTCCCTTAGGGGGATAATTCAGAAGTTGACGGGATATGCGGGATTGATCCTTCGTCGATCAGAATCACAGTCTGTCTAGTATATACACTATACAGTCACGAAACTTGAGTTTTGAACTAGGAACAATAGACTGTGCCGGTACTATTTCGCATTGTCTGTAATGAGGCGATAGTAGTGATCCTAGTGGTTGACAACTATCTATGGATGCATATTTACTGCGTATTGAGTTTCGTGACTATATACTAGACTGTGGTTATACGTCGAAAATCCCTTCTCGCTCAGTGTTTGAGATATAAAACCGCAACACTCGAAGGCACTTACGGCTTTCAGAGAACCCGGAGTTTCGTTGCCACCCTCACATACGTCCGCCATCGGTTCCTATCCTGAGCAAGATTAATCCAGTCCTTACCAACATATCTCATCTCCCTCAAATTCATTTTAATATTATCCTCCCATCTACGTCTTGGCCTCTCCAAAGGCCTTTTTTTCCCCTCTTGCCTCTCAATTAACACACTATATGCATTTCTGGATTCGCTCTACGTGCTACATGCCCTGCCCATCTGAAACATCTGTATTTAATGTTCCTAATTATGTCAGATGAAGAATACAATGCGTGTAGTTCTGCATTGTGTAACTTTCTCCATTCTCCTGTAACTTCATCCCTCTTAGCCCTAAATATTTTCCTAAGCACCTTATTTTCAAACCCTTAACCTCTGTTCCTCTCTCAGAGTTGAGGGTTCAAGTTTCACAGCCATACAAAACAACCGGTAGGTAATATAACTGTTTTATAAATTCTAACTTTCAGCTTTTTTGAGAGGAGACCGGATAACAAAAGCTTCTCGACCGAATAATAACGGGGATTTCCCATATTTATTCTGCGTTTAATTTCCTCCCGAGTGTCATTTATATTTGTTACTGTTGCTACAAGATACTTGAATTTTTCTACCTCTTCAAAGAATAAATTTCGAATTTTTATATTTGCATTTCGTACAATGTTCTGGTCACGGAACATAATCATATACTTTGTCTTTTCAGAATTTACTTCCAAATCTCTCTTTACTTGCATCAAGTAAAATTTCCATGTTTTCTCTAATAGTTTGTGGATTTTCTCTTAACAAATTCACGTCATCTGCATAGTCAAGCAGCTGATGTAACCCATTCAATTCCAAAAAGTAAAACTCCTGTGATCCTCTAATTCAAAGAGCTTGTAAATTAGAACTGGTATAAGTACTAAGCCTGCCATAAACATCTCATGAAAATTCGGGACACTTTTACTATCGATGTGTTTTTTTGTAAGGAAATGAAGTTATGAATTGCCGAAAAAAGTATTAAATAAGATTGAAACAGGAAAGTTAAAAAAAGAAAGAACATCATTGCCTTTAAACAATGTTTATTCATGTCAATTTATTTACGTCACTTGATAGTACTTTGCACTTATCTTTTTGTCCAAAAATATCCTTCATACATATACTTCATCCATGCTTGCTGATTTCAAAATAAAACATTTGCATACATTTACACATAGAATGATAATTTCAACATTCATTTATGAAGTAAACATCAGTTAGAGAAATTATTTTACATTATGAAATGAAGTTGATTAAAATACGGGACTTTTGCGCGTCCTGACAAAGAATACGGGGAAATCGGACACCTAGACAAAAAAAAAAAAAAATGGACGGGACATTGGATAAGGTTATAGCACAGTTTAGTATATACAGTCACGAAGCTTGAGTTTATGAGGGTACTAGAAACAATAGACTGTGCAGGTACTATTTCGCATTGTCTGTAATGAGGCGATATTAGCGATCCTAGTGGTTAGCAACTATCTATGAATACTTAAAATGGTTATAAATTATGAAACTTACAGCAGAGTCCGTATAGGCCAGTTTCTATCTGATGCTTTTCCAATTCACTGCTGGCTAAAGCAGGGAGAGGCACTATCACCTTTACTTTTTAACTTCGCTCTAGAATATGCCATTAGGAAAGTACAGGATAACACAGAGGATTTGGAATTGAACGGGTTACATCAGCTTGTCTGTGCGGATGACGTGAATATGTTAGGAGAAAATCCACAACACAAACGATTAGGGAAACGCGGAAATTCTACTTGAAGCAAGTAAAGAGATAGGGTTGGAAGTAAATCCCGAAAAGACTAAGTATATGATTATGTCTCGTGATCAGAATATTGTACGAAATGGAACTATAAAAGTTGGAGATTTATACTTCGAATAGGTGCAAAAATTCAAATATCTTGGAGCAACAGTAACAAATAATATAAATGACACTTGGGAGGAAATTAAACGGAGAATAAATATGGGAAATGCCTGTTATTATTCGGTTGAGAAGCATTTGTATCTAGTCTGCTGTCAAAAAATCTGAAAGTTAGAATTTATAAAACAGTTATATTACCGGTTGTTCTGTATAGCTGTGAAACTTAGACTCTCACTTTGAGAGAGGAACAGAGATTGAGGGCTTTTGAGAATAAGGTTCTTAGGAAAATATTTGGGGCTAAAAGGGATGAAGTTACAGGAGAATGGAGAAAGTTACACAACGCAGAGCTGCACGAATTGTATCCTTCACCTGACATAATTAGGAACATTAAATCCAGACGTTTGAGATGGGCAGGGCATGGAGCACGTATGGGCGAATCCAGAAATGCATATAGAGTGTTAGTTGGGAGGCCAGAGGGGAAAAGACCTTTGGGGAGGCCGAGACGTAGATGGGAAGATAATATTAAAATGGATTTGAGGGAGGTGGGATATGATGATGGAGACTGGATTAATCTTGCTCAGGATAGGGACCAATGGCGGGCTTATGTGAGGGCGGCACTGAACCTCCGGGTTCCTTAAAAGCCAGTAAGTAAGTAAGTAAATGGAAAATTCCCAAATAAATTTAAAAATGCAATTGTGAAACCTATTTTTAAAACAGGAGCTGTTTTATTAAGTAATGGCTTCCCACAACAGAGAACTGGATTAAAATTCTGGAAATTCAATACTTAAATGTAGACCTACATCACTTCAGTCGTTGTATATAAAACAATGGCCAACCCAGGGTTTAAGTAAATTACAAAGACGGGCATATGTATGAAAAGTTTGTACATGAAAGAAAAGCTGCGTAGAAAATTAATCCGGCTAGTTAATAAAGAGTTAGTAAATATGAGACAAAATCATAATTTAGGCCTAAATTATAAATTTTGAAATACTTACCTAACGAAGTGTGTAGAACTATAACCTAGGCTCAGTTAAAAATTATGGTAAACTTTAAGCTAAATGCAATTTTTCAAGAAAATGCGTTTGAATACGAGAATTTTATAATAGAAAATTGGCCTTCAAATCAGGTAGGCCCTATAGATTGGACTTTTTGCATTGCTGTTAATAAAGAATTCATAAAGTTTCGGCTATAAATTTTCTTTCAAGTAAAAAAAAAAAAAAAAAAAAAAAAAAAAAAGAATGGAGTATCTGGCTGTATCTGGGACACGACCGTGTGTTTCATGTGAATATGTCTGGGTTATGTCGACAGATCTAGACGAGTTCTTTCGTTTGGCACAAAAATCAGCACACTATCACATTGGAGTCGCGAGATATAGCTACTGCCCAGAAATTTTCACCAATGCCCAAAATGGCTGCAAATCGCTGCGGGCTTCCGCCCACGTCTCGCACATGTATGGCGCCATTTCAGGGTTATGCTCGCATCGTAGTCACATTCCCGATCGAACGAGACCACATTTATTTCAATCGTGTTATTAGTCGGAATGGATCATCCTGTAAATGTTACATCACTGTTTCCATTAAAAAAAAAAAAAAGGTGGAAAGAGTGTCTTACTCGTTGGAGTCGTTGCAAACAGCAAAATCTGCTTGACTGACTCCTTATTCATTGACAAAAAGTTCAATCTATGCCTCTTCTAAGCAATCATTGCTCTCTATCTTACTCCCTCTTCTAGGTCAGTGAAATGACCTTGTGTGGACTGTTACAGCACTGACGAAGATAGTGAAAGAAGTGGACATGTGTTGTTTAATTATCTCGATGTTAATTTCGATTGGAATCGGTTCGTGTTATAATCATTATCATGCAAGCCTTTGTTTATGTGAACCTTCCTAGATACTATGTTGTGAC
The DNA here is from genome assembly GCF_040183065.1 of Periplaneta americana. NCBI lineage: Eukaryota > Metazoa > Arthropoda > Insecta > Blattodea > Blattidae > Periplaneta > Periplaneta americana. The sequence continues at coordinate 18,855,315 of NC_091123.1, read as the reverse complement.
TTTGAACAGTCATTAGGAGTGTATTGTTCTCTGTTTGTTGTAAATACTGTTTCCGTTTCAATTTCCTCTCGTGTATTTCGTGAGCATTTACAGTTATTATAATGATAACGGTCTGTTTATTTTGTTTCAGGTCTAAAACCATTACAAAAATGAGGCTAAATATTGGGGGTATTGTGCTTGCAGCCATTTTATTGCAATGCAGTTGCACAGAGCTAGATTGCAATAATATGTTTCGAGAGGTGAGTGCAAAACTCTTTATTCTCAAGATGGCGAAGTTTGATGTTATCACTGTTATGTAGTAAAATGATGGTCCTCTGAGGTGTAATGGTTTCTGTACTTTGTTAGATCTAGTGTTCGTAGGCTTTCGCACCTGACCGTGGATGCCCAAAGGACAAACTTTTTTTTCAATAGATGAATTGTATATGCGTCGCTTCCCTTAGATTATACAGGGATCACATTACTTAGTGTGATATTCTTGTTAAGTTAATTTTGTACTCGTTAAGTAGATGAAATTAAGTATGCTTACATGAAATTGTGTCATGTTCACTGCTTAATTTTCTAATCTTTTTCATAACATTGTAACTTAAAAATCTGTATTGAAGAAAACCTGCTAGTGCAGAACTAACTTACCACAGGGCCTGTCCTCTTTTATAATAATCTGAAATTTTTTCAGTAGGTTATTTTACGACGCTTTATCAACATCTTAGGTTATTTAGCATCTGATCTGAAATTAAGTTACTAATTATGCTCAAATCAATCATTACACAATCGTGCATTTTGAAACTTTTTTTTTTTGGCTGATTTATGTCTGATAGGTGATCCTTATCAGATTTTTCGTTCTGAATTCGAAAGGTGATCCTTATCAGATTTTTCGTTCTGAATTCGAAACTGACCTCCAAATTGTCCCATCACATCAGAATATTTCACAAATCACAAAAAACGAAAATAAGAGAAAGTTTTATTTTATAGATAAATATATTGTGTTTATGGTGTGTACACCATGTACACCAGCCGCGGAAGCCTACGCGAATATTATGTTTATGTTTGTTAAGCATGCATAAATGAGAATTGGTGATAAAATTGGAATTAATAACAATTATAAAGCTAGTAGCATAATATTTAGTCTTGTGTAACTTACCCTGGCCATATTTGTAGCTCACTTTGCTTGAAATTTCCGTTTTCTTGACTTTCTGACAGTCTCTTAAACATTCAGCAGTAATCAGCCATCATACTTACATTTCACGTCCCTTCCTATCTAGTGTCCATTTCTTTATGTCCTGGTGAAACCTTTTGCCATGTTCTTCACTAAAATGCCTAGATTTTCAGGAAAACATCCCAGGTGGGCATGCAAGAAATGACCCTTCACACTCATATAGCAACCCAGGATTCTGAAAATCTCAAACATATTTTCTGTAATTTCTTTATAATTAGGGTGTTTATAATTCCCTAGAAAATTACGAACCATCATTTTGAAACCATTCCAAGCGTTTTTCTCCATATCGTTCATCACATTTACAAATTCATTGTCTAATGAACATTAACTTGCGTATTTGGGGATCTACAAAAATTCCTGCTTTTAGTTTTTCATGAGTAAGCGAGGGAAACTTATCACAAAGATACCTAAAACAACCGCTATTTTTATCCAAAGCTTCGGTAAATTGCTTCATAAGGCACACACAACTGAAAGAGAGTAGATTATAGGGACTTAGGGTGTAAACGAAATAAAGTACTACCGTAAACTGGGGTTACTTTGAACAGAGAGGAAACTTTGAACATTTGTTCAGAAAATCATATTTAGGTTTCTACATGCTGCACTTGTTATAAGTGGAGGTAAATTATCATAAAATCATTCTTGTACCAAATTTACCTCCTTCTATAACAAGTGCAGCATGTAGAAATCTAAATAGGATTTTCTGAAAAAAATGTTCAAAGTATCCTCTGTGTTCAAAGTAACCCCAGTTTACGGTACTTATGATTGGATGACTAAAACAGGTCACACAATAATTTTGTCTAAAAACTGGAAATCTATTCACCAAATTTATTTTTAGGTCAGGGTTATACTATTCCCACAATTTCTCGCGAAAAAATTATTTTTCTAGCAAAGTATTTTAGATCTTATAAATTAATGCATAAGCATACCCGATATAATGAGGCTTAAAAAGTAATTTAGTACGTTTTATGATATATACACGTGATATTTAAGGACAATAGAGGCTCAGACATTCTGTCTCTGAGTGTTTTCAATAAGTCTAAAATAAGGGAAAATTAAAAAAAAAAAAAAAAAAAAAAAAACGCACCCCTGGTATACAGGTGAAGGTCATTGAAACTTTTCAAAGTGTTTAAAAACTAAAAGAAAATATTCTGTGCCTGTAAAAGTTATACAAAGTTCCAAAATTTAAAAACGCTTACAAATTAATTATACTTTATACATAAAATGAAAATGTAAAATTTGAGGAAAATTCTGACGTGATCGGGGAAAACTAATTTCATATTCGTAATCAGTGCGGAAAACTTGACAAGAAACACTGCTGACCGGTGTTATCAGCATCATCATTATCGTCGCTGCCGTCATCAATAATATTAACTTTGTAGTGCGAGAGGTTTGTCCGCATTTCCTTTTCATTATATACTGTATTGTAACAATACAGCCGTCGAGCATTCTGCTCAAATGTTATTCATTGTTATGTTAAGATTCAAAACACGCCAAGGAACGCAAATGAAATTCTATACAACAATTAGCATTACCGATATTATTATGTGGAAGTGAGATATGAGCAGTTAAAACCTCTGATAAAAACAAAATGCAAACTGAAGAAATGAAATGGAGGTCTATCTGAAGTTTACAGGGAGTCCTTTATTACTGTAATTCTGCATGTCTGAATCTTCTGATGCTTATGAAGTGTATTGATTTCATAATGGGGTTTGATCTGCAGCAGATGATTTTGGCCGTTTTCTCAGAAAGCTCTCTTGACTTAGGGTTGTATTTTTAGGCTCGCATCCCTAATCACTAGCAAACAACCAAAGACAACAACCCTCACCCTCTTGCTCACAGGGGTATTGTTTTAATCATACAATAAATTCGCGTAATATTGATCTGAAGAAATGTTACTTTTCGTACTGAAAAGGAATTTTAAAATGTTACAGATTTTCTGATCAAATTTCTGCATATTTAAAGGACAAAACTAAAATTCTTTCAATCATTTATTATCATAACACACTGCTCTCTTAAATTGACCGAGCATATCGGGAATTAAATCAATGGCTTTCCCAAAACATGCTACGAAATGTTTCGTATAAAATAATTTTTATCTCGGAAAGGAAGCAAAAACGAGCAAAATTAGGCTATATTAAACTTTTTTGTTTGAAATATCTCGAAGAATAAACGGGGTAAGAACGGAAGAACAAATCTCGAATAATCCCCTGAAATTAATGATATTAAGTTATTTACATTTCACTCTGTATAGTATAGCCTATACTACTAAATCAAGCACTTGAAAAATATATGTGCGGGAGAACATATCCTATAAAAGCTGTTGCTATTGTTAAGAATAGGATAATTACGCCTATTGATCAGGTGTGTAAAAATTTATATGATCCATAATATATTCCTCGTCCAATGTGTAGGTAAATGCAAATGAAGAATATTGATGCTCCATTTGCATGTAGTGTACGTAACAGTCAACCATAATTTACGTCACGACAAAAACTGTCGTGGTAGGGGTGAGCATTGCATTAGTTTACAAATGGAACTAGAGATGAACTAATTTTCCATCTAGCTTTCAAGTGTAATCCAGACGTGATGTTGTTCGTCACATTTTGAATTTTTATGGTTGTATTTTATCTAATCATCATCCGTGGCGCTACAACCCACGAAGGGCCAAGACCGACCAGCCGGCTGCTGGCCTCACGGCCACATGCCGAAGCAGAGGTGGACGATCATCCAACCAGAATGGAGGTATCGTGTGGTTAGCACGAAGAGCTCCCCCAGCCGTTATAGCTGGTTTATTTTATCTAATACTGCACCTATTTCTTCTCATGTTGTGCATTTACTGCTTGCAACCATTTTCTTTTACATAGATGTTCAGCGCAGCAATCTCGGCCCTGACAGTGACACAGTTTGTGTAAGTTAACAGCTTACTTCTGAAATGTCTCGTCGTAACTGGTAACATAGCTTGTGTGATATCTCACAAGTGTCACACAGTGACCAGCATAAATATTTTTAAAATGTCTGCCACTTTGATAAGGAATTCATTTTGACATCTGGAGGTAATGGAAACCTCTGAAGGACATTTTATTTACTTAAGGTCTATGATTGTGTGGAGGTTAAATGTACATACATCCACTAAATCACTCTCTAAGTCTTGTCATAAAGATATTTTGTTGTAGAAGGAAAGATTATAGTGACAATAAACCTTCTAATTAATTCCGTACTACTCAAATATTTTCTTAATTAGTTTGTTTTTCCTCCCGTTCATTCCTCTTCCCCTTTTTTGTTTCCCTTGTCCTTTCCTTCATATACGTCGTTCGTTCCTCCTGCCTTTTAGTTCGTTCTTTCTGTTCTTTTTTGTTCATCCTACCCCTAAGTTCGTACCTCCTGCCCATTCTTTCGTTTCTTTCATTTCTTCTGCCCTTCCGTTTGTTCTTCATGTCCTTTCGTTTGTTCTTCCTGTTCTTTGGTTCGTTCCTCCACCCTTCCATCCTTTTATTTCTCTTTCTTTTCGTTCATCGTTTCTTTTATTCTTTCATTCGTCTTTCCATTAGTTTCTTTGCCCTTTCATTTGTTCTTGTTACTTCATTTCTACCTCCGTTCGGTTCTTTCTTTCTTTCTTTCTTTCTTTCGTTTATTCCTTCTTTTATTGGCCCATTTGTTTTTCCGTTCCTTCCTCCATTTGTTCTTCCATTTCGTTATTCCGTTCTTTCGTTCTCAAGTTTTTCTGGTTGTTCTCCGGTTTTTTAATAGGTTATTTTTCAACTCTATCAACTGCTGTGGTTATCTAGCGTCTGAATGAAATTAAGCTGATAATGCCAGCGAAATGAGTCCGGGGTCCAGCGCCGAAAGTTATCCAGCATTTGCTCTTAATGGGTTGAGGGAAAATCCCGGAAAAACTCAACTAAGGAACTTGTCCCAACTAGGATTTGAACCCGGGCACGCTCGTTCCGTAATCAAGCATGCTAAACGTTACTCCACTGCGGTAGAATCCGTTTGTTCTACCGTTCATTTCTCTGTTCTTATTTTCAAGCTTCTGTTCGTTCCTCCGTTTGTTCTTCCGTTCATTCTTCTGTTCTTTCCTTACTTTGTTCTTCCGTTCTTGCCCCGTTTGTTCTTCCGTTCGTTCATCTGTTCTTTCCTTACTTTGTTCTTCCGTTCTTACCCCGTTTGTTCTTCCGTTCGTTCATCTGTTCTTTCCTTTGTTCTTCCGTCCTTATCCCGTTTGTTCTTCCGTTCGTTCATCTGTTCTTTCCTTACTTTGTTCTTCCGTTCTTACCCCGTTTTTCTTCCGTTCGTTCATCTGTTCTTTCCTTACTTTGTTCTTCCGTTCTTACCCCGTTTGTTCTTCCGTTCGTTCATCTGTTCTTTCCTTACTTTGTTCTTCCGTTCTTACCCCGTTTGTTCTTCCGTTCGTTCATCTGTTCTTTCCTTACTTTGTTCTTCCGTTCTTACCCCGTTTGTTCTTCCGTTCGTTCATCTGTTCTTTCCTTACTTTGTTCTTCCGTTCGTTCATCTGTTCTTTCCTTACTTTGTTCTTCCGTTCTTACCCCGTTTGTTCTTCTGTCCGTTCCTTCGTTTGCTCAACCGTTTGTTTCTCTGTTCGTTCGTCCGTTTATTCTACCGTTCTTCCTTTCTTTTCCCAGTTGGTTCTTTCGTTCGTTCCCCAGTTTGTCCTTCCTTTCGTTCTCCCGTTTGTTCTTCCATTCTTTCCTCATTTGTCCTACTGTTCGTTTCCCCGTTTTTCTTCCGTTCGTTACTCTGTTCTCTGTTTGTTCTCCATTCTCCCGTTTCTTCTTCCATTCACTTCTCAGTTTGATTCTCCGTCCATTCTTCCGTTCTATCATTAATTGCTGTTGTCTTTCTTCTGTTACTTGTTGCGTTTGTTCTATCGTTCATTTACTTACAGAACTTAATTTTTCTATCCTTTATAGAACCTAATTTTTCTCTCCTTCAGACATAAAAAAACGCGAGGCGACCTGTATGTTTGTATCTTATAGTTCCTATTCGTGGAGTAACGGTCAGCGCGTCTGGCCGCGAAACCAGGTGGCCCGGGTTCGAATCCCGGTCGGGGCAAGTTATCTGGTTAAGGTTTTTTCCGGGGTTTTCCCTCAACCCAATATGAGCAAATGCTGGGTAACCTTCGGTGTTCGACCCCGGACTCATTTCACCGGCATTATCACCTTCATATCATTCAGACGCTAAATAACCTAGATGTTGATACAGCGTCGTAAAATAACCCAATAAAAAAAAGGTTCCTATTCTTTTTTACCAGTTAAAATGATTTTATAATAGGGTATAGTATTTTATTTAATGTCCCTTGCTGTAGAGTCACGCCTAAGACTCATGTTACAGAATATACTCTGGTTCGAATCCTCACGGAGAATGAATTTTCTCACGAAATTTCGGCCAGTGTACGGGACCAGTGTCCATTCAGCATCGTGATGAATTTGGGGAGCTACGATAGGTAGCAAAATACGGTTTAGAAAACCAACTATAACAGCTAGGGAAATCATCATGCTGACCACACGATACCTCTGTTCTGGTTGGATGATCGTTCACCTTTGCTGAGGCATGTGGTTGTGAGGTTAGCAGCAGGCTGGTCGACCCTGACCCTTCATGAGTTGTCGTGCCACGATTATTATTATTATTATTATTATTATTATTATTATTATTATTATTATTATTATTATTATTACAAGTATCAGCTGCAGTGGAAAAACAATGTCCAATGAATGAATCGTAATAGACTTCCAAAAGTCATGCTTCAATACCGTCCCCAAAGGAAGAGATCTTTAGGCTGCTCAAAAAAAAAGTGGACCGAGAATGACTCGCTGAGACTGTAACGGGCCTTGGGCCTTATGCTTATTATGATGATTATTATTATTATTATTATTATTATTATTATTATTATTATTTTATTTAACGATGCTTTCAGCTGCAGAGCTTTTTTGGCATAGTAATTAAACGTGGGTGAGAAATGATGATTATATCTGGAGATTAAAGATTTTTATCGTTCTTAAAAAGTTTTAAATTTATCTGCTTTGGCCGGTTTTGGATCCACGAACCTCAGATACAAGAGCTAGAGCATGGAAAATTCTGGACTACAGAGAATGACACATTTGTGTGTGTGTACACGTATCCTTTTTGCTATAGAAAAAGAGTTTCAGCTTAAAATAGGATGGATTGCGTAGTACCTACAATATTAAAATTGATCTTATTTCTCTTGCACACAGCATAGTGGATTTTGTGTATTTGTTTATTTAATACTCAGGAATTTGTGGTGTACGTACACATCTCCTCTTTGTGTATCTTATCTGTGACTTGATTATATTTATCTTGGTCTTCCCCTTATTGTATAATTTCCTGACCATGTCATCCCTTTCCTCTTATGTCACACAAAGCTGCAGCAGTATAGAAAGTCTGTGTACATGGTTGCCATTCCAGGCAATCTTTGTTTCTTCCATGTTCGAAGTTAAAGTGTAAAATTTTTTGTTTAAAGTCATAATGTTATAGCAGAAAATACAAGGGTCATTAGGTAATTAGAAATACTTACCAATACTTAAATATTCTTGGAAATATGGCTTTCATATATGTTCAGTATTGATAGCCTACTACTAAATTCCATATTTGAGATGGAATATCAGAAAATTGGAATTCATTATCCCCATGATGAACTGATAGTTGTGGATGATGAATAGTAAATAAATTATTATGTTATTTCTATTTTCGGATGTCAGAAGGCATCTCAGCTTGGCAGCAGTTTCATTGAAGTTTATGTAAAGAGATCGAGCGCTGTATGCTTTTGCTACTGAGCTGAAATTTTCTACTTTGATGTTGTTATTTTATTTTCGTTTTGGTTATTTAGTGTTTAATCCCATAATGAATTCAATTTGATGTGGCTGAATTGAACTTTTGATGAATTTTTGAGGTCTTAGATGAAAACTGAATCATTATGATGCAAAGAATTTAGAATCAGAGAGCATAATCATGGATTATTTAGTAGAGCCTTATAGATCTGAAATTAGGAACCATACTTGAATAATACAAAGGTGATTTTGAGAATGTTGCAACACTGTGAACTGAATGTTGCTAGTTTGCTTTATATGCCACAAACTTACTATGACATATATGACCTCTGTTTTCTTTATCCGTCTACGGAAAAGGAAAGGAAGACGGATGTCCTATTGCATTAACAACCATTAAATTTATCACTTTTAGTTATATTAGATTGAAGTAGGCTAGGTTAGGTTTATTTATTTGTTTACGTGGTGGTCATAATACAACACTTACACCATTCTCTGATAAACGTACTAACCTTCATCTATTAACATTCTCACTCATACTAGTTGACTGTCCTAAGACACTTTGTGTATCCAGGACGGGCAATCCCTCTTGCAAGGAGCAAGGACCATTGTCCTTCATACATCGCCAATCAGTCATTGGAGAAATACTGATGATTATGATGTTTACGAAATGATGTTTGTGTCTATACTGGGAAAATAGAAGAACCCAGATTGCCTGCATGACAGGCTGGTGGTCTAAGCACAACCAGTGCTGTGGTTGAGCCTTACCGGCTAAAATAAAAGCTCGCTGTTACCATACCGGAAAAAAAGTATAGATTCGAAAGTACAGTATATTAACTGTGTTGAAATAGTCCTTAATATAGATTATCTATCAAAAAGTAATTGGGCACTGTTTTTGCCACTTCAGAACCTCGTGGTACCACCTCTTGTTGCTGTAACAGTAGCCACCCTGTCAGGCATGCTCTCCACTAGTTTGTGTAGGAAATCCACTGGAATGCGTCTCCATTCCTCTTGTAACATGGCACTCAGTTGAACAAAGGAAGTTGGCCACCTGTTTTGGTGGCTACTATGCAGTGGTATGCAGACAATAATGATCACCGGTTGGACTGGCCTGCACAGAATCCTGATCTCAATCTAATTGAGAACCTTTGGGACGAATTGGACTGGCGATTGAGGTCTCGGAAGATGCGGCCAACTTCCATTGTCCAACTGAGTGCCATGTTGCAAGAGGTATGGTGACGCATTCCAGTGGATATCCTACACAAACTAGTGGAGAACATGCCTGACAGGGTGGCTGCTGTTATAGCAACAAGCGGTTCTAAAGGGGAAAAAGCAGTAACCAATTACTTTTTGGTAGTTAGTGTACTTTAAAATGGAGAATGTTAGCTATTTGAAAACATTTTGATTTTGATATCTGGCATGAAAGTAATGGCTGGCATCTCATATTCTTTGCTTAAATGCTTGTCCATCCGTTGTTTTATCGAAAACCATGGTCTGGCACTTCAGGAGTAGTTGTGATTTGTTAGTTTCAAGCTTGCATAACACCTCAAGAAATCTGCTACACTGATTTGCTAATTTCAAAACTTGCGTAGATGCTTTTGCATAATACTAATTTTATGATGTGGCACCTCAAGAATTCTGCTGCATTGATTCGCTAATTTTGAAACTCGCTCAAGCAGTTTGCTGGAGGAGGGAAATATTGTTACTTTTCATGCGTTCATGAATCTTGAGTTCAGTTACATGTTATAGATTCTATTCCAATTTCAACTAAAGAATGTGAATGATCATTATTGTAATGAATGATTTCTGCACTAAGAAAAGCAATACTCTTCTAGTAAAATAGTTCCTAGATTTTTGTTCCTAAAAGTGTTGGGTCACCAGTGGCAGCGTTTAATTTCTTGCCTTATGTGCAATTGTGGCTACGATCTGGAAGGAGGTCTGCAGAGGCGGATGCATGACGATGTAACTTTGGGAAAGAAGTGCAGTCTGGCAAAGGAGATTTCAACAGTACCCCAAAAAATTTGTTTCCAACTACAGCACTACACACAACCACCACAGAAGTTGTATATACATCTTGATTATACAACTTTTAACATTATATAAAGTATACATATGTTTTGACGTGTTAATTAACTAGGTACCCTGTTGACTAGTTTCAGCTGGTGGGCTATTATCAGGACTGGGTGGTCTTTATGTCTTCTGATTGCGTTTCCTGTAGGGGTGTGTTTTTGTAGTGTAATGTGGAGTCAAAAAGTGTGTGTATTCTGAAATTGAATTTTGTGTTGGGTATTTGATGCAGGTGTGTTTTTGTGTGCGCCTAAGATCTTGCTTCTGGTGGTTTGTCCATGATCACAGAATATTATTCCATGGAATATCGAGTGCTGTGGAAAGGACTTTCTTTGTGAAACAATCAAGACAATAGGAACAGGACTGGAATCACTCATAGAACTGTAGTTCTTTTGAAACTGTTACATTTTGAAAGAGTTGAAATTGTGAAGCTGTTCGAGATAAATGTTCCAGAGTTTATATCCTATCTATGATTATATGTTTTAAATCAACTTGTCGTAGTTCAGATTCTGAATCTAGTGTTCTTTTATTGCAGACACCCTATGGCCAATATGAGTGCTATCAAGAAGGCAACGATGTTGAAACTGGTGAGTATGGGGAGATACCCATGCCAAGTCTGATATAACGTATCAGATGGAGGAAAAACTTGTAATGTTAATAATCGTGCTGTGTTCTTTATATGAAATATATAGAGAAGTATTGTAATACTGCGAAAAACTGATTCCTTAATTTTAACGGAAATTCATTTATGTTTCACACATTATAATGAAGTGGTTTTAGCAAGCTGCCCTGTAGCTTCTCCTGAACTACTGGATAGCGAAATATTTAAGTCGGTTAATCTAGGATGCACAGGGATTATAATTTATATTGAAAAACAAATGTCACGAAGGTAATAAAGTAAACTATGACGGAACCTTTATAAGAAGGAAACATGTCAATACAGAAAGAAAATCTTAGAATGGAACGATTTTATACATGAAAGCCAGAAACATCCATAACGTGGAAGCGGAATAGTTTTAGAGAACCAATGGTTGGTTATTGCCTGAATAAGACGGAAATTTATTTTTTTAATTTATTGGCACAACTACAGAGAAGCCATCGCGAAAATACAGATTTGTTCCATGTAGTCAGTACGTCAGTATAATTTTATTTAATAGTGTACTGAAGTGTAGGTAGGTGTTGATTTTAAGTGTGTAGACTGTTAGTTTTATTTTAAATGAAATTTATCAAGGTAAGAACAAGGTGATCCATTCACAATGTAGTGAAAATAAGTTACGTTAAGCATCAGGGTGACATGAGTTCTGTTACATCTTTTGAATAGGCATTAGCCATAAAAATTCATATTTATGTCTGGCCTAAGTTGCACTTTCGCATGTTCCTTAAATTACGTGAAAATTTAAGGAACCCTTTGTAAGAAGAAAACCTGTCAAAATATGGTAAGGCTACCAGACATTTCCATTTCCTGGGAACAGTCCCCAAATTTTGCTTTCTGTCTCGTAGAAAATTCGTCCCAGCAATGTCCCCGGATTTAATAATTTTTCTCCAGATATCCCCAGATTTCAATTTTAAATTATTATTATTATGGTTTAGTGATCCTTGCACATTGCTGTGATAAATTTTGCTAATGTAACTTTGCTTTTTCATGGTGCCATAATCAAAACTGAAGATGAGGACGTAACTGCAGTCGATTCTTCTATTGTTATCGAAGTTAATAAAGGAAATGAACTTCAGGAAAGAAGATACATTTATTCAACCATCAGTTAAGCAACTTTTGGGCATCTTTAGGAGAAGTGGCTTTTATTTCATAACAGAATTCTCAGTGTCTCTCATGAATTTCATGAAAATGCGAATTTCAGGATATGTACTTATTTTTCTGAGACCTCCTATAGAAAGAGAGAAATTTTAAGATACATTCAATATCGATAGTGGGTATGAACTAAATCCGCGTAATAGTTCATAAGAAATTGCTCTGTGCAATCAGAGGGATAGCATGGCAAAATTCGCTTTTGGAAATTGTATTTCCGCGAAAATATTCGGAATCGATTTTCTGCAGTATTACAATACCTTCTTTTCATACCTTGTACATTGGGGGGGGGGGGGGGAAGGGGAGGAGTAATAATACAAAATGACAATTTGTTTCTACTGATTATTGTAACAATTCGTTCTTGATTTTTTTATTACATAACATATATCGACTATATTGAGTATCGTACAGTCAGTGAATACATATTTATTCAATTGACAAAGTCAAATAATGGGTATCAAATAAACAACAGAGACATAAAGGACAATAAAATTGTATCAGAAACACTCAACAACATTAACATTAAAAACTCAATATTATAAAAGGGTTTGTCGATCAACCAACCAGAGACAAGTCTGTTAAGACTTCCTTTCCAGATTGAAAACATATGTCAGAAATTTATTTGTAATTTTTAAAGACATAATAAAATAATTATTCATTGTTTTGGTTAGGTAAAAAAAGGTCACAGTTTCTGGTGTTGTATAAGTGAACATAATTCCTATGTGTCAACATTTGTGAATTATCTTTGACAAAATTTAGGGCTTGCTAAATATACAATGATGTTACAGTAATTTTTTTCTTTCACAAGTAACGGTATGCAGTGTGCCTTCATTGATGAATTTGTCATAATTCTAATAGCTTTTTTGTAACATAAGAACCTTATGAATATGAGTACTATTACCCCATAAAAGTAGTCCGTAAGAAAGTATACTATGAAAATAAGAAAAATAGACAACTCTAATGTACTTCTTCGGAATATACATTTTCAAATTTTGCAGAAGAAATATTACTCTTGACAATTTTTTACAAACAAAATCAATATGGTCTACCCAGGTAAGTTGGTGGCCACAGTAATACCGAGGAATTTGAAGTTATTATTTTCCATGGCTGTACTACTAAATAAGAGAGATGCAGTTTTACTTTCATTTAGAAGAACTTTATTGAAACTAAACCGTTTCTTGGCTTCCATGAAAACTGAATTAGTAAGAGTTTTCAATTCATTAATATCACTATGACTTGTCAAAAAAGTGGCATTATCAGCGAATACCACAGAATAAGCAGAAACATTGCACATCAAACCATTAACCATTATTAAAAACAGAATAGGACTCAACACTGATTCTTGAGGCATGCCATATTTTACATTCATGAGCTTAGATTTATTGGCATCAATGAAGACATGACATACTGCTGATGGTTACTGAAATAATATACAAATAATTTCAATTCTTTCCCTGTAATACCATAATATTGTAATTTTTCTAATATAATATCATGCGAAACACAATCGAAAGCCTTACTTAAATCACAAAATGTAGCAGAGCTAAATTTGTGGTCCTCAAGAACTTCGAAAATATAACTAATAAAACTAACAACAGCTTTGGTTGTATTAGAATTAGATCTGAATCCATATTGAGAATTAGAAAGCATGTTATTAGATTCAAAGTATTCACAAATTTGATTTTTTATTACGGTTTCAAATATTTTAGCAAAAACAGGAATAAGCGAAAATGGCCTTTAACTACTGGATTCCGTATTGTTGCCCTTTTTAAAAATGGGAATCACCTTGGAAATCTTTAAAGCATCAGGAAATACGCCAGTGCTAAGACAATAATTAATACAAGCAGTCAGTGGATCTACAATACATTGAATAATTTGTTTCATAAACTGATTAGAAATATCATAATAATCTTTACTGTTTGTATATATTACTTTAATGTACTGAAGTACATATGATATTTCCATGCAGATATTCTGCGTCATAATGGAATGGAGAGAATTTTTCTCCATTCCATTACTCTTTGATCGTATGATGACGCAGAATATCTGCATGGAAATATCATATGTACTTCGGTACATTAAAATAATATATATGATATGCGTAAATCACTTCGTGATTTAAGACAGCGCTTATTCCGTCGGATCCCGGCCAACTAGTCACTCATAACGAGTGCACCTCAGCACATGTGTAGACTTCGGTCCTACATTCATAGACTCTATGACGTAGTGCAGAGGGCGGCCACTAGAGGGAACCCAAAAGTTGGAACTTAAACTGAGACGATTCTGTCCGACGCCATGGTGGGTATCCGGTGTGGCTTAGCGGATAAAGCATCAGCACGTAGAGCTGAAAACCCGGGTTCAAATCCCGGTGTCGGAGAGAACTTTTCTCTGTTCCATTACTCTTTCATCGTATGATGACGCAGAATATCTGCATGGAAATATCATATGTACTTCGGTACATTAAAATAATATATATGATATGCTTAAATCACTTCTTGATTTAAGACGGCGCATATTCTGTCGGATCCCGGCCAACTAGTCACTCATAACGAGTGCACTTCAGCACATGTGTAGACTTCGGTCCTACGTTCATAGACTCTATGACGTAGTGCAGAGGGCGGCCACTAGAGGGAACCCAAGAGTTGGAACTTAAACTGAGACGATTCTGTCCGACGCCATGGTGGGTATCCGGTGTGGCTTAGCGGATAAAGCATCAGCACGTAGAGCTGAAAACCCGGGTTCAAATCCCGGCGCCGGAGAGAATTTTTCTCCGTTCCATTACTCTTTCATCGTTTACTGTTTGTGTTTTTCATGGAAGAAACAATTTTTAGAATATCATCTGTATAGTGCCAACTGAAACTACACTACTAGAAAGTATAAAGAAGTTATCAACTACAGTTTTGTTTTGTTACTTTCACAACAAATCTCTCTACTTCCTGTGCGTAATTACATTGTTCTTGTTTCAGGAGACGAAGACTGTGAATCGTTGTTCTTGAGTAACACTTTTTCAGTGGAGAACACGTCCAATGGAACAGTCTCTTTCACATTTGACTTGTTGCCAGAGTCCTGTAAATTCAGACATTACTATTTGACTCTGTTCATTGATGAGAGCGTGACGTCTGAGGAGCAGTGTTCGAAAGTGACATTCTTTGAATCGCAACATTCATTCAGGAGAATTAAGATTATCAGATCTGAAGGTGCAAAGAAAAGAAATGTAAGTATCACCTTCTAAACTTTTATGCATTTTCTTGGATTTGAACTTAGTTTATTTATTTGAGATTAGTTTACTTACAAGGAAAGAATAGCCTATGTTTTCGGATCACAATTTTGATAAACTGTGTTGAATGGAAGTTAATATCACGAGACTGTTGTTATGTCCCTCTGGCATCGAGGTTGGGAGAGGAGAAATTGGATCGCTGATAAGGCAGATGAAGCTTCAGATTGATAAAATGGTGATAGAAAAGGAGGAATCTCGTTGATGAATCATGAGTTTATTAATATGTTTTGTGTTGATGCAGGATCGGTGGAGCGGAGAAAAATTCTCTCTGGCACCAGGATCCGAACCCGGATTTTCAGCTCTACGTGCTGATGCTCTATCCACAAAGGATTCGTTCCGGCATCGGAATTGGAATCCGGTGTGGCTTAGTGGATAGAGCGTCAGCACATAGAGCTGAAAACCTGGGTTCGGATCCCAGTGCCAGAGAGAATTTTTCTCTGCTCCACCGATCCTGCATCATATGATAACGCAGAATTCCTGCACGGAAATATCATACATACTTCGGTACATCACAATAATGTTTTGCATTGGTTCATGTGATAAAAGAGATGGGAGTACTGTGGTGAAAATTAGTACAGTAAAACCTCGTAAATACACTCCTGCTTATAACACTATCTCGTTCATTATTTTCATTTTATACAGTCCCTAGACATTTCATATGTAATCCTCCCTAATTTTACCCTCTTGTAACACTTCCAGATTCTGCTTGTAGCACTTTTATCGGATCGAAATTGAATAAAAATTTCCATACAAAATTGCAAGTTTTAAAAGCATGATGAAGAAATATGTTGCTTTGACTGTACTGAGGGTTATTTCACCACGAGTGCAAGATAGAAATTTCACCCTCTACCTGAAAAAAAAAAAAAAAAAAACATCTGATCAACACTGTCGGAAGTTGCACTTACCGGTACTTTCCTTTGTATGAAAGGATTTAACACTCAAAAGCCTCTCTATCAGTACTTTCCTGTTCTTTCTGTAAAATTTAATCACCCTTCGAATTCATACTATATACTCCGAAACGTGAAATGTAAATGGAAAATTTAAATTTGGACATGAACAATATAGGAAGAGAATATGTTCGAACCAAAGGATTGGGCATCATCATCTCCAATGCAGCAACTGCGTATATCGTAAGATAAGATTCCATGCTTCAGGCTTATTTCATTCACAGGCAACTGCTAGCCAAATAGTATGCTCCGTATAGATATAGCAAAAACAAATTACGTAATGCTCAAAGGATGCCAAGTTATCAGTAATGAAAGTAGCTATTTGCTGCCTCCTCAATTAATTTGTCTACTTTGTTTTCACTTCTTCCAGGTACATTCATTCAGGGCTGTTAATGTCCTTAAACCTGAAGACGCAGTTACAACAGAAGTATCACCTTGTGGACAGGTATGTATCTCCTTGCGTTTGAACTTAGTGTGTATAGTTGACAAGTTAGTTTATTTACAAGTGAAGGAAATCCTTTCGGTATCACTGTTTCTTATAAACTGCGTCAGATGGTAGTTAATAATGTAAACAGTGTATAGCAAAACCAAATTATACTGTGTTCGAAGGTTGCGCTTCTTCCTGATAGCTGCATTTGCTCGGAAGTTAAATGGCAGACTGATAATGAAAGTAATTTTCTTGGCGTGTATTTATGCTATGAACTGTTGAATTAGTTACAAAGTTTTCATGATTATTTACGAGGAAGATTATTAATGAAAAAATATACTGACAAGCCATGGGCATTATTTGTAATTTTTTTTAAAACAGTCCTATACGATTCCCTAGATTTGGCACCTTCTATTATTCTAATTACTCTTTTTATAGTAGGAATGTACAGAGCGTTCGCCTACAGGTGAGGTCAGGAAAGCGGCATGTAGTGATACGCCGCTTTGTGCGCGCAGTTGTTGAGACACGCTCGACAATCAAGGACATCAAGGTCGACAAGTTATCAGTTGTGAGCCAGATGTTGCAGTATTTAACACGAACAGTGCAGTTTCTTGACACAGTTGCTTAAATATTCAGCGTGTGTGTAAAATTTGTTAACAATGCAAAACGCAAAATTCACGCTTGAACAGAGAGTTTTTAGGTATGATGCATATGTGAAAACAGAGTCATGTAGAGAGGCGCGTAGGCAATTTGAAGTGATATATTCAGGTGCTCCAATTCAGGGTAGAGAAACTGTTAGACGTCTTGTTAACAAATTAAGGACAACAGGGTCGATGAATGCTACAATTCCTAAGCGAAAACGAAGAGTGTTGACGGGAGAAAAAATTGATGAAATCAGTGCATCATTTACACGCTCTCCTAATAAATCTCTAAGACGTGTTTCACAGGAAGTTAGTGTTTCAAAAACATCAGTCTTTACTGCTGCTAAACTTTTAAAATTAAAACCCTACAGAGTATAGTATAGAAAGCGGAAGCTTACGGATAGACGATTCCCACAAGCGACACCGCAGGCAGGCTGCTTTCCTGGCCCCACCCGTAGGCGAACGCTCTGTAGTTACTATCTGTGGAATTTGTTTCTGCGATGGCTGAATGGTCAGATCTTCAGACTGTCACGCAGGCGGCCTGGGTTCGATTCCCGGTCAGGTCTGGGATT